>NC_141877.1:520881936-521194209 GCF_056163025.1 Triticum urartu
ATTGAGAATCAATAAAGTTAACATCGTTGGAACTAATTTGATTTTATGAGGAGTTACTCTATGAAGAAAGATTTTGACCATTTTTGAGGATATGAGAAATATGGTCTATGGATGAATTTGTGCATTCAAGGGTGGTAGTACCCTGTGAGGACACTTGATCCCTGGAAAGGATAATGATGTTCCACGGAGTGGACTTCATAAGTATAAGTTTTATCTCGATATGTGGGATACCCCAAGAATATGAAGAGATGAAGTACTATTGGATATAAAGGAGGTATAATGTTGGTAATATGGAACAATTGTAACTCCATGATGAGTCTGAGTAATCACGTCTTGGTTTGGTACAAATAGAAGGAAGGTAGATAGTACAATTGGATGGATTTAAGAATGCTAGGAAGCTGGATGTTGGAATAATGATCGGTTGCCCCCGATGATGATTTCAAGGTTTGCAAGTGATGTGATGGGCCATAACCCACAGGCCTCAGGACCTGCCAAGAAGCAAGCACACTCTTGCTGAAGGAAAAACCCTAAAAGAAGTTACGACTTTAACAACAAACGATCTTATAGGATTTTGCGCAAAACCTTAGAGTTGTGAAGGAACAATAGATGTTTGTTTGGCTTGTAAAATCAATGGATTTTTCTGAACTTAGTTCGTCGACAAGAGAAATTATGCAATGCTCGTGAGGAAGACCGAGTGTTAGAATGCGAGATTCGCTAAACCATATACAAGGTAATGATTTGGGTGCGGAATGGATTGATCACCATACCGACTTACTCTTATTATTCGCCTTGCTATATGGGATGGTAAATCTGAGTGAATTATGAAGGAAATATGCCCTAGAGGCAATAATAAAGTTATTATTTATTTCCTCATATCATGATAAATGTTTGATATTCATGCTAGAATTGTATTAACCGAAAACATAATACATGTGTGAATACATAGACAAAAATAGTGTCACTAGTATGCCTCTACTTGACTAGCTCATTGATCAAAGATGGTTGAGTTTCCTAGCCATAGACATGAGTTGTCATTTGATCAATGGGATCACACCATTAGGAGAATGATGTGATTGACTTGACCCATTTTGTTAGCTTAGCACTTGATTGTTTAAGTTTACTACTATTTCTTTCTTCATGACTTATACATGTTCCTATGACTATGAGATTATGCAACTCCCGAATACCGAAGGAACACTTTGTGTGCTATCAAACGTCACAACATAACTGGGTGATTATAAAGGTGCTCTACAGGTGTCTCCGATGGTGTTCGTGGAGTTGGCATAGATCAAGAATAGGATTTGTCACTCCGATTGTCGGAGAGGTATCTCTGGGCCCTCTTGGTAATGCACATCGCTATAAGCCTTGCAAGCAATGTGACTAATGAGTTAGTTGCGGGATGATGCATTACGGAACGAGTAAAAGAGACTTGCCGGTAACGAGATTGAACTAGGTATTGAGATACCGACGATCAAATCTCAGGCAAGTAACATACTGATGACAAAGGGAACGACGTATATTGTTATGCGGTTTGACCGATAAAGATCTTCGTAGAATATCTAGGAACCAATATGAGCATCCAGGTTCCGCTATTGGTTATTGACTGGAGACATGTCTCGGTCATGTCTGCATAGTTCTCGAACCTGTAGGGTCCGCACGCTTAAAGTTCTGTGACGATCGGTATTATGAGTTTTTGTGTTTTGATGTACCGAAGGTAGTTCCTAGTCCCAAATATGATCACGGACATGACGAGGAGTCTCGAAATGTTCGAGACGTAAAGATCTATCACAGCCCTGGCTTAGTCTTTGCTTGACCTTGCTTGATCATCATGGCATCATGTTTAATTCTTGAAAAGTTGAAATGGGGGGTGTTCAAACCCTAGCACCAGAACCAAATCAAATAGGTTCAACTTAAAAATATTTTCAGTGAATCCAAAATGCCCTCTGGAAATGTCCATGATTTTTGATAAAGGTGAAAACCTCTGACAAAAATGATGAACATATTTATAGGCCATTCCTGGATTTTTGAATTAACCCATAATGTATTTGAATTGGACATTTAAATTTTATAAATATTTTAAATGTCCAAATACTCATGAGCTGAAATGGTTACTGTTGGAAATATTCCAAACAGTGCCCACAAGCAAGCTCATGATTTTTGAAAATGCTCTGGCATTTTATTTAAAAGCCAAAACATTTGCAGAAAATAGAAAAAGAAAACAGAAAAGACAGAGAGAGAGAGAGAGTTAGAGCTTACCTGTCGCCCTGGCCTGGCCCAGCTCGGCCCATCCCACTGGCTGCTGCCAGTCATCCCCCTCCTCTCGCCAGGAGGACGAGAGGCGCGTGCCCGGCGCCCGCAGCCACACGCCGGCCACCTCCTGCTTCTGCCGACATCTAGGACGTCGTCTACGAGTTCCACGCACTCTCCCTCGTCCCCCTCTCACTTTTCTCACTCTCCCATGGCTCCCCCCCTTCTCTGCTCTCTCCCCGAACGCGCCCGCCGCCGCCGCCGTCCACCACCGCGGCCACCGCCTCCCCCTCGCCTCTCCGACATGTCTAGAAGCTCCGCCGCGACGCCCTCGCCCTCCCCATCGAGCCACGCTTCGCCGGAGGCCCTGCATCGCCGCCACCGGGTCGTCTTCAACCTCGGTACCCGCCAGACGCCGTTCATCGATTCGCCTCGCTCCAGTCGCCCCCGAGCCCACTGATCTGCTCATCGACCTCCCTGTGAGCTCCGCCGCTTTTCCCCTCTTCTTTCCCACGCGTTTGCACCCTCTAGGCCTTAGTTCCACCATGGCCGAAGCTCGTCTCCGCTCGAGCTTGTCGCCGGCGTCGCTCCGGCGACCATTTGGTCATCTCGTGCTACCCAACATGCTTGCCGCATCGCGTAGTGCCTCGCTAGCGCCTCAGTTCCCACGATTGCACGCCGTAGCCCAAACCCTGCACATGGCCGAACTCCGGCCGCCGCCTTGGAGCTCGCCGCCGTTGGCTCCGGCCACGATAGACCCGGCCTCCACCCCCACGATGCGCGCCTGCAAGAGCTCTCCAACGAGCCCAAGAACGGACTCGCCCGTGCCCTGTGGGCGTTTTCCGAGCCGCGCCACCGTCTCGGGCCTCGCCGGCGTCGAGTCACCGACGGGTTTGACCCCGCTGACCGTTGACTGGGTGGGCCCAGTTTGACTCCCTGGGTCACTGACATGTGGGCCCCAGGCCACTAACTAAACTAGGATTAGTATTAGTTTAACACTAACTAACTTTAGTTAGTTAACTAACTACTGGCCAGTGGGTCCCACTGGTCAGGTTTGACCTGGACCGCGTCTGTTGACCAAATGACATCAGCATGATGCAAGGCTGACGCAGTAATGCTTTTCTGTATTTTAAATAAATCTAAATGATTTATTTATTTTCAGAAAATCCCCTAAACTTCCAAAAATCATAGAAAATCAACCGTAACTCCAAATAAGATAAATTATATATGAAAAATTATCAGAAAAATTCAAGGAATCCATCTGTACCATTTCATGCATGTTTAAACAATGTTTGTCCTCTGTTTTGGACAAAACAAATAAAGGGCATTTAAATAATCATATATGGAGTTGGAATTTGAATCTTGTATTCACACCAACTTCATTTAAATCATAACTAGATGCATTAGCTCAAATCACAGCATATTGCCATGTCATTATCATGCATCATATTGTCGCATATCCATTGATTGTGTTCTTCTCTATTGCTGGTGGTTGTCCCCTCTCGATAGACATTGTACCGATGCTGTGATCGTTGACACTGATGAAGACCCAATGATATCTTCAGAAGTGCCAGGCAAGCAAAACCCCCTTGTTCATTCCGATACAATCCCACTCTCTCGCTCCTGCTCTCTTTTACTGCATTAGGACAACAACGATTCAACTGTTACATGCTGCGGTAGTTAAACCCTTTTCCTCTGCATGACCTGTCATTGCCATAGTAAATAGATGAAACCCACTAGCATGAGTAAGAGTTGTTTGAGCCCTGATGTGCCTACTCATTCATGTTTGTTTGTCATGCCTGCTACTGCTTAGAGTTGAGTCAGGTCTGATTCATCGGGGATGAATCAGAGGTGTGTAAACATGTCCTACTGTTGAGAGCTAAGTGTGTGAACATGATTTGGTAAAAGTAGCGGTGAGAGGCCATGTAGGAGTACATGGTGGGTTATCTCATTGAAGCCGTCCTTAGGAACTGAGTTCTGTGTTTGTGATCCATGAAACAGTTACTACCACGCATTGGGCTCGAAACCAATGGACCCTCTCGGCTTCTTGATGACCCTTGTCCTCTGTCCAGGAGTTGCAACTAGTTTCTGGTGTTTATAGGATATGTGTTGGCGGCCGTGCGTAGCGCTGACCCTAGGGGTGGGCTAAGATGCGGTAGATACACCGTGGCACGGTGTACCGGGCGCCCATTTGGTGTCTCGGGAACCCTGTTCACATCGTTCGGGGCCGTATGTGGAAACCTCGGCCGGACTCCCTGCGGATGGAACCTGGATAGGCGATAAACCTGGACTAGAGACTTGAGTGTTTAGGTAGGCCATGGCCGACACCCTCGTTGGGCTTCCGCTTGAAGGTTGACGAGTACATGTCGTGTAAACGGCGGTAAGTGGTGAGAGCGTGTGTGAAGAAGTACACCCCTGCAGGGTTAACATCATCTATTCGAATAGCCGTGTCCGCGGTAATGGACTTCTGGGTTGCCTATAACAGTTCATAGACAAGTGAAGGTGGATACTCTAAAACTCGCAAGATAAGTGTGAGTGCTATGGATGGCCTTCTCGTAGGGAGACTGGAGCGGATCCATAGTGGTGTATTGAATGGTGAATATGTGGACTCGTGTGTGCTACCTCAAAAGAGTTGCTTGCAGTCGTAGTTCAGGTTAGCCACTGAGTCAAAGCTGGCTTGCTGCAGTCAAACTCCACCATCCCCCCTTGTTGATACCGATGCATATGTAGCTAGTTCTGATGTAAGTCTTGCTGAGTACTTTTGTACTCACGTTTGCTAGTAGTTCCGTGTGGACTTCAACATTTAACTTGATACCTCAGCTACGATCCTGTGTCCTCAGCAGGATCTGATAGATAGTCAGGCTTCTCAGCCTTTTTCATTTGTAGATGTCTGTACTCAGACATGTTAAGCTTCCACATGTGTTTGACTTGTATGCTCTGAATGTTGGGTCATGAGACCCATGTTTGTATTATCTCGCTCCTCGGAGCCTAATGAATAAATACTCTGAGTCATAGAGTCTTGTTGTGATGCCATGTTGTATTGCACATATTGAGCATATTGTGTGTATGATTGAAATGCTTGGTATGTGTGGGATCCGACAACCTAGTGGTTTATCCTTGGTAGCCTCTCTTATGGGGAAATGTAGTCTTGTGCTTCCATGAGCCATAGTAGTCCGCTACAGCCCGGTTCACCGGAGTCCTGCTAGCCCAGCACTACTGCTCTGGAACACTTGACTAGCCGGCATGTGATTCACTTCGTTCCTGTGTCTGTCCCTCGGGGAAATGTCACGCGGTGACCTCCGGAGTCCTGCCTAGCCTGCTACAGCCCGGTTCACCGGAGTCCTATTAGCCCAATACTACAGCCCGGATTCGCACGCTGCTGACTGACATGCTCGATGTTAATTCATGTATGCCTGTCCCCGTAAGTTAGTGCCACTTTGGGTTCACGACTAGTCATGTCGGCCCGGGTTCTCTGTCATATGGATGCTAGCGACACTATCATATACGTGAGCCAAAAGGCGCAAACGGTCCCAGGCCATGGTAAGGCGACACCCGTGGGAATACCGTGCGTGAGGCCGCAAAGTGATATGAGGTGTTACCGGCTAGATCGATGTGACTTGGAATCGGGGTCCTGACAGCTTTGGTATCAGAGCCTGACTGCCTGTAGGATTACCAAGCCAAACTGGTCGAAGTTGTGTCTAGAAATGCTTTAGTTATGTAGGGGGATTGATTGTGAAAGGGAACGTAAGGCTCTTTTTACTCCTTTACCTTATGGCCTTCTGATCTGAGTCATCCTCTTCTCTTCTACGGGGTTTAAGAACTAGGCCTTCTAATCTATCTATCAGGATGACGTGTTACTAATCCATAGACTTATATGATTGATGGATTCAATTCTTAGTTCAGTTCCTACTATTTCTGTGTGTTGACAGTTGATCTCGGAACCTTGATATTGTGTTGTTGAGTGGTTATGCCACCATTTTGCATGATGTCTCAAATCATTTTGCGCATTTACAGCCGTTATGCTTCCCGAGTCATCCCAGGTCTCTACATAGTCTGATGTAGTTGCAAATCCTTTCTTTCCGTTCCCGATGTCCTTTTGGACCAGATTAAGCACACTACACGGTCTGTGAGGTACTCCGTTGCCTCAGCGTATATGTTGGAGCTACTATTATGACCCTAGGTGCCTTATGAAACCATCTAGTCATCTAGCCATGTTTGGTGTTCTAGTGTGATGATTCTGGCCACCATTCTCGAAAGCATCCCGTGATGCCATTTAGTAGTAGGTATTCTATTCCCGGGTTCTTGAACCCGAGATTCACTCTACTTGCCTCATGTTGATAGTGTTGCTAGTTCCTTTAGGATATTAGTAACCTTCGCATTAGTCCTCGAGGTCCGTGGTATTTCCTTCTTCCAAATACTATGAACCACTTATGGCAGAAGTTTGTTGGACCAAAAGATCACAACAGGAGGGCTCTTGATGAGTTCCCCATTTTATATTGTGACTCTGCCAATCCTACCTCTCTGCATGGGTTATCCGGAACAAATATGTTGAATTTGTTCGGCATACTAATCCAGGCATCCACAACTCAGAAAATCGTATGTTCCTTTGAGTTGTCCCTCTTTAGTTGTTTTCTGGCCCTCGGCTATCAATTGATAGTAAGGAGTAGCTGGCAATCATGTTTATCGATGCCTATTAATCTAGTGGTCCGTCAAGCCATTCTATTCCGGAATGACTAGGAGAAACAAACTCCAGTACCTCGTCCATATCTAGGATTGGGTCAAAGTAGTTGTGTTCTGTTCTGCAGATCAAATGCCAATCCAGCTTTTGCTCTGTTCTATCCTGGAGTATTACCCCCTTTATGTCAGGATTGCCATGAGAATTGCACCATCTCTTATGCACTCTTGACGCAGTGATACTTCTCGCCATCATCATTCTCTCCTCGGTTCCGTGTTGTTGCAACCAGAGTACCGACAAGTGAACCATGATGTGTGAAGTCAATACTCCTGGAAACTAGTTGCTTGGTAGTTAATGGACATTAATATCATTCTTAGCATGTTGGTTATCGAATCACTATTCTAGGATTGATCGTGCTATCTTATCCTTATTTCTGGTGCACTCTTCGATCTTTGAGTTAGGATTGAATCCCTTACCCTTCTGATCATGTCTTCTTGCCTTGAAAAGCAAGATTGTTCTCAAGCTTAGAGACATATCGGTGGTTCGTGATTTTCTGAAAATCTTCTCGGAAGTGTTACCAGGTTGTCACCTGACCGATATGTTGAGTTCGTGATCAAGTTGGTTTTCCAATAAACCACTCTTTCGCCAAAAATCTGTGTTGGATATCCCTGAGCTAGTTGGTTGAGCTAGACAACAACTTGGAGAGTTGGAAGATAAAAGGCTTTGCCGAATTTGGTTCTTTCTGAAGGGATATCTTTGTGTTGTGTGTGTGTTGAAGAGAGATGATATCTTCATCAATTGTTCCTCGTGATCGATTGTTGAATCTATCGTCTTGTCCAAACCTTGATTTGAGTATGGGCTATCATCAAATCAAATCAGAACCAATGATGCTCGTAATGTTGTCTTACTCGTGGTTGTTTCCTCGAGCATACACCATTATATCTTTGGGTCTGGCCAATGCTAACACCTTGTTCACATAGTTGTGGCATTCCATTTTATGGAAATCTTGATAAATTGTTGTTGAGCCATCGACAACATCTTTATCTTCTCCATGATTCTGTTGGACATCAAGCTAGCATTGGAAACTTGTGTAAGCATTTCTTTGTGTTTCATTCATGAAGCATATGTTTGGATGAAAGATGTGACTTCCTCTAATTCATGTGCATCTGATGTAAGTTGCCGCCGTGAATTCGAGAAAGTTTGTTTTTGCTTCCTCTGGAATCATCCCAAGTCAATCATGCATGTGCGAAGTATTCTATGGTCTGATAGACTGGTCATCTACATTCTATACGTATCCCTAGCACACCAAGCCACTGATTGAGTTGTTCAAGGAGAAGAAGTTTCTTCTTAAGAGTTAGACCTACGCAAGGACTTCGATATCCTCATTGATGGTTCCCCCTGAACTCGGTAGTGTTTCATTTTAAGACTACCAGGTGACCATGCTTGTCTAGGACAGCGTGTTCACATGCTTGTAGCAGAACCGGCTCATGTTTTGGAGCTTACTACCGTAGTTCATTCCCCCGAGAATCTCACAACGTCGTCTCGTCGATTTGTGTTGCAAACCTTCATTTTTCCTTTCTAGACTCGATGAGGCTGGAATATCCTGACACCAACCAGATCTGAATCTCAGGCAGATATGATGGTTGGAGCATTTTCCAAGAACTATAATATTGGTCTCTCGATAACCGGTAAAGTGGATGTCGTGGCCAACACATCCAGCCGGAAGACCTATTATTGTAGTATCTCTGTCGGTGTCAAAACCGGCGGATCTCGGGTAGGGGGTCCCGAACTGTGCGTCTAGGCCGGATGGTAACAGGAGGCAAGGGACACGAAGTTTTACCTAGGTTCGGGCCCTCTCGATGGAGGTAAAACCCTATGTCCTGCTTGATTAATATTGATGATATGGGTAGTACAAGAGTAGATCTACCACGAGATCGGAGAGGCTAAACCCTCGAAGCTAGCCTATGGTATGATTGTTGTTCTCTATGTTCTCCTACGGACTAAAACCCTCCGGTTTATATAGACACCGGAGAGGGTTAGGGTTACACAAAGTCGGTTACAATGGTAGGAGATCTGCATATCCGTATCGCCAAGCTTGCCTTCCACGCCAAGGAAAATCCCTTCTGGACACGGGACGAAGTCTTCAATCTTGTATCTTCATAGTCCAGGAGTCCGGCTGAAGGTATAGTCCGGCCATCCGGACACCCCCTTATCCGGGACTCCCTCAATCCCGATTGAAGAATGTTGGCCACTTTCCCATAAGGATCTCGCAGGATCTGCCTCTGTAGTTATTCCTTATGGATTCTTAAGCTTCCGAAGTCTGACCTTTTACTTGATGTTCTAGTTATCAAACCATATCTACAAATGGGTTGCGCTAGCACATCAAGGAGAACATTAGAAGCGGGGTGCTAAATGTCTCTCGGTCGATCATCCAGATTTCGTTCCCTTGGCCTCGCTAAGGTGAAATCTGAGAAAGGGGTGTCTTTCTATGCATCTGCATTGTCCATCACTATTTGTCAAAGTAGTAAGATGTGTTGCCAGGATCCTTGACACGGATGTTGGTAGAACCTTGATGAATATGGAAATGCTCAAGTTCCTGAGAGCACGTGCAAGCAAAATCATCCCTTGCGTTGTCTTCAACAAGGTAGTCCACATCCTCCATCCTAGTCCGAGTATGCCATTTCCTCGAGCTATTTCAAACGATCAGTTGTAAATGGCCTTAAGCTGGAATGAAGAGTTTCAATGATCTATGGATCAAAAGTAATTCTTTTTGCCACTTAAGGGAATATCTCTGCGAGTCACCTTCTTTAAGGTGTCTCATTGTGGTATCATGGCAACCCAACTCCTCGCTACATTGACACCGTTCACCACCCTCCTAGGTGTGGGAATTCCGCTACTTATTTAAACCTTGTCATATGCTCATCTCCATCATTCTTGATGTGTGTATCGTGTCTCATCTTGACAGATGTCGCTATGTATCATTCTGAGAGTTGATCGTCGGTTGCTCGATCTTCAAGAAGATCGATTCTTCGAGAGTTTATTTTCTTTCCATTATCGTGTTGGATGGAGTTCTTGGAGTAAGATATCGAGACAAAGATGGTGATCGTGTCAACATTCCTATGAAGTGCAACATGGATCGTGAAGACCGTGTTAGCCTTGTGTCCCCTCTGTCTTCTTACCTCACGTCCTGAATCTCGGGACGAGATTCTTGTTTAGTGGGGGTGAGTTGTCACAGCCCTGGCTTAGCCTTTGCTTGACCTTGCTTGATCATCATGGCATCATGTTTAATTCTTGAAAAGTTGAAATGGGGGCTGTTCAAACCCTAGCACCAGAACCAAATCAAATAGGTTCAACTTAAAAATATTTTCAGTGAATCCAAAATGCCCTCTGGAAATGTTCATGATTTTTGATAAAGGTGAAAACCTCTGGCAAAAATGATGAACATATTTATAGGCCATTCCTGGATTTTTGAATTAACCCATAATGTATTTGAATTGGACATTTAAATTTTATAAATATTTTAAATGTCCAAATACTCATGAGCTGAAATGGTTACTGTTGGAAATATTCCAAACAGTGCCCACAAGCAAGCTCATGATTTTTGAAAATACTCTGGAATTTTATTTAAAAGCCAAAACATTTGCAGAAAATAGAAAAAGAAAACGGAAAAGAGAGAGAGAGTTAGAGCTTACCTGTCGCCCTGGCCTGGCCCAGCTCGGCCCATCCCACTGGCTGTTGCCAGTCATCCCCCTCCTCTCGCCAGGAGGACGAGAGGCGCGTGCCCAGCGCCCGCAGCCACACGCCGGCCACCTCCTGCTTCTGCCGACACCCAGGACGCCGTCTATGAGTGCCACGCACTCTCCCTCGTCCCCCTCTCACTTTTCTCACTCTCCCATGGCTTCCCCCCTTCTCCGCTCTCTCCCCGAACGCGCCCGCTGCCGCCGACGTGCACCACCACGGCCACCGCCTCCCCCTCGCCTCTCCAACATGTCTAGAAGCTCCGCCGCGATGCCCTCGCCCTCCCCACCGAGCCACGCTTCGCCGGAGGCCCTGCATTGCCGCCATCGGGTCGTCTTTAACCTCGGTACCCGCCGGACGCCGTTCATCGATTCGCCTCGCTCCGGTCGCCCCCGAGCCCACTGATCTGCTCATCGACCTCCCTGTTTGCACCCTCTAGGCCATAGTTCAACCATGGCCGAAGCTCGTCTCCGCTCGATCTTGTCGCCGGCGTCGCTCCGGCAACCATTTGGTCATCCCGTGCTACCCAACATGCTTGCCGCATCGCGTAGTGCCTCGCTAGCGCCTCAGTTCCCGCGATTGCACGCTGTAGCCCAAACCCCGCACATGGCCGAACTCCGGCCTCCGCCTTGGAGCTCGCTGCCATTGGCTCCGGCCACGATAGACCCGGCCTCCACCCCCACTAGATGCGCGCCTGCAAGAGCTCTCCAACGAGCCCAAGAACGGCCTCGCCCGTGCCCTGTGGGCGTTTTCTGAGCCGCGCCACCGTCTCGGGCCTCGCCGGCGTCGAGTCACCGGCGGGTTTGACCCCGCTGACCATTTACTGGGTGGGCCCAGTTTGACTCCCCGGGTCACTGATATGTGGGCCCCAGGCCACTAATTAAACTAGGATTAGTATTAGTTTAACACTAACTAACTTTAGTTAGTTAACTAACTACTGGCCAGTGGGTCCCACTGGTCAGGTTTGACCTGGACCGCGTCTGTTGACCAGATGACGTCAGCATGATGCAAGGCTGACGTAGTAATGCTTTTCTGTATTTTAAATAAATCTAAATGATTTATTTATTTTCAGAAAATCCCCTAAACTTCCAAAAATCATAGAAATTCAACCACAACTCCAAATAAGATAAATTATATATGAAAAATTATCAGAAAAAATCAAGGAATCCATCTGTACCATTTCATGCATGTTTGAACAATGTTTGTCCTCTGTTTTGGACAAAACAAATAAAAGGCATTTAAGTAATCATATATGGAGTTGGAATTTGAATCTTGTATTCACACCAACTTCATTTAAATCATAACTAGACGCATTAGCTCAAATCACAGCATATTGCCATGTCATTATCATGCATCATACTGTCGCATATGCATTGATTGTGTTCTTCTCTATTGCTGGTGGTTGTCCCCTCTCGATAGACGTTGTACCGACGCTGTGATCATTGACACTGATGAAGACCCAATCATATCTTCAGAAGTGCCAGGCAAGCAAAAAGCCCTTGTTCATTCCGATACAATCCCACTCTCTCGCTCCTGCTCTCTTTTACTGCATTAGGACAACAACGATTCAACTGTTACATGCTGCGGTAGTTAAACCCTTTTCCTCTGCATGACCTGTCATTGCCACAGTAAATAGATGAAACCCACTAGCATGAGTAGGAGTTGTTTGAGCCCTGATGTGCCTACTCATTCATGTTTGTTTGTCATGCCTGCTACTGCTTAGAGTTGAGTCAGGTCTGATTCATCGGGGATGAATCGGAGGTGTGTAAACATGTCCTACTGTTGAGAGCTAAGTGTGTGAACATGATTTGGTAAAGGTAGCGGTGAGAGGCCATGTAGGAGTACATGGTGAGTTGTCTCATTGAAGCCGTCCTTAGGAATTGAGTTCTGTGTTTGTGATCCATGAAACAGTTACTACCACGCATTGGGCCCGAAACCAATGGACCCTCTCGGCTTCTTGATCAGCCTTGTCCTCTATCCAGGAGTTGCAACTAGTTTCTGGTGTTTATAGGATATGTCACTACTAGGGAAAAGGCTAGCAGCGGCGCGGGTTTTAGGCCTATCAGCAGCGCGGGTGCCCGCGCTACCAATAAGGCGCTACAACTAACTCTTAGTAGTAGCGCTGCCTGTACCCGCGCTACCACTATTGACTATAGCAGCAGCGCTTTTCAGGAACGCGCTGCTATTACTTAGCTGTAGCGATTTCCTGGTCCAGTGCTACTGTTATATCTTTCACCATTTCCCATTCCAGCTTCGATAAACTGCAATTTCCAGATACTAGGTACTACTAGATATCAATTTCATAAAGCATTATAGGTACTAGGTAGTACTCCCTCGGTTCGAAATTACTCGTCGTGGTTTTAGTTCAAATTTGAACTCAAACCACGACGAGTAATTTGGAACCGAGGGAGTACTAGATAACAATTTCATATATACTCAACATGCATCCTCAAGCAGTACAAGGTGACATCGACGACAATCATCATATTTAGTTCTAGATGATATCGACGACGATCATCATATGTAGTTCTATATGATATCAACGACGATCATCATATGTAGTTCTAGATGATATAGCCACACACACATATGTAGTTCTAGATGATATCGACGACGATCATCATCCTCAAGCCTGGGCGGTGGGTGTTCCTGGTAGTAATTAGGATGGCCTGTCCAGCACAAAGATTCTTGCCAACGAGGAATCTCTTCCACCCAACTGAGTTCAAGTGTGTGCGACCATCTGTGCCCATGTGGTAAGTACATGTGGTGACGGAGCCCCTTGCGATAAGGCGTAGTCCAACTGAGCCTTCTTCATCAGGCTCGATACCACAACTCACAGATAGGTTCTTTGGCAATCTCTGAATAAGAAAAACATATCAATTAATAAATAGCCTCACACATACTCTTGCAAATATATTTCTATTAAGTCTAGATTTCTACACTATCAAAAGACACAGTACTACGCATTTGTACTAATTAATCATGAATTCTACTAATAAGTATATATATGGATTATCTACACTATTAATAGTTCCTTGGATTCTACACTAATAAGCATGTGATCAGACTCTACACTAAATTATATCATCGACTAGATTCCACAAAGCATATCATTGGACTCTACACTAAGCATATCATCGGATTCACTAAGCATATAATCGGATAATTTGCATTTGTAAGTATAACAATAAAGCATATATATATCATCAAATTACTACATGCAGTACGTATAACATACCATTTCATGCCGATCGACCATGCTACTTGTCAGGCGGGTTACGAATGGCACCCCGACAAAGTCATCACGTGGCGGAATTATGTCCCATAGGTTGCACACCTCCTCCTCGCTCAGCCTCATTCTTTGAGCTATGATGGCTTCATGAAGTGGGTTCTCATCATATTCATTGAGTGGGTCCTCATTATCTTCATCATCTTCCTCATCTTCATCATCTTCCACCAGGTTGATATAAATGACAACCAGCTTGGGTCTTTCTGCTCTGAAGGAGAATCTGATCAACTCACCACCAGTAAGACGCATGCGAGCGAGGAAACGGGCCCATCCATCTCCTCCAATCTGCGACATATTGCGTCCTTTCTCGACCTCCATAGTGTACGGCCCCCCAGGAGTCTCAAATGTCACAGTGTCTCCTGTCAGCTTGTTGAATTTCAACCTCACATTGCATGGGACGATCTGTGTAAGAAAAGCAAAATGACACAATGCAGTAATGCCAACACTAAAAATAAAATAGTTGTTATATTTCATCTAATTTCTTACCGCCGCATGACGAAAACTCGGATGGAAGTAGATGCCGAACAGCTTGCCAGTTGCAAGGCTGCTAGCGCACCTTGACTTGCACAGTCGACATAGTGGTGCTGGTGGTGGCGCCATTTTTCTAAAGCAATATGAGCAAAGGATTAACGATTCACTTCACAGGAAACAAGTGGCAAATTTAACTAAATTGGCACCTACATTTTGCCAAAAAATAACTTATTACAAAAAAACTAAATCGAGCATACTAAATCAACTAGCATACTAAATCAACTAAATCAAAATGTTCTAAATCAACTAGCCTACTAAATCAACTAAATCAACTAGCCTACTAAATAAACTAAATCAACTAGCCTACTAAATCAACTAAATCAACTAGCCTACTAAATAAACTAAATCAAAATGTTCTAAATCAACTAAATCAACTAGCCTACTAAATCAACTGAATCATATCAACTAAATCAAAATGTTACATATGAAAGCCTACTAAATCAAAATGTATCAGGGAGGAGGGACAAGGAGGGGCGACTCGAGGAGGGAGAAGATAGTAGGACGGAGGAGGAAGGAGGAGCGAGGAGGGGCCGACCGGCAGCGAGTGGAGGGAGGACGGATCGAGGAGGAAGGTGGAGCGAGGAGGGGGCGGCCAGCGGCGAGTGGAGGGAGGACGGAGGAGGAGGCCGGTACCGAGTCTAGCGAGGAGGATGAGGCGACAGCGGCGCAGATTGGGGGAGGGGCGACGGGGGAGGACCGGTGGCGCGGGGGTGAGGAGGAGACCGTGAGTGTGTGTGAGTGTGATCTGTGGATGAGGCTAGTGGGTGGGGGGAGTTGGAATGGAATAGCAGTAGCATGCTATAGGTAAACGCGCTACTGCTAAACTACCTATCAGTAGCGCCTTTCGGCCTGAACGCGCTACTGCTATGTGTCAGTATGTAAAAATAGACATAGACATAAAAAATACGCTGCTGCTATGTTACGTTGAATCCGCTGAATGCTCATTGATTTTTGTAGTTAATTTAGCAGTAGTGATTATTGCCTGAATGCGCTACTGCTACATTACGTAGCAGTAGCGTTGTTTATTTTAACGCGCTGCTGCTATAACTGGCCTCGCGGTGGCGTCGTGGGAATTTTAGCAGTAGCGCTTCTTGGAGTGCACGTGCTACTGATAAACTTGTTTCAGCAGCGATTTTCCATGGCCCGCGCTACTGCTACTTAGCAGCAGCGCCTGATTTTAAAGTGCGTTGCTGGTAAGATTCTGTGTATAGGCTTTTCCCTAGTAGTGTGTGTTGGCGACCGTGCGTAGCGCTGACCCTAGGGGTGGGCTATGATGCGGTAGATACACCGTGGCACGGTGTACCGGGCGCCCGTTTGGTGTCTCAGGAACCCTGTTCACATCGTTCGGGGCCGTATGTGGAAACCTCGGCCGGACTCCCTGTGGATGGAACCTGGATAGGCGATAAACCTGGACTAGAGACTTGAGTGTTTAGGTAGGCCGTGGCCGACACGCTCGTTGGGCTTCCGCTTGAAGATTGCCGAGTACATGTCGTGTAAACGGCGGTAAGTGGTGAGAGCGTGTGTGAAGAAGTACACCCCTGCAGGGTTAACATCATCTATTTGAATAGCCGTGTCCGCGGTAATGGACTTCTGGGTTGCCTATAACAGTTCATAGACAAGTGAAAGTGGATACTCTAAAACTCGCAAGATAAGTGTGAATGCTATGGATGGCCTTCTCATAGGGAGACGGGAGCGGATCCATAGTGGTGTATTGAATGGTGAATATGTGGACTCGTGTGCGCCACCTCAAAAGAGTTGCTTGCAGTCGTAGTTCAGGTTAGCCACTGAGTCAAAGCTGGCTTGCTGCAGTCAAACTTCACCACCCCCCCCTTGTTGATACCGATGCATATGTAGCTAGTTCTGATGTAAGTCTTGCTGAGTACCTTTGTACTCACATTTGCTTAATTTATGTTTTGCAGAGAGACTTTAGTCTCACTAGTAGTTCTGTGTGGACTTCGACGTTTAACTTGATACCTCAGCTACGATCCTGTGTCCTCGGCAGGATCTGGTAGATAGTCAGGCTTCTCAGCCTTTTTCATTGTAGATGTCTGTACTCAGACATGTTAAGCTTTCGCATGTGTTTGACTTGTATGCTCTGAATGTTGGGTCATGAGACCCATGTTTGTATTATCTTGCTCCTTGGAGCGTAATGAATAAATACTCTGAGTCATAGAGTCTTGTTGTGATGCCATGTTGTATTGCACATATTGAGCATATTGTGTGTATGATTGAAATGCTTGGTATGTGTGGGATCCGACAACCTAGTGGTTTATCCTTGGTAGCCTCTCTTATGGGGAAATGTAGTCTTGTGCTTCCATGAGCCATAGTAGTCCGCTACAGCCCGGTTCACCGGAGTCCTGCTAGCCCAGCACTACTGCTCCGGAACACTTGACTGGCCGGCATGTGATTCACTTCGTTCCTGTGTCTGTCCCTTCGGGGAAATGTCACGCGGTGACCTCTGGAGTCCTGCCTAGCCTGCTATAGCCCGGTTCACCGGAGTCCTGTTAGCCTTGTGCTACAGCCCGGATTCGCACGCTGCTGACCGACATGCTCGATGTTGATTCATGTATGCCTGTCCCCGTAAGTTAGTGCCACTTTGGGTTCACGACTAGTCATGTCGGCCCGGGTTCTCTGTCATATGGATGCTAGCTAGCGACACTATCATATACGTGAGCCAACAGGGGCAAACGGTCCCGGGCCATGGTAAGGCGACACCCGTGGGAATACCGTGCGTGAGGCCGCAAAGTGATATGAGGTGTTACCGGCTAGATCGATGTGCCTGGGAATCGGAGTCGTGACAAGATCGATATATTGGATGACTATGTTCAGACACCGGAAGTGTTTCGGGAGGTTTTGGACATTTACCGGAGTACCGGGGGGGTTACCGGAACCCCCCGGGGAGTATATTGGGCCTAATGGGCCTTAATGGGAGAATAGGAGGGGCGGCCAAGGGCAGCCGCACGCCCCCTCCCCCTCTAGTCCAAATTGGACAAGGAGGGAGGCGGCGCCCCCCTTTCCTTCTCTTCCTCTCTCCCTTCCCTCTCCTCTCCTACTCCAACTAGGAAAAGAGGGAGTCCTACTCCCGGTGGGAGTAGGGCTCCCCCCTTGGCGCACCCTCCTCCTTGGTCGGCCGCCTCCCCCTAGCTCCTTTATATACGGGGGCAGGGGGCACCCCATAGACACAACAATTGATCTGTTGATCTCTTAGCCGTGTCTGGTGCCCCTCCACCATAATCCACCTTGGTCATATCATAGCGGTGCTTAGGCGAAGCCCTGCGTCGGTAGCTTCATCAAACATCGTCACCATGCCATCATGCTGACGAAACTCTCCCTCGAGCTCTACTGGATCATGAGTTCATGGGACGTCACCGAGCTGAACGTGTGCTGAACGCGAAGGTGCCGTACGTTCAGTGCTGAGGATCGGTCGACCGTGAAGACGTACAACTACATCAACCGCGTTGTTATAACGCTTCCGCTTAACGGTCTACGAGGGTACGTGGAAGACATGAAGGAAATATGCCCTAGTGGCAATAATAAAGTTATTATTTATTTCCTTATATCATGATAAATGTTTATTATTCATGCTAGAATTGTATTAACCGGAAACATAATACATGTGTGAATACATAGACAAATAGAGTGTCGCTAGTATGCCTCTACTTGACTAGCTCGTTGATCAAAGATGGTTAAGTTTCCTAACCATAGACATGAGTGGTCATTTGATTAACGGGATCACATCATTAGGAGAATGATGTGATTGACTTGACCCATTTCGTTAGCTTAGCACTTGATCGTTTAGTTTGTTGCTATTGCTTTCTTCATGACTTATACATGTTCCTATGACTATGAGATTGTGCAACTCCCGTTTACCGGAGGAACACTTTGTGTGCCACCAAACGTCACAACGTAACTGGGTGATTATAAAGGTGCTCTACAGGTGTCTCCGAAGGTTCTTGTTGGGTTGGCGTATTTCGAGATTAGGATTTGTCACTCCGATTGTCGGAGAGGTATCTCTGGGCCCACTCGGTATGTAACGCACATAACTATAAGCCTTGCAAGCATTGCAACTAATGAGTTAGTTGCGGGATGATGTATTATGGAACGAGTAAAGAGACTTTCCGGTGACGAGATTGAACTAGGTATTGAGATACCGACGATTGAATCTCGGGCAAGTAACATACCGATGACAAAGGGAACAACGTATGTTGTTATTCGGTCTGACCGATAAAGATCTTTGTAGAATATGTAGGAGCCAATATGGGCATCCAGGTCCTACTATTGGTTATTGACCAGAGAGGTGTCTCGGTGATGTCTACATAGTTCTTGAACCCGTAGGGTCCGCACGCTTAACATTCGTTGACGATATAGTACTATGAGTTATGTATGTTGGTGACTGAATGTTGTTTGGAGTTTCAGATGAGATCATGGATATGACGAGGAACTCCGGAATGGTCCGGAAGTAAAGATTGATATGTGGATAGTAGTGTTTGATCTCCGGAAGGGGTTCCGGATGTTTCCCGAAATGTTTGGGCACGAGAACACTTTATCTGGGCCAAATGGGAAAGCCCATGAGGTTTTTGGAAAGCGCAAAAGGATGTTTTGCGGAGTCCAGGGGCCTGGGTCCAGACGCCGGGAACCCTGGCGTCTGGCCCTGGAGTCCGAGAAGGACTCTTGCCTTTCGTGTGAAACCGACTGTGTGGAGTCTTCTACTCCAAGTTTCGACCCCAAGGCTCAACATATAAATAGAGGGGCATGGCTAGCACCCAACACACATCAAGAAACACCAAGCCGTGTGCCGGCAACCCCGTCCCCTCTAGTTTATCCTCCGTCATAGTTTTCGTAGTGCTTAGGCGAAGCCCTGCGGAAATTGTTCTACACCAACACTGTCACCACGTCGTCGTGCTGCCAGAACTCATCTACTACTTCGCCCCTCTTACTGGATCGAGAAGGCGAGGACGTCACCGAGCCGAACGTGTGCAGAACTCGGAGGTGCCGTGCTTTCGGTACCTGGATCGGTCGGATCGTGAAGACGTACGACTACATCAACCGCGTTGATATAACGCTTCCGCAAATGGTCTACGAGGGTACATAGACAACACTCTCCCCTCTCGTTGCTATGCATCACCATGATCCTACGTGTGCATAGGAAAATTTTGAAATTACTACATTCCCCAACATTTGTATCAGAGCCAGGTTGTATGCGTAAATGTCATATGCACGAGTAGAACACAAGTGAGTTGTGGGCGATATAAGTCATATTGCGTACCAGCATGTCATACTTTGGTTCGGCGGTATTGTTGGATGAAGCGGCCCGGACCGACATTAGGTGTACGCTTACGCGAGACTGGTTCTACCGACGTGCCTTGCACACAGGTGGCTGGCGGGTGTCAGTTTCTCCAACTTTAGTTGAACCAAGTGTGGCTACACCCGGTCCTTGCGAAGGTTAAAACAGCACCAACTTGACAAACTATCGTTGTGGTTTTGATGCGTAGGTAAGAACAGTTCTTGCTAAGCCCAGTAGCAGCCACGTAAAACTTGCAACAACAAAGTAGAGGACGTCTAACTTGTTTTTGCAGGGCATGTTGTGATGTGATGTGGTCAAGACATGATGCTAAATTTTATTGTATGAGATGATCATGTTTTGTAACCAAGTTATCGGCAACTGGCAGGAGCCATATGGTTGTCGCTTTATTGTATGCAATCCAATCGCCCTGTAATGCTTTACTTTATCACTAAGAGGTAGAGATAGTCATAGAAGCATAAGATTGGCGAGACAACAATGATGCTACGATGGAGATCAAGGTGTCACGCCGGTGACGATGGTGATCATGACGGTGCTTCGAAGATGGAGATCACAAGCACAAGATGATGATGGCCATATCATATCACTTATATTGATTGCATGTGATGTTTATCTTTTATGCATCTTATCTTGCTTTGATTGACGGTAGCATTATAAGATGATCTCTCACTAAATTTCAAGATAAAAGTGTTCTCCCTAAGTATGCACCGTTGCCAAAGTTCGTCGTGCCCAGACACCACGTGATGATTGTGTGTGATAAGCTCTACGTCCATCTACAACGGGTGCAAGCCAGTTTTGCACACGCAGAATACTCAGGTTAAACTTGACGAGCCTAGCATATGCAGATATGGCCTCGAAACACTAAGACCGAAAGGTCGAGCGTGAATCATATAGTAGATATGATCAACATAGTGATGTTCACCATTGAAAGCTACTCCATTTCACATGATGATCCGTTATGGTTTAGTTGATATGGATCACGTGATGACTTAGATGATTAGAGGGATGTCTATCTAAGTGGGAGTTCTTAAGTAATATGATTAATTGAACTTTAATTTATCATGAACTTAGTCCTGGTAGTATTAGCATATGTATGTTGTAGATCAATAGCTCGCGTTTAGCTCCTCTATTTAATTTTTGATATGTTCCTAGGGAAAACTAAGTTGAAAGATGTTAGTAGCAATGATGCGGATTGGATCCGTGATCTGATGTTTATCCTCATTGCTGCATAGAAGAATTATGTCCTTGATGCACTGCTAGGTAACAAACCTATTGTAGGAGTAGATGCAGATGTTATGAACGTTTGGCCAACTCAATATGATGACTACTTGATAGTTTAATGCACCATGCTTAAATGGCTTAGAATCGGGACTTCAAAGACGTTTTGAACGTCATGGACCATATGAGATGTTCCAGGAGTTGAAGTTAATATTTCAAGCAAATACCCGAGTTGAGAGATATGAAGTCTCCAACAAGTTCTATAGCTAAAAGATGGAGGAGAATAGCTCAAGTAGTGAGCATGTGCTCAGATTGTCTGGGTACTACAATCGTTTGAATCAAGTGGAAGTTAATCTTCCAGATAAAATAGTGATTGACAGAATTCTCTAGTCACCATCACCAAGTTAGTAGAACTCCGTGATGAACTATAATATGCAAGGGATAACGGAAACGATTCCCAAGATCTTTGTGATGCTGAAATCAACGAAGGTAGAAATCAAGAAAAACATCAAGTGTTGATGGTAAACAAAACCACTAGTTTCAAGTAAAGGGACAAAGGGAAGAAAGGGGAACTTCAAGAAGAACGGCAAGCAAGTTGCTGCTCAAGTGAAAAACCCAAGTCTGGACCTAAGCCTGAAACTGAGTGCTTCTACTTCAAAGCAACTGGTCACTAGAAGCGGAACTACCCAAGTAATTGGCGGATAAGAAGGATGGCAAAGTGAACATAGGTATATTTGATATACATGTTATTGATGTATGCTTTACTAGTGTTTATAGCAACCCTTCGGTATTTGATACTAGTTCAGTTGCTAAGAGTAGTAACTCGAAACGGGAGTTGCAGAATGAATAGAGACTAGTTAAGGGTGAAGTAACGATGTGTGTTGGAAGTGGTTCCAAGATTGATATGATCATCATCGCACACTCCATATACTTTCGGGATTAGTGTTAAACCAAAATAAATGTTATTTGGTGTTTGCGTTGAGCATGAACATGATTTGATCATGTTTATTGCAAAACGGTTATTCATTTAAGTTAGAGAATAATTGTTGTTCTAGTTACATGAATAAAACCTTCTATGGTCATACACCCAATGAGAATGGTTCATTGGATCTCGATCGTAGTGATACACATATTCATAATATTGAAGCCAAAATATGCAAAGTTAATAATGATAGTGCAACTTATTTGTGGCACTGCCGTTTAGGTCATATTGGCGTAAAGCGCATGAAGAAACTCCATGCTGATGGGCTTTTGGAATCACTTGATTATGAATCAATTGATGCCTGTGAACCATGCCTTATGGGCAAGATGACTAAGACTCCGTTCTCCGGAACAATGGAGCGAGCAACTGACTTATTGGAAATAATACATACTGATGTATGCAGTCCGATGAGTGTTGAGGCTCGCAGTGGGTATCGTTATTTTCTGACCTTCACAGGTGATTTGAGCAGATATGGGTATATCTACTTGATGAAACACAAGTCTGAAACATTTGAAAAGTTCAAGAATTTCAGAGTGAAGTGGAGAATCATCGTAACAAAAATAAAAGTTTCTACGATATGATCGCAGAAGTAAAATATTTGAGTTACGAGTTTGGCCTTCAGTTAAAACAATGTGAACTAGTTTCACTACTCACGCCACCTGGAACACCACATCATAATGGTGTGTCTGAATGTCATAACTGTACTATTATTGGATATAGTGCAATCTATGATGTTTCTTACCGAGTAACCACTATATTTTTGGGGTTATGCATTAGAGACAGTTGCATTCACGTTAAAAAGGGCACCATCTAAATCCGTTGAGACGACACCGTATGAAATGTGGTTTGGCAAGAAACCAAATTTTTCGTTTCCTAAAGTTTGGGGTTACGATGCTTATAAGAAAAAGTTTCATCCTGATAAGTTCAAACCCAAATTGAAGAAATGTGTCTTCATAGGATACCCAAAGGAGACAGTTGGGTACACCTTCTATCACAGATCCGAAGGCAAGACATTCGTTGCTGAGAATGGATCCTTTCTAGAGAAGGAGTTTCTCTCGAAAGAAGTGAGTGGGAGGAAAGTAGAACTTGATGAGGTAACTGTACCTGCTCCCTTATTGGAAAGTAGATCATCACAGAAATCTGTTTCTGTGACTCCTACACCAATTAGTGAGGAAGCTAATGATGATGATCATGTAACTTCTGATCAAGTTACTACCGAACCTCGTAGGTCAACCAGAGTAAGATCCGCACTAGAGTGGTACGATAATCCTGTTCTGGAGGTCATGTTAATTGACCATGACGAACCTACGAACTATGAGGAAATGATGATGAGCCCAGATTCCGCGAAATGGCTTGAGGCCATGAAATCTGAGATTGGATCCATGTATAAGAACAAAGTATGGACTTTGATTGACTTGCCCGATGATCGGTGAGTCATTAAGAATAAATGGATCTTCATGAGGAAGACGGACGCTGATAGTAGTGTTACTATCTACAAAGCTAGAATTGTCGCAAAAGGTTTTTCGACAAGTTCAAGGTGTTGACTACGATGAGAGTTTCTCACTCGTATCTATGCTTAAGTCTGTCCGAATCATGTTAGCAATTGCCGCATTTTATGCAATCTAGCAAATGGATAAACAAAACTACATTCCTTAATGGATTTATTTAAGTAGAGTTGTATATGATGCAACCAGAAGGTTTTTTCAATCCTAAAGGTGCTAACAAAATATGCAAGCTCCAGTGATCCATCTATGGACTGGTGCAAGCATCTCGGAGTTGGAATATACACTTTGATAAGTTGATCAAAGCATATAGTTTTATACAGACTTGTGGTGAAGCCTGTATTTACAAAAAAGTGAGTGGGTGCACTACAACATTTCTGATAAGTATATGTGAATGACATATTGTTGATTGGAGATAATGTAGAATTATTCTGCAAAGCATAAAGGAGTGTTTGAAAGGAGTTTTTCAAAGAAAGACCTCGATGAAGCTGCTTACACATTGAGCATCAAGATCTATAGAGATAGATCAAGACGCTTGATAAGTTATTTGAATGAGTACATACCTTGACAAGATTTTGAAGTAGTTCAAAATGGAACAGTCAAAGAAGGAGTTCTTGCCTGTGTTGCCAGGTGTGAAGTTGGGTAAAGACTCAAAACCCGACAACAGCAGAAAATAGAAAGAGAATGATAAGTCATTCCCTATGCCTCGGTCATAGGTTCTATAAAGTATGCTATGTTGTTTACCAGTCCTATTGTATACCTTAGCATCTTTCTGGCAAGGGAGTACAATAGTGATCTAGGAGTAGATCACTAGACAGCGGTCAAAATAATCCTTAGAGGACTAAGGAAATATTTCTCGATTATGGAGGTGATAAAAGAGTTTGTCATAAAGAGTTACGTCGATGCAAGCTTTGACACCGATCTGGATGACTCTAAGTCTCGATCTAGATACATATTGAAAGTGGGAGCTATTAGCTAGAGTAGCTCCGCGCAGAGCTTTGTCGACATAGAACTTTGCAAAATACTTACGGATCTGAATGTGACAGACCCGTTGAGTAAAATTATCTCCCAAGCAAAACATGATCACACCTTAGTACTCTTTTGGTGTTAATCACATAGCGATGTGAACTAGATTACTGACTCTAGTAAACCCTTTGGGTTTTGGTAACATGTCGATGTGAACTATGGGTGTTAACCACATAAAGATGTGAACTATTGATGTTAAATCACATGGCGATGTGATCTAGATTATTGACTCTAGTGCAAGTGGGAGACTGAAGGAAATATGCCCTAGAGGCAATAATAAAGTTATTATTTATTTCCTTATATCATGATAAATGTTTATTATTCATGCTAGAATTGTATTAACCGGAAACATAATACATGTGTGAATACATAGACAAACAAAGTGTCACTAGTATGCCTCTACTTGACTAGCTCGTTGATCAAAGATGGTTAAGTTTCCTAACCATAGACATGAGTTGTCATTTGATTAACGGGATCACATCATTAGGATAATGATGTGATTGACTTGACCCATTTCGTTAGCTTAGCACTTGATCGTTTAGTTTGTTGCTATTGCTTTCTTCATGACTTATACATGTTCCTATGACTATGAGATTATGCAACTCCCATTTATCGGAGGAACACTTTGTGTGCCACCAAACGTCACAACGTAACTGGGTGATTATAAAGGTGCTCTACAGGTGTCTCTGAAGGTTCTTGTTGGGTTGGCATATTTTGAGATTAGGATTTGTCACTCCGATTATCAGAGAGGTATCTCTGGGCCCACTCGGTAATGCACATCAGTATAAGCCTTGCAAGCATTGCAACTAATGAGTTAGTTGCGGGATGATGTATTACGGAACGACTAAAGAGACTTGCTGGTAACGAGATTGAACTAGGTATTGAGATACCGATGATCGAATCTCGGGCAAGTAAAGTACCAATGACAAAGGGAATAACGTATGTTGTTATGCGGTCTGACCGATAAAGATCTTCGTAGAATATGTAGGAGCCAATATGGGCATCCAGGTCCCGCTATTGGTTATTGACCAGAGAGGTGTCTCGGTGATGGCTACATAGTTCTCGAACCCGTAGGGTCCGCACGCTTAACGTTCGTTGACGATATAGTACTATGAGTTATGTATATTGGTGACCGAATGTTGTTCGGAGTTTCGGATGAGATCACAGATATGACGAGGAACTCCGGAATGGTCCGGAAGTAAAGATTGATATGTGGATAGTAGTGTTTGATCTCTGGAAGGGGTTCCGGATGTTTCCCGAAATGTTTGGGCACGAGAACACTTTATCTAGGCCAAAGGGGAAAGCCCACGAGGTTTTTGGAAAGCGCAAAAGGAAGTTTTGCAGAGTCCAGGGGCCAGATGCCAGGGTCCCTGGTGTCTGGGTCCAGACGCCGGGAACCCTGGCGTCCGGCCCTGGAGTCCGAGAAGGACTCTTGCCTTTCGGGTGAAACCGACTTTGTGGAGGCTTTTACTCCAAGTTTTGACCCCAAGGCTCAACATATAAATAAAGGGGTAGGGCTAGCACCCAAGACACATCAAGAAACACCAAGCCGTGTGCCGACAACCCCGTCCCCTCTAGTTTATCCTCCGTCATAGTTTTCGTAGTGCTTAGGCAAAGCCCTGCAGAAATTGTTCTTCACCAACACCGTCACCACGCCGTCGTGCTGTCGGAACTCATCTACTACTTCGCACCTCTTGCTGGATCGAGAAGGCGAGGACGTTACCGAGCCGAACGTGTGCAGAACTTGGAGGTGCCGTGCTTTCGGTACTTGGATCGGTCGGATCATGAAGACGTACGACTACATCAACCGCGTTGATATAACGCTTCCGCAAACGGTCTACGAGTGTACGTAGACAACACTCTCCCCTCTCGTTGCTATGCATCACCATGATCCTGCATGTGCGTAGGAAATTTTTGAAATTACTACGTTCCCCAACACGACACTCTCCCCTCTCGTTGCTATGCATCACCATGATCTTGCGTGTGCATAGGAATTTTTTTGAAAGTACTACGTTCCCCAGCAGTGGCATCCGAGCCAGGTTTATGCGTAGATGTTATTTGCACGAGTAGAACACAAGTGAGTTGTGGGCGATACAAGTCATACTGCTTACTAGCATGCCATACTTTGGTTCGGCGGTATTGTTGGATGAAGCGGCCCGGACCAACATTACGTATACGGTTACGTGAGACTGGTTCTACCGACGTGCTTTGCACACAGGTGGCTGGCGGGTGTCAGTTTCTCCAACTTTAGTTGAACCGAGTGTGGCTACGCCCGGTCCTTGAGAAGGTTAAAACATCACTAACTTGACAAACTATCGTTGTGGTTTTGATGCGTAGGTAAGAACGGTTCTTGCTCAGCCCGTAGCAGCCACGTAAAACTTGCAACAACAAAGTAGAGGACGTCTAACTTGTTTTTGCAGCGCATGTTGTGATGTGATATGGTCAAGGCATGATGCTATACTTTATTGTATGAGATGATCATGTTTTGTAACGGAGTTATCGGCAACTGGCAGGAGCCATATGGTTGTCGCTTTATTGTATGCAATGCAATCGCTCTGTAATTGTTTTACTTTATCACTAAGCGGTAGCGATAGTCGTAGAAGCAATAGTTGGCGAGACGACAACGATGCTATGATGGAGATCAAGGTGTCGCGCCAGTGATGATGGTGATCATGACGGTGCTTTGGAGATGGAGATCAAAGGCACAAGATGATGATGGCCATATCATATCACTTATATTGATTGCATGTGATGTTTATCCTTTATGCAACTTATTCTGTTGTGTTTGACGGTAGCATTATAAGATGATCTCTCACTAAATTTCAAGGTAAAAGTGTTCTCTCCCAGAGTATGCACTGTTGCCAAAGTTTGTCGTGCCGAGACACCATGTGATGATCGGGTGTGATAAGCTCAACGTTCATCTACAACGGGTGTAAGATAGTTTTACACACACAGAATACTCGGGTTAAACTTGACGAGCCTAGCATAATGCAGATATGGCCTCGGAGCACTAACACCGAAAGGTCGAGCGTGAATCATATAGTAGATATGATCAACATAGTGATGTTCACCATTGAAAACTACTCCATTTCACATGATGATCGGCTATGGTTTAGTTGATATGGATCACGTGATCACTTAGATGATTACAGGGACATTTATCTAAGTGGGAGTTCTTAAGTAATATGATTAATTGAACTTAAATTTATCATGAACTTAGTACCTGATAGTATTTTTCTTGTCTATGTTATTGTAGATAGATGGCCCGTGTTGTTGTTCCATTGAATTTTAATGTGTTCCTTGAGAAAGCAAAGTTGAATGATGATGGTAGCAATTACACGAACCGGGTCCGTAACTTGAGGATTATCCTCATTGCTGCACAGAAGAATTACGTCCTGAAAGCACCGCTAGGTGCCAAACCAGCTGCAGGTGCAACGCCAGATGTTATGAACACCTGGCAAAGCAAAGTTGATGACTACTCAATAGTTTAGTGTGCCATGCTTTACGTCTAAGAACCGGGACTTCAACGACGTTTTAAACGCCATGGAGCATATGAGATGTTCCAGGAGTTGAAGTTAATATTTCAAGCAAATGCCCGGATTGAGAGATATGAATTCTCTAATAAGTTCTACAGCTGCAAGATGGAGGAGAATAGTTCTGTCAGTGAACATATACTCAGAATGTCTGGGTACCATAACCACTTGACTCAATTGGGAGTTAATCTTCCGGTTGATAGTGTCATTGACAGAGTTCTTCAATCACTTCCACCAAGCTACAAGAGCTTCGTGATGAACTATAATATGCAAGGGATGGATAAGACGATTCCCGAGCTCTCCGCAATGCTAAAGGCTGCGGAGGTAGAAATCAAGAGGGAGCATAAACTATTGATGGTCAACAAGACCACCAGTTTCAAGAAAAAGGGTAAAGGGAAGAAGAAAGGGAACTTCAAGAAGAATGGAAAACAAGTTCCTGCTCAAGAGAAGAAACCCAAGTCTGGACCTAAGATTGAGACTGAGTGCTTCTACTGCAAAGGGACTAGTGACTGGAAGCGGAACTGCCCCAAGTATTTGGCGGATAAGAAGGATGGCAAGGTGAACAAAGGTATATGTGATATACATGTTACTGATGTGTACCTTACTAGAGCTCACAGTAGCACCTGGGTATTTGATACTGGTTCTGTTGCTAATATTTGCAACTCGAAATAGGGACTACAGATTAAGCGAAGAGTGGCTAAGGATGTGGTGACGATGCGTGTGGGGAATGGTTCCAAAGTCGATGTGATCACCGTCGGCACGCTACCTCTACATCTACCTTTAGGATTAGTTTTAGACCTAAATAATTGTTATTTGGTGGTAGCGTTAAGCATGAACATTATATCTAGATCTTGTTTGATGCGAGACAGTTATTCATTTAAATCTGAAAATAATGGTTGTTCTATTTATATGAGTAATATCTTTTATGGTCATGCACCCTTGAAGAGTGGTCTATTTGTGTTGAATCTCGATAGTAGTGATACACATATTCATAATGTTGAAGCCAAAAGATGTAGAGTTGATAATGATAGTGCAACTTATTTGTGGCACTGCCGTTTGGGTCATATTGGTGTAAAGCGCATGAAGAAACTCCATAGTGATGGGCTTCTGCAATCACTTGATTATGAATCACTTGGTACTTGCGAACCATGCCTCATGGGAAAGATGACTAAAACGTCGTTCTACGGAACAATGGAGCAAGCAATAGATTTGTTGGAAATCATACATACTGATGTATGTGGTCCAATGAATATTGAGGCTCGTGGCGGGTATCATTATTTTCTCACCTTCACAGATGATTTGAGCTGATATGGGTATATCTACTTAATGAAACATAAGTCTGAAACATTTGAAAAGTTCAAAGAATTTCAGAGTGAAGTGGAAAATCATCGTAACAAGAAAATAAAATTTCTACGATCTCATCGTGGAGGAGAATATTTGAGTTACGAGTTTGGTCTACATTTGAAACAGCGTGGAATAGTTTCGCAACTCACGCCACCCGGAACATCACAGCGTAATGGTGTGTCCGAACGTTGTAATCGTACTTTACTAGATATGGTGCGATCTACGATGTCTCTTACTGATTTACCGCTATCGTTTTGGGGTTATGCTTTAGAGACAGCTACATTCACGTTAAATAGGGCACCATTAAAATCCGTTGAGACGACGCCTTATGAACTGTGGTTTGGCAAGAAACCAAAGTTGTCGTTTCTTAAAGTTTGGGGCTGCGATGCTTATGTGAAAAAGCTTCAACCTGATAAGCTCGAACCCAAATCGGAGAAATGTGTCTTCATAGGATACCCAAAGGAAACTGTTGGGTACAGCTTCTATCATAGATCCTAAGGCAAGACATTCGTTGCTAAGAATGGATCCTTTTTAGAGAAGGAGTTTCTCTCGAAAGAAGTGAGTGGGAGGAAAGTAGAACTTGATGAGGTAATTGTACCTGCTCCCTTATTGGAAAGTGCTTCATCATAGAAACCGGTTTCTGTGACATCTAGACCAATTAGTGAGGAAGCTAATGATGTTGATCAAGTTACTACTGAACCTCGTAGGTCAACCAGAGTAAGATCCACACCAGAGTGGTACGGTAATCCTGTTTTGGAGGTCATGTTACTTGACCATGACGAGCCTACGAACTATAAGGAAGCGATGATGAGCCCAGATTCCGCAAAATGGCTTGAAGCCATGAAATCTGAGATGGGATCCATGTATGATAACAAAGTGTGGACTTTGGTTGACTTGACCGATGATCGGCAAGCCATCGAGAATAAATGGATCTTCAAGAAGAAGACTAATGCTGACGATAACGTTACTGTCTAAAAAGCTCAACTTGTTGCAAAAAAAATTCGACAAGTTCAAGGAGTTGACTACGATGAGACCTTCTCTCCCGTAGCGATGCTTAAGTCTGTCCGAATCATGTTAGCAATTGCCGCATTTTATAATTATGAAATTTGGCAAATGGATGTCAAGACTGCATTCCTGAATGGATTTCTGGAAGAAGAGTTGTATATGATGCAACCTGAAGGTTTTATCGATCCAAAGGGTACTAACAAAGTGTGCAAGCTCCAGCGATCCATTTATGGACTGGTGCAAGCCTCTCGGAGTTGGAATAAATGTTTTGATAGTGTGATCAAAGCATATGGTTTTATACATACTTTTGGAGGAGCCTGTATTTACAAGAAAGTGAGTGGGAGCTCTGTAGCATTTCTAATATTATATGTGGATGACATATTGTTGATTGGAAATGATATAGAATTTCTGGATATCATAAAAGGATACTTGAATAAGAGTTTTTCAATGAAAGACCTCGATGAAGCTGCTTACATATTGGGCATCAAGATCTATAGAGATAGATCAAGACACTTAATTGGACTTTCTCAAAGTACATACCTTGACAAAGTTTTGAAAAGGTTCAAAATGGATCAAGCAAAGAAAGGGTTCTTGCCTGTGTTACAAGGTGTGAAGTTGAGTCAGACTCAATGCCCGACCACTGCAGAAGATAGAGAGAAAATGAAAAGTGTTCCCTATGCTTCAGCCATAGGCTCTATCATGTATGCAATGCTGTGTACCAGACCTGATGTGTGCCTTGCTATTAGTTTAGCAGGGAGGTACCAAAGTAATCCAGGAGTGGATCACTGGACAGCGGTTAAGAACATCCTGAAGTACCTAAGGAGGACTAAGGATATGTTTCTCGTTTATGGAGGTGACAAAGAGCTCGTCGTAAATGGTTACGTCGATTCAAGCTTTGACACTGATTTGGACGATTCTACATCGCAAACCGGATATGTGTTTTTATTGAACGGTGGAGCTGTCAGTTGGTGCAGTTTTAAACAAAGCGTCGTGGCGGGATCTACGTGTGAAGAGGAGTACATAGCTGCTTCGGAAGCAGCAAATGAAGGAGTCTGGATGAAGGAGTTCATATCCGATTTAGGTGTCATACCTAGTGCATCGGGTCCAATGAAAATCTTTTGTGACAATACTGGTGCAATTGCCTTGGCAAAGGAATCCAGATTTCACAAGAGAACCAAGCACATCAAGATACGCTTCAATTCCATCCGGGATCAAGTCCAGGTGGGAGACATAGAGATTTGCAAGATACATACAGATCTGAATGTTGTAGACCTGTTGACTAAGCCTCTTCCACGAGCAAAACATGATCATCACCAAGACTCCATGGGTGTTAGAATCATTACTATGTAATCTAGATTATTTACTCTAGTGCAAGTGGGAGACTGAAGGAAATATGCCCTAAAGGCAATAATAAAGATTATTATTTATTTCCTCATATCATGATAAATGTTTATTATGCTAGAATTGTATTAACCAGAAACATAATACATGTGTGAATACATAGACAAACATAGTGTCACTAGTATGCCTCTACTTGACTAGCTCGTTGATCAAAGATGGTTGAGTTTCCTAGCCATAGACAGGAGTTGTCATTTGATCAACGGGATTACATCATTAGGAGAATGATGTGATTGACTTGACCCATTTTGTTAGCTTTGCATTTGATCGTTTAAGTTTACTGCTATTGCTTTCTTCATGACCTATACATGTTCCTATGACTATGATATTATGAAACTCCCGAATACCGGAGGAACACTTTGTGTGCTACCAAACGTCACAACGTAACTGGGTGATTATAAAGGTGCTCTATAGGTGTCTCCGATGGTGTTCGTGGAGTTGGCATAGATCAAGAATAGGATTTGTCACTCCGATTGTCGGAGAGGTATCTCTGGGCCCTCTCGGTAATGCACATCACTATAAGCCTTGCAAGCAATGTGACTAATGAGTTAGTTGCGAGATGATGCATTACGGAACGAGTAAAGAGACTTGCCGGTAATGAGATTGAACTAGGTATTGAGATACCGACGATCAAATCTTGGGCAAGTAACATACCGATGACAAAGGGAACGAAGTATATTGTTATGCGGTTTGACCGATAAAGATCTTTGTAGAATATGTAGGAACCAATATGAGCATCCAGGTTCCGCTATTGGTTATTGACCGAAGACATGTCTCGGTCATGTCTGCATAGTTCTCGAACCCGTAGGGTCCGCACGCTAAAAGTTCTGTGACGATCGGTATTATGAGTTATTGTGTTTTGATGTACCGAAGGTAGTTCGGAGACCCGGATATGATCACGGACATGAAGAGGAGTCTCGAAATGGTCGAGACGTAAAGATTGATATATTGGATGACTATGTTCAGACACCGGAAGTGTTTCGGGAGGTTTCAGACATTTACTGGAGTACCGGGGGGTTACCGGAACCCCCCCCCCCCCCCCCCGGGGAGTATATTGGGCCTAATGGGCCTTAATGGGAGAAGAGGAGGGGCGGCCAAGGGCAGCCGCGCGCCCCCTCCCCCTCGAGTCCCAATTGGACGGAGAGGGGGGCGGCGCCCCCTTTCCTTCTCTTCCTCTCTCCCTTCCTTCTCCTCTCCTACTCCAACTAGGAAATAAGGGAGCCCTACTCCCGGTGGGATTAGGACCCCCCCCCTTGGCGCGCCCTCCTCCTTGGCCGACGGCCTCCCCCTTAGCTCCTTTATATACGAGGGCAGGGGGCACCCCATAGACACAACAATTGATTTGTTGATCTCTTAGCCGTGTGCGGTGCCCCCCTCCACCATAATCCACCTCGGTCATATCATAGCGGTGCTTAGGCGAAGCCCTACGTCAGTAGCTTCATCAAAAATCGTCACCACGCCATCGTGCTGACGAAACTCTCCATCGAGCTCTACTGGATCGTGAGTTCGCGGGACGTCACCGAGCTGAACGTGTGCTGAATGCGGAGGTGCCGTACGTTCGGTGCTGAGGATCGGTCGACCGTGAAGACGTACGACTACATCAACTGCGTTGTTATAACGCTTCCGCTTAATGGTCTACGAGGGTACGTGGACGACACTCTCCCCTCTCGTTGCTATGCATCATCATTATCTTGCATGTGCGTAGGAATTTTTTTAAATTACTATGTTCCCCAACAACTTACCCATAGTAGAGAGTCGATGATATCACAACCTTGTTTAAACCTTAGAATGGTAGGACGATGAAACCCTGTACAGGAAACCGTTGCCAACCGTAGGACATACGGTGAGATTTCAACCTAGACCAATTTCCTGCAGAAAACCAGAAATTGTTGACCACCATGAGATATTGATAGTTGTTTAGTATTGGCGCCAGACCCGTCAGCTAAGAAGACCTAGTCACAGAAGAATCGTACCAAGATGAAAGGAGACAGAATTGAAAAAAAAGGTTATGCCACTACTGGAAGAGCCTAGAGAAGGAATTATCCTGAAGATCTGAGAAGACTGACCCTGTCAACAATAAGGATAGAGTACATGAGTTTTGATGGAGCTGTAACCATGTTTCTAATGGTGGTAGCAGCCCAGGCCTTCGTGACAATTGATGGATTTTTGAGAAGACCCCAAACCTAACCTATTTCTTGCTAGCCTCTCCGAATCTCGAGGACGAGATTCATTTTAAGGGTGGTAGGTTTGTAACACCCCCAAATTCTAAATTTTGGAATGTTATATTAAATAAATAGATTTGCTTGATTGTTTGATTGTGGTGTGGTTGCTTGTGTGAAATTGAGTGAAATTCGAAAGTTTTTGAATTTTAAATGAGAGGGAATAAAATGAATTTCCCAAAACTTTCACTATGCTTTCTGATCTCCAAGAATTCAAATTTATTTCATCACAAAACCCTAGGGAGAAGATGACATGACTTCTTCCATTTAAATAAATAAAAAGGGTTGTTGAAAAGATTTGAATTTCATTTGGAAATATTTCAAATTCAGAAACTTTAAGCAACTCAATGATTTTCATGAGAGAAGATAAAATGAATTATTCAAAACATATGAAATATAAGTTGGAAGTTTAAAAGAATCAAATTTAAAGTCCCTTTTAAATTATTTTCAATTTGGAGTTATTTGGGTTTATTCAAATTATTTTTCTCCAAAAATACAATAAATAGAAAATAGGGGAAAATGATTTGTTACATCAAAAAATTGGAGAGTAATAAATTTGAAATCATTTGATATTTTTAAAATGATTTTTATTAGGTTTTATTGCATCAGTAGCAATCTTTGCTTTCCTTAAGTTTTTGTAGATTTTATTCGGCTCTAGAAAAATGTTCATGCTGTAGAAAATATTTCCTGAAAATTTTGATATATAATATTCCTACATAAAAGTTTATTTTATTTTCATTATTGGGTTTTCCTTCTGTTTCTATTTAAAAAAACTGTATGCAGAGCCCATAATTATTTGTCGCCCACACGTGTAGCATAGTGGTAGCGGGCGCCTCATCTTTTTTTCTCCTAAATGGGCCAGGCCTAGCCAGCCTTTTTCTTCCTAGATTTTTTATTCTTTATTTCTTTGGCAAAAAAAACTACAGATCGTATGCACGCGGCCAGCCGATGGCCTTTAGGCCCGTGTTTGATTTTCTTCCTGTTTCGTTTATTTTCGTTTACGTTTAGCCCCACATTGCCTAGCCTTTAATCTCTAAACCTTTTTACCATCTATAAATATAGACCCATAAAGCCTCCAAAAATCATCCGAATCGGGTTAAATCAATATTTTAGTTTCACTAGATTCATTAAAAAAATATGTTTCTCCTTTCCGGCGGGACTTCTGCAAATTGTCTCCTTTCTCCGAAGTCGTCTTTTCTCTACCTTATAAAGGTATCTTTCTTCGTTGTTTTTCTTTTTATACTTCCGTAGTTTATTATTTTTAGACTAGTACGGTAGAATAATTATATTACTAATTAGTCTCTGTATTTATACATTAGACCTAGAATTCTTTTAGCCATACCTATTTTTCCTCTGTAAAACAGCTTGGCCCTGATTTTTTAAATAGCCATAATTTTTCACCCGTTCATCCAAATTAGATGAAACCAGCGCCTATAGTTTTGTCTTGTTTTCACATATCCAGTGAACCTGTCACATCAACTTTTTAAAATTTTCAAATTTCGAAATTTGTTCAGATTCATATTCAAACTTCTTTTGATCATAACTTGAGTTTCATAACTCTGATTTAGTTGATTCTTTTTGCAAATCGAAGCTCTTGACCTAAACTTTCTGATAAGACCAAATTCACCCAATTTTGGTACTGTTAGAAATTGTTTTATGTTGCAAGAGTTATTTGTCTGTTTTTGAAGTTTTCCGAGATCTTTTTTTCGATTCTTTTGCATGAGTGCTTATGTATGCAATTGCTTGCTTACGATAGATTAACCGAAGTGTGACAAGTAGAACTATCAGGAGTTATGAGTGCGAATCATCTTCATCAATAGTACAAGGCAAGTTCACACTTTGATCATATTTTTCATACCCAGTTTTTATGCATTAGTTCCAACCCTCAAACATTGCATGAGTAGGATGTGTAACATGTGGGTATTTGGGAAGTGGATGATGAGGTAGAACCTATTGCCTTTTTATTATCAAACCCTGGGAGTTACTTCTATGTTATGCTTATACTGCTATGGTATGCTCGTAGACATGGATTGGTTGAGTGTATCTATGACAGATGTGAGAATTGTTAATTAAGGGTTAACTTAAGGTGGCTACTTAAATACACATATGGGTGGATTGGTTGCGGGCACATGGAGAATCTAGTGTTGTCCTAGGATATCTCGGAGTACCCGTGTGATCATCCTATGGTTCGCCACCCAGGATCAAAGGGATCATAAGATTATTCATGCTAGAAACTTCTGTGTGCAGCCACAAGCCATTATGGGCTCTGGCATAGTTGAGTATGTTGCGTCACCTCTTTCAGTGGTAGATAGCAGATGTAGGGGAAAGTAGGTGTAACTGTCTACCCAGAGTAAAGAGTAAATGCTTCTGAAAGACTGTGTCCCGGTCATCCGTTTCTCAAACACCATGTAGTGTGAGAAAACCAACGGAGGAGATCGAGTCTTGTGGGGAAAAGTGCACAAACCTCAGAGTGTACAAACTAATCATGGTTAGCCGTGTCCCCGGTTATGGACATCTTGAGTATCTGGTAATTGAATTGTTGATTTGATCTCATCACTTTACTTAATTAATTTGTTGGGTTATAATTGATTATTTTGGGATTGAGTTGGAGGAACCTTCTCAATAATTTTTCAACCAACTTTGTAGTTAAATAAAATATATTCGTTTGTTGTACGGAAAAATTAGTATTATGCAAAACTAAACTTTGAGCCTCCACCAGCCAAATATGCATATAGAGATAGCCATTCTCATTTTTATCCTATGGTGTGAATTTGCCGGTACATTCAATGTACTGACCTACATGGCTGCAACGTCTCATGTTGCAGGATTATCTTACGACGAGTAAGTGATACATTAGGGTTACGATTTCTACACTCCACTTTGTCGTTGGTGTTGATGGGAATCCACAACCTTGTTACTTCCGCTATATGGATTGAGGTAATAGTATTTACGTTACTTTATACATGTGATTTACCTCTGTTATAAATCCTCGAGTACTGTGTGTGTCAGCATACCGATCCAGGGATGACACTTAAGCACAGTGACTTGATCCATTCTAGTCAGGTTGCTACAGTATTGGAATCTCTAAAATGTCTTATATTTTGGAATGGAGGGAGTATATCCAACTCAAATAACAAGGTTCAAATCCTGAACCAACCTGTGGTTGGATGGTTACGAGGACAATGGTGTCCCTAAACCATCAGGGTTCAAGTCCTAGACTCTACAGCGGTGCTCCTATTTTCCTCGATCTATTTCAGGCCTTCTGGCGGTGTGCATTCAGTGGGACAAGACGTTCCCGTCGACTACGAAGACGTCTGTGGTGACTTCATCGGTCTCAAGATGATGTGCCAGCTAAGTCTCTCCGATGTGCTCATAGGGGGAAAGATGTGTGTGTACGTTCATAGGGGGTTCGAGTCGACTAATGGAAGTAGGCAAAATGAAAGGTCAAAGTCAACATTGAAGTCAATAAGAAAATGGGCCCAAATATTGATCAGGTCTAACTAGGCAAAGGCCTGTTTCATACATGGATGAAAATGAACAATGTACCATGGACAATACGGACAACTCACCTTCGACTACTTGACTCATGGATATAGACTTACCATCGAACTTCCCATACCTGCAATTACCTTGGATGGTCTTTTTTTGGAGGGACACCTTGGGTGGTCTTGATCATTTGTTAAGGTACCCCTGCTCTTAGCCTCATGGACATGTACTCTCACTTATTCTCGCTTGAACAAACTCACGAGAATGAGTTTTGCTTTTTGGGCCTTTCAATAGCCCCAAGTCAATTTGGAGTCGAGTGCAAGGAGCTGCATTACGACTCAGACCCGACCTCCATCGAGCTATGACCGTCCCTACTACATGTGGCCTTCCCAAATACAGCTAGGCCTCACTCTATCAACATGAACTGAACGTTGTGTTACTCTTATCCCGTCACCAAGAATACTCTCTGGTCAAGAGTTGTTCAACTTACTCATTCTTCTGACTTGTTCAGCTCTATTATTCACACATATGGCCTTAGGGAAATTTATATGACCGGGGGAGGGCTTATACTTGGTCTAATAACAACAAAATCTGCCCCTGAAAAAGTTAGATCTACCCTTACGTCTAGTTCCTAGGAATTCCTTTTCCCTTTAGTGCATGTTTTTAAGTTGACTATGGCCAATCTCAGGTGGAAGAGAACAAAACCTAAGCAATTTAGGTTTGATGTGCCATGGCTTAATAATTATAATTTCTTGCCCTCCGTTCAAAGCATTTGGGTGCAAAATGTGGGTTGTTCTGATCCTATTGATCTGTTAAACATTAAGTTGAAGAGATTTTAAAAATATTTCAAAGAGTCTAATATTTTCGGGCATAATAAGAAAAGAATGAATGAGTTAAGAGAGGAGCTCTTAATCCTTAAGAGCCATGAAGAGTTAACCTTGTGAAGTTTTGAAAATTATAATAAAAAGGTGAACATATTAGTTGAGCTTAATGATTTATATTCCACTGAGGAGTTGTAGTAGGCCCAGATGTCTAATGGGTGGTGGCTTTTACATTGTGGTAATAATAATACATATTTTCGGGGAGTTTGTAATGATAGAAGGACAAAAAAAACTTATTCATTTTTTAGATGATAATGGTACTCTCATTGAGGGGATTGCTGAGTTGCTTAAACATGCAACTACATACTATAAGAACCTATTTGACCCTGCTCCTAGTAACATGTTTGCATTGTCTCTTCGTCTTTGGGGTGAGCATGAACAAATGAATGACTTAGACAACTTTATCCTTACTAGACCATTCACGATTCAAGAGGTCACATATGCTTTGTTCAGTATGGAGGTTAATAGCCCCCTGGGCATGAAAGCATTCTTATTAAGTTCATTCAGCATTGTTGGGACATAGTTAAGGATGATATAATGCGTATTTTCAATACTTTTTATGAGGGGTCTTCGGATGTGCATAGGCTTAATTAAGGCATCATCACCTTGCTTCCTAAGTTGTTGGAATCTAATAGGATCCAACACTATAGGCCTACTTGTTTGTTGCATAGTGTCTACAAGTGGATCATGAAGACAATGGATATTAGAATAGAACCCTTTGTTGCCAAGCTTTTTAGCATTCAACAAAATGCTTTTATTAAAAAGAGACACATTGTTGATGGTATCCTTTCGTTGCATGAATTAATACATCATGCCCATATCAAGAAACATGCAAGGATAGTGTTCAAGATGGACTTCAAAAAACATACAATAAAGTAAATTGGGAGTTTTTACTTGCATGTCATAAGATTAGAGGGTTTGACAATAAATGGTGCTCCTGGTTTGAGAGTGTTCTTAGAAATGGGACGGTGTCGATCAAGTTGAATGACACATGTGGACCATGTCCAAAGCGCCAAGGGTGTTTGGTGGGGGGGCACTTTTCCCTATTCCTTTTTAAAATGGTTGCCAAATGTCCTACCAAAATTACCTTGAAAGCTCAAAGTAACGATCTCCTGGTTGGTATGTAGCTCTTGACTTGATTGAGCAAGAGGTGATTGTGTTGCCGTATGCAGATGACACAATTATTTTCATCCACCATGATCATGATAAGTTGATCAACATAAAATTGCTTCTTTATTTGTTTAAAATGTTGTCGGGGTTGAAAATTAATTATCAGAAAAGTGGAATATTTGCTTTGGGAGCTGATAACCACATTATCGAATAGTACTCAGATTTGTTCGGGTGTAATGTGGGGAAGTTGCCCATGAAGTATTGGGTGTTCATGTTAGCTTCTCTGCTTTAAAACCTTTGATTGGGATTTCCTAGTTTCTAAAATGTTGAGGAAGCTTGATGCTTGGATTGGAAGCACGACTTCATCTAGGGGTCACCTAACTCTTGTGAATTCTAGTTTATCTGGTATCCCATCTTTTTTATGTCCATGTTTCTTTTGAACAAAACGATGTTTGAGAAGTTGGGTAAACCTAGGAGAAGATTCTTTTGGGAACATGTTAGTATGAAGAAACGGTACCATATGGCTCGTTGGAGCAAAATATGCAGATGTAGGCACAAAGGTGGTTTGGGGTGATCGATCTTAGGAAACAAAATACCATTCTCCTTGTAAAATGGTGGTGTAACTTAGAGAAGTATGAGGCCCTTTGACAGCAAATTATTAAAGCTAAGTACTTTAGGAATAAAACAACTGCTAATGTAAAATTGTGGTATATGATTCTTCCTATTGGAAATCTATTTTGATAGATAAAGATCATCATTTCTCTGGGAGGGAAGTAGTTGTAAAAAAGTGATGTTGCTAGATTTTTAGCAAGATCCATGGATGGATGAGTTACCTTTATGTGATACCAATCCTGCTATTTTTGATATTTGTCATGATCAGGATTATATTGTGGGGTACGTTTGTACCTGAATTTTTGCCTGGATTCATGGCATCCCTTTACTGATACCATGAGAGATCAGTGGGGGCGAATTATCAGCAAAGCCAATGAAATGCCTAGATCTAACATGTCGAATGATATCAAATGGAGGCTCACCAAGCCTGGTGAATTTTCCGCTAAATCCATGTATTCTTGGCTTGAGAAGAACCTCTCTGGAGCTAATAATAAGATGATTTGGAAATTTGCCATTCCCCTAAAAATTAATATTTTCTTCTGGCAATTATTCCAAGATGTGGTGTTGAACAGAGATAACCTAAAGAAAAAATTGGGAGGGAAATCGTTTATGTTCCTTTTGTTTCGAATTGGAATTTGTAAGACACTTATTCTTTGGATGTCGGGTAGCTAGAGCCACTTGGGGGATTGTTTGTATGGTGATTGGTACTAGCAGTTTCCCTAATAGCTCGTGGCAAAGCATCTCGAGGTTCTATGCTTTCTTATAGGGGGACACATCTATATGTCTTGTGTGGCTGCTATTTACAGGGGGATTTGGTGTACCTGTAACAAAGTTCCCTTGAGAACCATGTGATGCGCAGTCCAATTAAAATTATTTTACAGTTTTCTTGTTCTTATCGTACTGGACAGGTCTGTTAAAGAATGAAGAAAGTGTTGCTGTTAAGGCGGGTATCCAACCAAGCAGTGATGAGAGAAGCATTATAGCTAACACATCAGATGCATGGCGAGCGTCGATCCTACTCTGTTGTGGTTGGGCTGAGCTGTTGGGCTTGGCGTAAGGAATCTCCTGGATGTCTCTGTGGTGCCTAATGGTCAAAGTGGTGAAGCATGAGAAAACTTATCACGCATCGGTCTTATTTTGCTGGGTGATTTTGTTGGGAAACGTTGCATGGAAAACAAAAAATTTATACGGACATGCAAGATATATCCATGGAGATGCATAGCAACGAGAGGGGGAGAGTGTGTCTACGCACCCTCGTAGACCGTAAGCGGAAGCGTTTAACAGCGCGGTTGATGTAGTCGAACTTCTTCGCACTCCCATCGATCAAGTACCCAACGTATGTCACCTCCGCGTTCTCCACACGTTCAGCTCGGTGACGTCCTCCGCCTTCTTGATCCAGCAAAACGGCGAGTATCGGTGTCAAAACCGAAAGATCTCGGGTAGGGTGCCCCGAACTCTGCGTCTAAGGATCGAGGGTAACAGGAGGCGGGGGACACGATGTTTACCCAGGTTCGGGCCCTCTTGATGGAGGTAATACCCTACGTCCTGCTTGATTGACTTTGATGAGTATAGGGGTTACAAGAGTTGATCTACCACGAGATCATAATGGCTAAACCCTAGATGTCTAGCATGTATGATTATGATTGCCTCTATGGACTAAACCCCCTGGTTTATATAGACACTGGAGGGGGCTAGGGTTGTACAGAGTTGGTTTACAGAGAAAGGAATCTTCATATCCGCACACCAAGCTTGCCTTCCACACCAAGGAGAGTCCCATCCGGACACGGGGGAAAGCCTTCTATCTTGTATCTTCGCAGCCCATTAGTCCGGCCCATGTTGCATAGCCCGGATGCCCGAGGACCCCCCAATCCAGGACTCCCTCAGTAGCCCCTGAACCAGGCTTCAATGACGATGTATCCGGCACACAGATTGTCCTTGACATTGCAAGGCGGGTTCCTCCTCTGAATACTCCAAAGTAGTTGATCAACAAGAACTATGTCCAGATCCGTTTTAACAGTCACAATATCGCTGCCACAAGGGCATAATACTAAAAACATGATATGTCTTTGCTGACAGTTTTTGATGGCGAGACGTTACGTCTGGCCTCTTTATTATTTCGAATCACTTTTCAATCTCCCGTTTCGCGTTTCGAGACGCAGCCTCCGGTGACACGTCTTGTCAAAACAGAGATCGTGTCCTCTTATCGCGGGATCTTCATCAATACGGGTTTGGGTGATCCAACCATGTCATCCGCACGACCCCTTGGGAATAGGCAAGTTTTAAGGCACGTCGAGGGGCGCTTTATATTCACTGCCTTTATAAGGAGATAAGAATCCACCTTTTCACCCCACGCCTCCTTCTTCCTCAGCTCATCCACCCTCAAGCTTCATAGCCTAAGCTTCGATCCCTTCCGTCCCCAGAAAACATTCAAGCCATGTCCGGATCCGGAGCGCAGGGCAAGTGGATGGCCTCCTCCGTCACAGAGGAGGACATCAAGGAGCTCCGGGAAGCAGGGTACTTGGCCAAGGAAATTGCCCACCGGCTTTCGGTCAAAAAATAGATCGTTCCTACCCCGGAGCCCCATGAGAGGGTAGTATTTATCCGTCATTTCCTCCGTGGATTAGGGTTTCCCCTCCATCCTTTCGTCTGCGGCCTTATGTTTTACTACGAGCTAGATTTCCATGATCTAGTTTCGAATTCCTTCCTCAACATTTCAGCGTTCATCGTCATATGTGAGGCATTCCTCCGCATCCCTCCCCACTTCGGCCTATGGCTCAAGGTTTTCAATGTGAAGCCAAAAGTGGTGGACGGTCAACACGCGGAGTGCGGAGGCGCCATGGTGAGCAAGCTTCCCAACGTTACTTGGCCGAAAGGCACCTTCGTGGAGACCATGAAGGGGTGGCAGCAGGGGTGGTTCTATGTCACAGAACCCCGTGACTCCACATGGGCCGCTGCTCCTGAATTCATGTCCAGGCCTCCACTGCGGCTGACATCCTGGCTCAACAAGGGCCTGGATTGGGCGTCATCCGACGAGGTGACGATCCTGCAGAAGCGCATCAAGAGTATGGTAGAAAGGAATACCAGTCTCGCCAGCGTAATCCAGGTAATGCGCTTTCGCCGGATTCTCCCTTGCCAAAACCGGACTCGACATATGTGGGAGTTTGACCCGGCCGGTCCATGGACCCTGCGGAGATTCTTCAGCAAGGAGCACGGAGACATGTGGAAGCTGCTGTTCAAGACCCAAAAGACGTAGCCAGAAACAACTGAGGATCTCGTCCTCGACTGTACTCATACATCATCTCCCATAAGTTTTTATGATAACTTTATTGTTTGCAAATCCAAGGGGCTTACTAAGCTTTCGATTCTTCCCACAGGGCTGGACGAAGAGGGCGGAGCGGATTCGCTGTCCGGCTCCGCTACTCGAAGACCTAGCCATCCCTCTATTAATGAGGATGCTGGTTCCGGCGCCATATCATGCGCTGGAAAAGCGGGCCAAGAAGAAGGGCAAGGAGGCCAAAATAGGCCTCCGCCGTAAAGGTTCTTTGGACGTAGTGTCCGAAGACACCAAGACCCACTCCTCCCTTGATGAAGATGAAGGGGAGGAGGAAGAAAGTGAATCTCCCCTTAAGGGGGAAAGAAGAAAAGGGGGCTTACGCAGATCTGGAGGGGGAGGCGTCCAAGAAAGGGAGAATCTCCCTCACGGATGACTCCGAATCGGACGCCGATGAATGGTGCCCCAGGCCGAAGCCCCTGGCTAGATCGTAAGTACCCCCAAAGGCACTTGTACTTACATATCTATTCGCCTTTCCACTCTATGATCTTTAACATACTGCATTACACGCTGCAGTCCGGCTCGCGTCCTCCCCCAACAATCCTCATCTTCGGGGAATTCGCTGGATACGAACGTGATGGACAGCGGGTCACCTCCACCGGCCTGCTCCCCAAAGCTACGGATAATGCCGAAGTGTTGTCCCGAAGGACCCTTCTAAGTCAAGGGAAGGTGCGGGGAGCTGCCACGGTGGCGCCAGAGGGTGATATCCCTGCTACCGAAAACATGGGGTTGTCGACCCCCATGGAGACTGACGACGGGGGCCATGCACAATTCGGTCCCCAACCGAATATTATTTCAGAGACCTATATGGCTCCAGAATCAGGTGGGCAACCACCTTCGAAAGAAGGGGGTGCGCAAATCCCACCGGCAACCTCTGTCAATCCGGAGGCGCCGGATACTCTGGTGGAAGCACTTCATAGTGGCATCATTGTAGAAGAACATCGTACCCTTATGGGTACGGTGGTTTAAAGGGTTTGGTCCGCCAAAAGCGGATTGAATGAGGCCTATACTAGCCTTCTGAGAGGCTTTGAGGTACATAATATAATACCTTTTGGCTATATGAGAAGAAGTGTATGTGTATAGATAGTAGCCCCTGAGACTCTGTTCGGTATTCACAAGGAAAGGCCAAACAAAGGATCTAATGTCTCAATCAGGAGATTAACACACATATCTATTTGAACCAAACAGGCTGCGACGCAGGTGTCAGCTACCCAGGTGTGACAGCCTGGTTTTTGCCCTCTCTTATTTGTTTGAGTTTTCATTTGAATTTTTTTTGAAACTTGGAGTTCTTGAGTCTTTTCATTTGGACTTAAACACTTGGGCATCCTTGGCTTTCATCCAAGTGCTTCATTTCTCTCCCAAACCCTCATTTCACTTCTGATCTACCTCAAAATAATCTTTGGAATATTTTTCATAAACGAAAAATATTCATTTCCTCTCAAAAACCCTTAGGCAAATCTGTTTGCTCCAAAGCAACCCTAATTTTATGGCTCAGAAAATTCTAAGATAATTCACAAATATTCTAGGGACCCTAGGGCACCTCCCTGAGCAAAAATATTTCATCACTTTTGGATTATTTTGCTACAGAAAATCTTTTCTGTTCTGGACAGAAATGGTGGTTTCTATAGCAACTACCATTTTACTTGCTCCTTTTGACCTGATCTTTCTTGTGCATAGTTACCTTAGTAACTCTAAGCTAGCCTCCAAAGCACAACTCCAAACTCCCAGCCATTTGACCACAGTAACATCACAAAGTTACTGTCCAGAAACTTACCAGACTTGTAAAATCTTCTCTACTTCATCTGGAGCCAAACCAAATCGTGGTAACACTCTAAACTACCAGACACTGAGTTTACGCTTAGATCGACCTGATGTCATAGTTCATGCGGTGACCGCGTTCGTCCAGGCATGCTGGCATGCAGCCGATGCGCTCTGCGATGCACCCGAGCCTCTGTTGCTCGCGTGCTCGCTTCCCCGCCTGCCCAACCTTGCCAAAACTCGCCACAATCATCGTCTCGACACCCTTAACTCTGCCCTGGCACTCACCGACGCCGGAGCTCGCCGCAACATGCACGAGCAAGGTCCGGCCAGCCCAACAGTGCGGAGCGCACTGTGCTCGTCGTCACCCCCTTGATCCTGTGCTCGTCTCTGCTCGACCACAGTGGCCGCGTGACCTTGGTCGCCTTCTCCCCCTCTCACTGACGCCGCTCGTTGCCGGGCGCCGTGGACAGGTGTCCATCGGCGGAGCCCGAAGCACCCTCACCTCTCGCCTATATATAGAGCCCCTCCGCAACCTCCTTGAGCATCCTCCAGCACTCACACACACTCCACGATCGAGTAGGAAGCCGTAGCCCGGCCGGGCAGGCCTCAGGCCGCCGATCCCGAGCTCGAGCTCGTTGGCGATCCCCTCTGGTCGCCGCAGCAGCTCCAGCCCCTCCCAGGCCTGGGCGACCTCTCCAGGGCCTCCGCCTCTCTTCGGTGAGGCCGTCTCGCCCGCTTGGAGCCCCTGGAGCGGCCTCTACTCACCGTCTTCCTCAACTCCGATGACCTCCTCGTTCTGCCTCCGCTCGCGAGCTAGATTCTGACGCCGTCCGACCACCCCTAGCCACGCTATGGGTATGGGCAGGAGCGCCTCGACCTCCTCTTGCCATCCCTCCCTCTCGTTTTGGCCAAAGAGCCCTCGTCTCCGGCGAGAGCTCCGGCGAAGCCGCGGCCGTCTCTGTTTCTCTCCCCCTCTTCCCCCACCTGACTAGCGGGGCCCGCTAGTCAGCCACTCAGTACGCGTACGAAGCGGTATGAGTGGTGGCACCCGTGGGCTTTACGCCTTCGACGTCACCCCCCCAGTCTTTTTCTTTTTATTCAAATTCATTTGAATTTACAGAACACTTCAAACAGTTATAACTTTTTAACCATAAGTCCAAATGAATTGATTCTTTTTGCATTGTGTTCTTTGAAAGAAAATAAAACAGCTCACCAAAGATGAGATTTTTCTGAGCTGTTTAGAATTTCTGGTGAATTTCAGAAATGTCCTTGATATTTTCTTTTTGTGTTTAAAATTATTTTCAGAAGGTGAGGCTTGTCTTGAGGATCACCAGGAGGCTTGTGAACCTCATCTGCACTAAGGCAAGCCACAGCAACATTTTCATGATGCCATTGCAATATTTGTGATTTTCTTACTTGAATGAATTGATTAATCCATGCATTTAAATAATTATTGAGTTATTTGTATTCTGTTAAATGTTGGTTAGTTATTATGCTTGTGAGAAAATGTTTGTGAGAAAATGTTCTGTTAAATACTTGTTAAAGCATATTACTTGTTTTACAGAATGATTGAACCCAACTTAGTGATAAAGAAATTAAGAGTTATTGATAGTAAAATCTTTTGTCAAACATATAAGAAATTTATCGGAGTTACTTTCTTGCGTAAGAAAATATATGAAAACTTGTGACAAAAATATTTTTGACTAGTAAGAGTCAGTTTGAGCAAGTAAAGTAATCTGAGTTGTTGACGTTTATGCTTGGTGTGAATGTGGATGACATCTGTCATGTTGATCAGTATATGATGCATGTGTTGTTTTGCATTTCATGGCATGCTATGACACCGGTCATTGTTAACAATTGAACCTGAATATAACTCAACTAGAATACACCGTTGACTGGGTCATGGTGCCGCTGAATCGAGTTTCTCTCCAGTGCAACCACATTTGCCTTTATGGGAAGGCCTTGATTCGGTCCATTGACACGACCTCTAGTCGGTGCCTCCATCTAGGGAAGGTTATGTCGTGTTTGCCCTGGCCCGGCAGGCAGGCATAACCTTGTGTGCTCGTTGATGAGATTATGGTACCGAGTCCCCAAGTGGGAGTGTCCCCGAGTGGGAGTTGGCCACGACGGTGGTCGGGGTGTCTTTGGTAGACACGGGGCCACCCAGGACCAGCCCGTTGGGGATTTGGGTCGGAGTGGCCGGGAGAGTGCTGTGGCAATGGAGGGGTTTTGTCGGAATGCCGTTGGTCCACCCGAATGGGAGTGCGAGGCCATGGGTTCCGTGGTGTGGGTACAGTGTGCTACCTCTGCAGAGTGTATAATCTATCGATAGCCGCGTCCACGGTCATGGACACCTCGTAGTAGGTCCCACCATGAGTCAACGATTAATAAAAATTGCACACTAAACCATAAACTTTGCATGGTTGACGATGGAAGAAAGGCCATCGAGGAAATTGGGATCAGATATTGGTCGTGGTGGTGATCGCCGTAAGGATCACAAGTCATTTTGTAAAAGACCACGATGGTGGTGTGTTTTACCACGTTGGTGGTGTGTTTCACCACGTTGGTGGTGTGCTTGTGATCTGAGAATGATCACGGTTGGTAAGTTGTCCTGAGGGACATTCGATGTATGATCACAACATGTTGTCATATAGTGTTGAATTATTAATAATTGGTTAAATATCATGATATTGTTTGTCATTATGATTTTGCTTATTGTGAGCTTGCAAGTACATTCAATGTACTGACCTGGCGTGTCATGCCAGATTTCAGGAAAGTCTCGTTGGAAAGGAGCACTGTTCGAGTCTAGATCGTGTCCACATCGGTGTCCCTGTGATATGGAGCTTCCGCTACGACGTTATTCTGCTGCCACGTAGTTGTTCAGATCGAGGCCCCTTTATGTTCACTAAATAATGTACATATTGTTTAGCCGCCCCGAGTGTGCTGCTATCTCTTGAGCACTGCGTTGGATTTCCCTGAAGAGGCGAGGATGATGCAGCAAAGTAGCGTAAGTATTTCCCTCAGTTTTTGAGAACCAAGGTATCAATCCAGTAGGAGGCTACGCGCGAGTCCCTCGTACCTGCACAAAAACAATAGCTCAACGCAACCAACGCGCTTAGGGGTTGTCAATACCTTCATGGCCACTTACGAAAGTGAGATCTGATAGAGATGATAAATAATATTTTTGGTATTTTTGGTATAGAGATGCAAAGTGAAAAGTAAAAGGCAAAGTAAAAAAGCAAAGCAATAATAAAGTGATGGAGATTGATATGATGAGAAAGAGACCCAGGGGCCATAGGTTTCACTAGTGGCTTCTCTCAAGAGCATAAGTATTCTACGGTGGGTGAACAAATTACTATTGAGCAATTGACAGAATTGAGCATAGTTATGAGAATATCTAGGTATGATCATGTATATAGGCATCACGTCTGAGACAAATAGACCGACTCCTGCCTGCATCTACTACTATTACTCCACTCATCGACCGCTATCTAGCATGCATCTAGAGTATTAAGTTAAAAACAGAGTAATGCCTTAACCAAGATAACATGATGTAGAAGGATAGTTTCATGCAATATGATAAAAAAACCAATCTTGTTATCCTCGATGGAAAAAATACAATACGTGCCTTGCTGCCCCTTCTGTCACTGGGAAAGGACACCGCAAGATCGAACCCAAAGCTAAGCACTTCTCCCATGGCAAGAAAAACCAATCTAGTAGGCCACACCAAACTGATAATTTGAAGAGACTTGCAAATATAACCAATCATACATAAAAGAATTCAGAGAAGATTCAAATATTATTCATAGATAGACTGGATCATAAACCCACAATTCATCGGTCTCAACAAACACACCGCAAAAAGAAGATTACATCGAATAGATCTCCACGAGAGAGGGGGAGAACATTGTATTGAGATCCAAAAAGACAGAAGAAGCCATCTAGCTACTAACCATGGACCCGTAGATCTGAAGTAAACTACTCACACTTCATCGGAGGGGCTTGGATGATGATGTAGAAGCCCTCCGTGATCGATGCCCCCTCCGGCGGAGCTCCGGAACAGGCCCCAAGATGGGATCTCGTGGATACAGAAAGTTGCGGCGGTGGAATTAGGTTTTTGGCTCCGTATCTGATCGTTTGGGGGTACGTAGGTATATATAGGAGGAAGGAGTATGTCAGTGGAGCTTCGAGGGGCCCACGAGGCAGGGGGGCGCGCCCTGCACCCTCATGACCGCCTCGTGGCTTTCTTCACGGAGGGTCCAAGTCTCCTGGGTCTTATCTGATGAGAAAATCGCGTTCCCGAAGGTTTCATTCCGTTTGGACCCCGTTTGATATTTTGTTTCTCCAAAACACTAAAATAGGCAAAAAACAGCAATTCTGGGGTGGGCCTCCGGTTAATAGGGTAGTCCCAAAAATAATATAAAAGTGGAAAATAAAGCCCAATATAGTCCAAAACAGTAGGTAATATAGCATGGAGCAATCAAAAATTATAGATACGTTGGAGACGTATCATGTGCCGCTTGGCCTCGACCACTGTTGTAATATGAGCTCTGTTCCGCTAGCATCAATAAAGCGGTTGTTTTCTATACCAATATGTTGTGTGTTGCCAGAAGACATGGTCTCGAGGCTGGCAATGTAGGGTAAACCGGTCGCTCTGAGCCGGGGTGCCACACAAGCCTCCGAAGCGTCTGAGCTGAGGCGGAAGTTAGCGGAAAAGCAAGGTATGTGATACCAAAAATGCTCTTGAAATAATATAAGCGATAATTTGCCATCTGAATGAGTCTTATAATTTTGGTCATAGCTGACGCATCTGAGGTCGATACCCTCAAGAGTGTGCTGGCCGAGGCCAAGAAAGAGGTGGAGGAGGAACGAGCCATCCGCCTAAGACATGAGTCAAGGGTGGAGGAAGTCCAGCAAGAGCTCAAGGATGCTATAAGCAAATGTGAGTCCTTAGAGCACAAAAATTCGGATCAAAAATTTGAACTTGCTATGGCCCTACGAAATGCTCAGGAGGCCTAGACTGAAGCCCAAAATGTCTGCCGGGAGATCCAGGAGGCGAAGCAAATTGCAGCTGGTAAGGCTTTTAACATGCAGAGCAAATATGTGAGGAAAAATACCTCTTACTGACCCAGATTTGGAGTTCTCCAGCAGCATTTGTGGACCTGCCCTGGAGTGTTGCCAATGCTGCGGAGTTCTTCCGAGCCAAAGAGGGGAGCTCGACGGAAAAACTATTCTGGTCGCAATACCTTGCGCTTGAGCGTCCCGTGCCCCTCGGCGATCAGCTGAAGCAGTTGACCAAACTGCATAGGGTGGCCGGATTGGCCATGAGGGATTTTATAATCCGCTTGTGGCCTGCCGAACCCATACCCAGCAGCTACTTTGGGCTCGTGAAGCGGCTGGTGATGTCTACTACACAACCTTCTTCTTGTAGACGTTATTGGGCCTCCAAGTGCAGAGGTTTGTAGGAAAGTAGAAAATTTCCCTCAAGTGGATGACCTAAGGTTTATCAATCCGTAGGAGGCATAGGATGAAGATGGTCTCTCTCAAGCAACCCTGCAACCAAATTACAAAGAGTCTCTTGTGTCCCCAACACACCCAATACAATGGTAAATTGTATAGGTGCACTAGTTCGGCGAAGAGATGGTGATACAAGAGGTATATGGATAGTAGATAAAGGTTTTTGTAATCTGAAAATATAAAAACAGCAAGGTAACTAATGATAAAAGTGAGCGTAAACGGTATTGCAATGTGTTGAAACAAGGCCTAGGGTTCATACTTTCACTAGTGCAAGTCCTCTCAACAATAATAACATAATTGGATCACATAACTATCCCTCGACATGCAACAAAGAGTCACTCCAAAGTCACTAATAGCGGAGAACGAACGAAGAGATTATGGTAGGGTACGAAACCACCTCAAAGTTATTCTTTCTAATCAATCCGTTGGGCTATTCCTATAAGTGTCACAAACAGCCCTAGAGTTCGTACTAGAATAACACCTTAAGACACAAATCAACCAAAACCCTAATGTCACCTAGATACTCCAATGTCACCTCAAGTATCTGTGGGTATGATTATACGATATGCATCACACAATCTCAGATTCAGCTATTCAACCAACACATAGAACCTCAAAGAGTGCCCAAAGTTTCTACCAGAGAATCATGACGAAAACGTGTGCCAACCCCTATGCATAGGTTCATGGGCGGAACTCGCAAGTTGATCACCAAAACATACATCAAGTGAATCACGTGATATCCCATTGTCACCACAGATACGCACGGCAAGACATACATCAAGTGTTCTCAAATATTTAAAGACTCAATCTGATAAGATAACTTCAAAGGGGAAACTCAATCCATTACAAGAGAGTAGAGGGGGAGAAACGTCATAAGATCTAACTATAATAGCAAAGCTCACGATACATCAAGATCGTGCCAAATCAAGAACACGAGAGAGAGAGAGAGAGATCAAACACATAGCTACTGGTACATACCCTCAGCCCCGAGGGAGAACTACTCCCTCCTCGTCATGGAGAGCACCGGGATGATGAAGATGGCCGCCGGAGAGGGATTGCCCCTCCAATAGGGTGCCGGAACGGGTCTAGATTGGCTTTCGGTGGCTACGGAGGCTTCTGGCGGCGGAACTCCCGATCTATTGTGCTCTCGGATGTTTTAGGGTATATGGAGATATATAGGCGGAAGAAATACGTCAGGGGGGCACGAGGGGCACATGAGGGTGGAGGGCGCGCCCAAGGGGGTGGGCATGCCTCCCCTGCCTCGTGGCTTCCTCGTAGATCCCCTTACGTGCACTCCAAGTCTTCTGGGCTTCTTCTAATCCGAAAGTAAGTTTTAGGTCAATTGGACTCCGTTTGGTTTTCCTTTTCTGCGATATTCTAAAACAAGGTAAAAACAGAAACTGGCACTGGGCTCTGGGTTAATAGGTTAGTCCCAAAAATGATATAAAAGTGTATAATAAAGCCCATAAACATCCAAAACAGTAGATAATATAGCATGGAGCCATCAAAAATTATAGATACATTGGAGACGTATCAGCTGGTCGGTGCCTGCCCCCGGCATGATGCCGTGAAGCGGTCAGTCTGCATCGAAGGTGCGCGGATGGCCTTCGCCCGTGTTTAAGTGCAGTGGGCGAAGATGGACGCTGTCAAGCTCGCAACCAAGGGACCGCCCGCAGGCAAAGAGCACCGTATGCCGGAGCAGTATTTCGATGATGTCCTAGAAGGATCCCGCATTGTAGAGGGCCAGTGTTCGAAGGACATCATTTTTAAATGAATGTATCCTACGTTGTCCAATCTTGTACTATGAAACAATGCTTATGTATGATGTGCTGCTTGCTTTATTTTAAAATATTTTCCTCCTGTGCGGCCGTTTACGATATCTAAGAGTTGGCCAGTCGTCAGCTTCAGCCCCCACGTAGGTAGTACGGGGGTGTTCGGGATAGCACCTAAACACACTTGACCCAGTGTCTTGGTCCATGAAGGAGGTGTTAGTGCAGCGAACCAGGCAGTCGGACTATATGGCTTTATCGCTCTCACTTAGTCATAGGAGTTTTATAATGGCAGTATAGGTGCAGCCCTAGTATTGTTCGGTTATCCAAACTTGGGTGTTGTGGATGCCCGGCCGATTGAAGGCCGGCCTGTCGCGTAATGCGGAAAAAATCGCAAGATATTTATACTTAGTCACCAAATAGTTGACCAGCTCTCGCCACATCATGATAGTCAGTTTTTGGCTTTCTCTACTGAGGTGTCTGTTCGGATGAACCGGAAACACAATTGCAGTAGTTCTTCCTTTACTACCTTAGCCGAACAAGTGGAACGTAAGGTAGTAACCACAGGAGCCGGGCAACTCAACTATTGACCAAAGACATGATTCGGAGCCGATGTATATAATGCTATATTCGGGACGCCGAATTGCACTGTGAAAGTGTTCGGACTTTGTTGAGTTTAAAAAATAACATACGTGGATCAATAGAGCCCCTGGCGATTTAAGTCGTACCGAGGTGTACATGACAATCGGACAAAAATAGGGAGACACAGATTAAGAAATAAGCCAATACCGCATAGGTTGGGCTAGAAACTGTTTCCATTATAGCCCGATTGATACGTCAAAACGTATTGGTACAAATAGTGCATTAAGCAACAAGGCTATTTTACATGCCGAGCACATGGGAAAGCTGTGTATGTGTCCTGAAAACGGACGAGGTGATCTTTAAAGACCCTGTAGGTACTCTGCCACGCACCTATGCTGCTTTTTCCCCTTGGTGTATTGTCCTTCGAGAGGATCATTGATCGGTGTTTTCATGATAGGCCTCAAAAAGAGGCCTTGGTACCGTCAAAAAGGTGACGTGGTTTATAAGGAACCTGAAAAAATGAAAAGAAAAAGGAAATATGAGTGTCCAAATAGGGTCTAGCCGTATTGTGGACTTTTATCTTGATTATGCCTCCAACCTTTCCCATGGTATCTTTAGTGCGTAATTATGCACACGTGGTACATGTGCCACAATTTGGTGGGGGCTGAGATGGAGCCCAAATTGCTAATCGAGCTCCTGACGAGCTCGACTGTCGTACTGTGGGGCAGTCCGGACTCATTTGACAGTGTCCAGGGACTTGGCCACCGATGTAATAGTCGGCTTGATAAGGCCGCCCTGTACTTTCGCTGCCAAGGCCGCGGTGTGCTCCTCAGTACGGAGGGAGCGTTCCATGTTTCCATTGACCATTATAACGCCGCATGGTCCAAGCATCTTGAGTTTGAGATAGGCACAGTGTGGGACCGCATTGAAGCGAGCGAACACGGTTCGTCCGAGCAGTGCATGGTAGCCACTGCAGAAGGGGACGATGTCGAAGATCAAGTCTTTGGTTCGGAAGTTGTCCGGCGAAACGAAGACAACCTCCAATGTGATTGAGCCCGTGCAGTGGCCTCTACACTGGGTATTACTCCTTTAAAGGTAGTTTTGGTAGGCTTGATTCTTGACGGATCAATACCCATCTTGTGGATTGTGTCCTGATAGAGCAGGTTAAGGCTACTTCCGCCATCCATCAGGACTCGCGTAAGGTGGAATCCGTCAATGATTGGCTCGAGGACCAGTGCGGCCGATCCTCCATGACGGATACTGGTCGGATGGTCCCTGCGGTCGAAGGTGATCGTACAGGCCGACCATGGGTTGAATTTTGGGGCGACTGGCTCTATCGCATAAATGTCCCTTAGCGCGCGCTTGCGCTCCCTCTTGGGGATATGAGTGACGTATATCATATTTACCGTTTTGACCTCGGGGGGAAATTTCTTCTGTCCCCTTGTGTTTGGTTGATGAGGCTCCTTGTCGTTGTCCTCGCTAGGCGACCCTTTCTCCTTATGTTCGGTATTTAACTTACCGGCCTGTTTAAAGACCCAAAAACTTCGATTGGTATGATTGGTAGGCTTGTCGGGGGTGCCGTGAATCTGGCAGGGTCGATCGAGTATTCGGTCCAAGCTGGATGAGCCCTCTCTATTTCTTCTGAATGGCTTCTTCCGTTGACCGGACTTGGAGCCGCTAAATCCGGCGTTGACCGCCGTGTCTTCGGTATTGTTATTATTGCTGCGACGCATGTGTTTGTTGCATCGGCCCTGCCGTTGTTATTCTTAGCTTTGGAAGTGCCAGGTTTGCTTGTACTATTACTGCTACGGGCTAGCCAGCTGTCTTCGCCCGCGCTAAAGCGGGTCATGAGTGCCGTGAGAGCTACCATGGACTTCGGCTTCTCTTGGCCGAGGTGTCGGGCGAGCCATTCATCATGGATGCTATGCTTAAAGGCCGTTAGGGCTTCGGCGTCTGGGCAATCGACAATCTGGTTCTTTTTAATGAGGAACCTAGTCCAGAATTTTCGGGCGGACTCTTCGGGCTGCTGGACAATATGACTGAGGTCATCAGCATCTGGAGGCCGGATGTAGGTGCCTTGGAAGTTGTCTCTAAAGGCATCCTCCAGATCTTCCCAGCTTCCGATAGAGTTTTCTGGGAGGCTATTTAACCAGTGTCGAGCTGGCCCCTTAAGTTTTAGGGGAGGTATTTGATGGAGTGTAGATCGTCACCACGAGCCATGTGAATGTGGAGAAGAAAATATTCAGTCCATACTACGGGATCTGTTGTGCCGTCGTATGATTCAATGTTCACGGGTTTAAAACCCTTCTGGGAATTGGTGCTCCATTACCTCATCAGTAAAGCATAGGGGGTGTGCGGCGCCTCTATATTGGGCCATGTCACGATGCAGTTCAGATGAAGTCTGTAAGCGGTTTTCGGCCCGGGCGTAGTTGTGCTTGCCGCGCCAGGATTGATAACCGTCCTCTCGCGCCGGAGCACGCCCCCACGATCCATAGATCGATCTGGTCTGATCTACTCTATTTTCTAGGTCCTGTTGTAGGTCATATCTGTATCCCCGAGCTGTTGTTTCTCTACTTTTTTGGCGAGGTGGTGCGGGCTGGTGTTCGTCTGGACTTGTCGTTCTGACCCGACCGCGTGGTGGTCGGTCGGGGCCGTTAGCCGCGTTACGCGCGGGTGGTATGGGCTCCAGCGCCTCATCGTTGAATTGGGGTAGCAGCTTACACTTTGGGTAACTCTTTGTTGGGAGTTCGAGGCTGTATTCTTCGGCTGCCAGGACATTAGTCCATCTGTCGTTGAGCAGATGTTGATCAGCTTGGAGCTTCTGCTGCTTCTTTTTTAGGCTTCTTGTTGTGGCTATTAGCCGGCACTTAAAGTGCTCCTGTTCGAGAGGTTCTTCTGGCACGATAAAGTCTTCATTGCCGATGCTCACGTCATCCTCGAAGAGTGGTAGATAGTTGCTATCCTCTGAATCTTCATTCCCTGCTTGCTCGTCAGGGTCGACTTGCCCGTCCTACCGATCATCATGTTCGGATGTTGGTTCGATCGGGTCTTCTTGGTCTTCGGCGTTCTCCGGAGTGTCATCATCTCCGGTGCTGGTATTGCTGTCTTTTCCGCGACGCGATTTAGAGCGGCGCCGCTGACATCGATGCTTTGGTGGTATCTCAGGAGGTTCATCCTCGACTGGGTCCTTCTCATCATCGCCTTCGCCTTTTTTAGGTGTGTCCACCATATACCCGTCGTATGAAGAAGTGGCCGTCCAGTGTTCGGTGAACGGCGGGTTTTGGTCCTGCTCCTCTCCGGCATCATTGTCCATACCGTCGATGTCTTCGGAGACGTAGTCAAGCATGTCGGTTAGATCCTCGATAGTGGATATAAAGTGGGTGGTGGGTGGGAAGTAAAATTCCCTATCTTCAGCCCCTAGTCCAGGCTGGGTGCAATTCAGAAGCGGTTCCTCTGTGATGGCGAGGGATCGCATTAAGTGCAGAGCCTCGTTTAAGAGTGTGGTTTGGATGGGGACCGAAGTTCCCTGGCCGAGCTTGCATGGCGCGGATTTCAGCGGTTCGGAGCTAGTGTCCGGAGAAGAGCCCGGGTTTGTGATGACTGCCGGTGGCGCTATCCGCTCCGGTTCTCCAGTGTTGAGCTCTATATCCGCAAAGAGTCTAGCGGGCTCTAGACCCCCGTCTGCGGACCTGGCGACGTGCTCTGGATCTAAGGCTAGAGCGGTGGTTGGAGCCGCAAACCCTTGGAAGATCAAATCTCCTTGGATATCAGCGACATAGTTCAGATTTCCAAGATTGATCTGGTGACCAGGGTTGTAGCTGTCGATCTGGTCCAGGTGGCCAACCGAGTTGGCGCGCAGTGCGAAGCTGCCGAATACAAAGATCTGGCCGGGGAGAAAAATCTCCTTCCCGGCAGCATTGTTGTAGATGATCGATGGAGCCATCGAGCCTTTCGATGACAACACAGTGGAACTCTCAATGAAAGCATCAATGTTGGTGTCAAAACCGGCAGATCTCGGGTAGGGGGTCCCAAACTGTGCGTCTAAGGATCGAGGGTAACAGGAGGCGGGGGACACGATGCTTACCCAGGTTCGGGCCCTCTTGATGGAGGTAATACCCTATGTCCTGCTTGATTGACTTTGATGAGTATAGGGGTTACAAGAGTTGATCTACCACGAGATCGTAATGGCTAAACCCTAGATGTCTAGCCTGTATGATTATGATTGCCTCTATGGACTAAACCCTCCGGTTTATATAGACACCGGAGGGGGCTAGGGTTGCACAAAGTCGGTTTATAGAGAAAGGAATCTTCATATCCGCACGCCAAGCTTGCCTTCCACGCCAATAAGAGTCCCATCCATACACAGGGGAAAGCCTTCTATCTTGTATCTTCGTAGCCCATTAGTTCGGCCCATGTTACATAGCCCGGACGCCCGAGGACCCCCTAATCCAGGACTCCCTCAGCGAGGTAGTAGATGAGTTCCGATAGCACGACGGCGTGGTGATGGTGATGGTGAAGTGATCTCCGTAGGGCTTCGCCTAAGCACTACGAAAATATGACCGGGGTTTAAACCGAGGGGGCGCCGCACACGGCTAGGCAATTGTCTCTTGTGTGCTAGGCGCCCCCCTCCCACATATATATACGTGGGAGGGAGGGAGGAGCGGCCAAAGGAGGCGCCCAAGTACGAGGAATCCTACTTGGGGACCCTCCCAAGCCACGCCCCCTTTCCTTATTTGGAGTGCGGGGAAAGGCAGGGGAGGGTGGCGCCCCCCTTTTCCTTTCTCCCATGAGAGGGAAAGGCGGGAGGGGCTAGCCCTCCCCCTTTTCCTTCCCTAGGGATGGCCAAACAAGAGAGGGGGTGCACCAGCTGATGAAGCTATGTACCTAGGGTAGGGTCACGGACCTGTCCTAACTGCCCTACCCAAGGGCACTTCTAGAATAAATCACCTTTCAATCGACTTGGAGGTGTTCCACTCGAAGACATTCGACGAAGAAGCAATTACTCGACCAAGATCCAACCACTCGACGGCCAGGAGACCTAAAGTCACTCCGCACGCTAACGGTCGGTCATTAAGTAGCTTTTATGGTCATCATAGCACTTTATTACTAGCGTTATCAGTAACGCCCTACCTTAATGTACATTGAACCCTTCGTAACGTGGGCTGGCCGGGGTCCTGGCGCACTCTATATAAGCCACCCCCCTCCTCCGAGACAAGGGTTCGCACCTCTGTAACTCATACACACATAATCCAGTCGACCGCCTCCGAGCACCGAGACGTAGGGCTGTTACTTCCTCCGAGAAGGGCCTGAACTCGTAAACCTTGCGTCCTTACAACCTCTCCATAGCTAAGACCTCGCCTCTCCATACTTACCCCCCTACATCACTGTCAGAGTTAGAACCACGACAGTTGGCACCCACCGTGGGGCTAGGAGTCTTAGCGCCTAGTTTGAGAAGTTGCAATTTTTTCCGATATCCTTGATCATGGTTTCGGGCAGAGGTTTGGTGGAGGGCCACGAGATCCGTCTCGGCGCGCTCACGTTCATCGCCGATGACTCCGCTTGGCTTCAGGAGGCTCCACTCGACGTCGACGCGCTCCCCGTCCGCGGGGCGACGCACTTTCGCGCATGCGTCCGTGGTGTCCTCCTGCGGCAACCGTCGACCTAGTATCGGTCCGCTCCCGTGGCATCTCCCCGCCCTGTTTCTCGTCGGCGCAAGCGCTCCGGTCGGTCGAGGCTTCAGAGGTGGGTGAGGCATGCGGTGGCCCGCCAGTCGGCCACCCCACAAGTCGCGGCAATCGAGCCCGACGAATCCCTCTACGGCCTGTTCGACCTGTCGACTGGCTCCGCAGAGACCGCATCCGAATGCGACAACAGTGACCCAACTGCAGAGGTTCTGGTGATCGATGGGCCACACAGTCCTCCCGGTTTCCCCCGCGCTGACGGAGGCGTGGATGGGGGCGACCCGTCGCGTCCTCACGAGGAGTATCTCCCCGAGCCTCTCACGTCGTTGCAGCAGGAGGAACTTCGCCGCCGGAACATGGATGCACTCCACACTCCTATCGTTGGAGAAACCCCTGAGGCCCGAGCCTTAGAGGACGCGCGCTTGGCTAACTTGACCGAGCGCACTCGACTGGAGAATCTCCAGCGAATACTCGACGGGCGAACGCGTCAACGGGCTCCAGAATCCAGTCGACATCAACTCTTTCCGCCCCCGCAGGTATATCGTACTCCGATTCAGAATTTGGCGGCTGCGGCCCGTATAGCAGAGTCGATTCAGCCCTCCCAGTCAGAGGCTGGCAGAGGCTTGTTGCAAATCAGAGCGTTGCTCCGGGCAGCGGGAGACTAGAATTCTGCTGTTTCTCAGTCGTGGAACAGGATCCACAGTCGATCCGTTGCAACAGATACAGTCCAGTCGGCTCACAGCCCAAGATCGCCTCTGAGGCATGAGGGACATGGAGACCGGCATGATCAGTACAGAAGGAATGAGCAGTATGATCACCGATTCGATCGTGATGATCGACGTCGAGTGCCAACCCCTCCCCTGAGGAGTGGATCATATGTGCCTCGACAGCAGGCGGACAGACGCCCTCATAGTGTTGGGCGGAGGATTCCAGTCGAGCCCAGGGAACCAGTCTTTGATGCGAGATCCATTCTCGTTCAAGGTTTGGTCGACAGGAATAAAGCTCACCGAGAAGGCCACGACAGAGATGCGCCTACCAGTAGCAGAGTACATGTTTCAGGGCCGGAGTGTTTCAGTCGAGCCATTAGAGCCACTGTAATTCCTCGCAACTTCAGGTTGGCGACTGGAGTTAGTAAGTTCACCGGTGAGTCCAAGCCCGATACTTGGCTCGAAGATTACCGAGTGGTTGTCCAGATTGGCGGTGGGAATGATGAGGTAGCCATGAAGCACTTGCCTCTCATGTTAAAAGGCTCAGCCAGAGCGTGGCTGAATCAGTTAGCACCCAGCAGCATTTACACTTGGGAGGATCTCTCCCGAGTGTTTGTCACCACATTTGAAGGAACATGCAAGCGACCTGTAGGCCTTACGGAATTGCGGTCTTGTGTGCAGAAACCGAATGAAACTCTGAGGGATTACATCCAGAGGTGGATCACATTGCATCACATAGTTGAAAATGTACCAGATCATCAAGCAGTTTGTGCCTTTAAAGAAGGCGTTAAGTACAGAGAATTGAATCTGAAGTTCGGTCGAACCAGAGAGATGTCTCTGAATCGGATGATGGAGATTGCCACCAAATACGCTAATGGTGAAGATGAGGATCGACTCCGGAGTGGCAAGCATAAAGCAGTCGCCCAGGAAACCGGAGGAAATTCCAGTCGGAAACAGAAGCGGAAAGCCGAGCCAGCCGCTCCTGGGGAGGCCCTGGCCGTAACCCAGGGAAAATTTAAGGGAAAACCCAAAGGACCTTGGAACCCCAAGAAAGTTAAAGACCAAGATGGAAATGATGTTTTGGATCTACCGTGTCACATCCACACCAAGAAAGATGAAGAGGGTAAACTCATTTACCCAAAGCATACCACTCGACAGTGTCGGCTTTTGATCTAGCAGTTTCAGGGCAAGTAGTCCAAAGATAAGGAAAAGGAGTCGGACAAAGTTGAGGACAAGGAAGATAGTGACGATGGGTACCCCCAGGTCAATTCCACCCTGATGATTTTTGCTGATGTTGAGAGCAAAAGTCGACTGAAGGTTATTAACCGTCAGGTAAATATGGTTGCTCCGGCAACACCCAATTATCTGAAGTGGTCCCAGACTGCCATCACATTCGACCAGTCTGATCACCCTACGCACATTGCCACCCCTGGGAGGCAAGCTCTGGTGGTCGACCCAGTTGTCGAAGGCACTTGACTGACCAAAGTCCTGATGGATGGAGGCAGCGGTTTGAACATACTGTATGCAGAAACATTGAAAGGGATGGGCATTCCGATGTCCAGGCTCAGCACCAGTAACATGAGTTTCCATGGAGTCATTCCTGGGAAGAAAGCCAAGTCACTCGGCCAAATTGCTCTTGATTTACATTGCAGCCACATGACAAGTTGTTAGTACAGTACTTACGGTCGAGCGGGAAGAAGAAGGAAAGGCCTTCAAAGTTCAGCGCCCAGTATATTATGTTTCTGAAGTTTTGACACCTTCAAAGCAAAGATATCCTCATTACCAGAAGCTTGTATATGGGATTTATATGACCACGAAGAAGGTTGCACATTACTTCTCTGATCATTCCATTACAGTCGTCAGCGACGCTCCACTATCAGAGATTTTGCACAACAGAGATGCAACTGGTCGAGTGGCCAAATGGGCGATTGAACTTCTTCCCCTAGATATCAAGTTTGAGGCAAAGAAAGCTATCAAGTCCCAAGCAATTGCAGATTTCGTCGCCGAGTGGATCGAACAGCAACTTCTGACTCAAGTTCACTCGGAGCACTGGACCATGTTCTTTGATGGATCTAAGATGCTGAATGGTTCCGGTGCTGGGGTAGTATTGGTTTCCCCCCGAGGAGATAAGCTCAGATATGTTCACCAGATTCACTTTGATTCCTCCAATAACGAAGCAGAATATGAAGCACTTTTGTATGGGTTGCGCATGGCCATTTCACTCGGCGTCCGTCGCCTCATGGTCTATGGCGACTCAGATTTGGTGGTTAATCAGGTGATGAAAGAATGGGACGTCAAAAGTCCAGCTATGACTGGTTATTGCAATGCAGTGAGAAAGTTAGAGAAGAAATTCGAGGGGTTAGAGCTTCATCACATCCCCCGACTGAAAAATCAAGCGGCTGATGATTTGGCAAAGATAGGCTCCAAGAGAGAAGCCATCCCCAGCAATGTGTTTTTGGAACACATCCACTCGCCATCAGTCCAAGAAGATCCTTTTACAGATGAAGCCCCGCAGCCAAAGAGTGCCATAGATCCGACTGAAGTTGAAATTCCGGCAGTGGTCGACCTAATCATGGAAGTTTTGGCAATCACCCCTGACTGGACGATACCGTACATCGCGTATATCCTGAGAAAGGAACTCCCGGAGGACGAAGAAGAGGCTCGATAGATCGTCCGTCGATCCAAGGCCTTTACAGTCATAAAGGGACAGTTGTATAGAGAAAGCGCGACTGGAGTCGGTCAGAAGTGTATAACACCAGAAGAAGGTCAGATGATCCTTGATGATATCCACTCAGGGACCTGTGGTCATCATGCGTCCTCTCGGACCATTGTGGCTAAAGCATACCGAGCGGGATTTTACTGGCCAAGAGCGAATGAAATGGCAAAAGAGATAGTCGACAAGTGTGAAGGGTGCTAGTTCTACTCCAACATGTCGCACAAGCCTGCATCGGCCCTGAAGACCATTCCACTCATCTGGCCCTTCGCTGTTTGGGGACTGGACATGGTTGGCCCATTGAGAACAGGCAGGAGCGGTTTCACACATGTGCTTGTGGCAGTCGACAAGTTTACCAAATGGATTGAAGCTAAGCCTATCAAGAATCTTGATGCTTGCACTGCTATCAGTTTCGTCAGAGAGTTAACATTCAAATATGGAGTCCTGCATAGCATCATCACCGACAATGGGTCAAACTTTGATTCAGACAAGTTCAGAGCTTTTTGCGCCTCTCAAGGCACACGAGTCGACTACGCATCGGTCGCCCACACCCAGTCGAATGGACAAGCAGTGGGTGGCTTAGCTGCGAATCCGTTTCGCCTAAGTTTGTAAAAATCCTACCGAGTGGTGAGCCAGACTCCCACTCGGAGGCTTAGCTGCAGCCCAGTGCTCGCCTAAGTGTTTAAAAATCCTACCGAGTGGTGAGCCAGACTCCCACTCGGAGGCTTAGCTGCAGCCCAGTGCTCGCCTAAGTGTTTAAAAATCCTACCGAGTGGTGAGCCAGACTCCCACTCGGAGGCTTAGCTGCAGCCCAGTGCTCGCCTAAGTGTTTAAAAATCCTACCAAGTGGTGAGCCAGACTCCCACTCGGAGGCTTAGCTGCAGCCCAGTGCTTGCCTAAGTGTTTAAAAATTCTACCGAGTGGTGAGCCAGACTCCCACTCGGAGGCTTAGTTGCAGCCCAGTGCTCGCCTAAGTGTTTAAAAATCCTACCGAGTGGTGAGCCAGACTCCCACTCGGAGGCTTAGCTGCAGCCCAGTGCTCGCCTAAGTGTTTAAAAATCCTACCGAGTGGTGAGCCAGACTCCCACTCGGAGGCTTAGCTGCAGTCCAGTACTCGCCTAAATTTGAAAAAAATCCTACCGAGTGGAGAGCAGACCTCCCACTCGGGGGCTTAGCTGCAGTCCAGTACTCGCCTAAGTTTGAAAAAAATCCTACCGAGTGGAGAGTAGACCTCCCACTCAGAGGCTTAGCTGCAGCCCAGTGCTTGCCTAAGTGTTTAAAAATCCTACCGAGTGATGAGCCAGACTCCCACTCGGAGGCTTAGCTGCAGCCCAGTGCTCGCCTAAGTGTTTAAAAATCCTACCGAGTGGAGAGCAGACCTCCCACTCGGAGGCTTAGCTGCAGTCCAGTACTCGCCTAAGTTTGAAAAAAATCCTACCGAGTGGAGAGCAGACCTCCCACTCGGAGGCTTAGCTGCAGCCCAGTGCTCGCCTAAGTGTTTAAAAATCCTACCGAGTGGTGAGCCAGACTCCCACTCGGAGGCTTAGCTGCAGCCCAGTGCTCGCGTAAGTGTTTAAAAATCCTACCGAGTGGAGAGCAGACCTCCCACTCGGTGGCTTAGCTGCAGCCCAGTGCTCGCCTAAGTGTTTAAAAATCCTACCGAGTGGTGAGCCAGACTCCCACTCAGAGGCTTAGTTGCAGCCCAGTGCTTGCCTAAGTGTTTAAAAATCCTACCGAGTGGAGAGCAGACCTCCCACTCGGAGGCTTAGCTGCAGCCTAGTGCTCGCCTAAGTGTTTAAAAATCCTACCGAGTGGTGAGCCAGACTCCCACTCGGAGGCTTAGCTGCAGTCCAGTACTCGCCTAAGTTTGAAAAAAATCCTACCGAGTGGAGAGCAGACCTCAGACTCCCACTCGGAGGCTTAGCTGCAGCCCAGTGCTCGCCTAAGTGTTTAAAAATCCTACCGAGTGGTGAGCCAGACTCCCACTCGGAGGCTTAGCTGCAGCCCAGTGCTCGCCTAAGTGTTTAAAAATCCTACCGAGTAAGTACGGAACACATCCCAACCCGCAAGGACAACGAGGTGCAAATCGACTGCTACCTTCTCCTTCGGAGCTGCACCACAAATACAAAGATATTTCGAGTGAAGAACAAGTTCCACTCGACAGATAATTCATGAAGATATTCAACGATAAATCAAGTTCAGATAAGATCCAAAGGTTCCAGACCACAGATCGAAGTACTCGGGCATGCAGCCCGAAAAAGTTTAACGGTTACAAAAACCACTCGGCATTCCGAGGCAAATTTAAGGTGGGACATAAGAGTTTGTTCACTCCGCGGGAGGAGGGTTGGTAGGCTCGACGAACTCATCCAGGTCGACGCCGTCGGCTATCCGAGTGGCTGCAGCGATGAAAGTCTCCATAAAGGTTCGGAAGTCATGCTTCTGGGTGTTGGCGACCTTGATTGCTGCCAGCTTGTCTTGTCGCACCTCCTTGCAGTGGACACGAACCAAGGACAGAGCCACATCAGCGCCACACCGAGCAGAAGACTTCTTCCACTCCTGCACTCGGTCAGGGATTCCGTTAAGTCGAGTCATCAGAGACTCGAGATTGTTTTGGAGCGTAGCCTCTGGCCAAAGTGCCGGGTCGATCCATGACATGGCGACCTTCAGTCGAGCCAAGTAGTCCACGGCACCGTCGATGCGAGATTCCAATTGGAGCAGATTCATGGCAGTTTCATCTTTCACGGGAGAGTTGATTGGATCCAAACCTGGTTCGATTCGCCCAGTCTCCTCTTCAAAGTTCTGGCAAAACTCTGCATTCACAATCCAAGGATAAGTCAATTTTCATACACTGAGTCGACACAAAAAAAACACCAGTCGGAACTGAATGTGCACCTTCAAGCTTGATGTACAACTTCTTGGCGAGGCTCCTCAAGTAGCTCTCCAGATCGTCCCTCCTGCGAGCGATACCTTCCATCTTTTCGTTCAGGTTGAGGTTATCCTTCTTCCAACGTGTACACTCCCTGTTGGCTTCATTCAGAGCGGTCTTCAGCCTGGTATTCTCTTCTTCTAACTGGCCGACCGAAGCCAGCTTCTGTTCGGCCAGAGCGGTCTTGTCGTCAGCCTCCTTATGGGCAGCAGCCAAGTCCTGATCCTTCTTCGCCAGAGCTTCTCTCAGTTCTTCTGCAAAGAAATGATGATTTATTCGGAAATAGCAGAAGGGTACTCAAGCCCAAAAACTAACCAGTCGACAAAATCGTCTTACCTGCGGCGCCGTCTCTGACCTTTTGCAGCTCTGTCCTGGCCAGCTCCAGATCAAGGTTCAGTTGAATCTGCTGCTTCTCCAAGTCAGCAAAGCGAGCTCCAAGATCGCAAGATTTCTGAAATCAAAGGGGAGAAGTTATCATTACAGCAAAAAAAGCAACAAAGGCAATAAATACTAAGACTACGGTCGACTGCCAGCAGTCCACCATAGTCTCGGGGACTACACCCAGTGGGTGCACTTAGCGTGCCCCCACCGGTTCTGATCCCACTCGACCGGCCCGCCGAAGTCGAGTTCAAAAAGAAAAAAAAAGAGAAAGAAAGTAGAACTCAGACTACAGTCGACTGCCAGCAGTCCACCATAGTCTCGGGAACTACACCCAGTGGGTGCACTTAGCGTGCCCCCACCGATTTTGATCCCACTCGACCGGCCCACCGAAGTCGAGTGGAAGAGACAAACTACCAGTTTAGTTTATACATTCGGCAAAATACAAAGACTACAGTCGACTGCCAACAGTCCACCGTAGTCTCCACTAGTCCAAAACTTCAATCGATGCACCCAGTGGGTGTACAGACGCAAAGATTTTCAGAAAGAATCTTCAAATAGCCGACTAACCTGAACGTTGCTCTGGAGAGCCGAGCTGGCATCATAGGTGGCTTGGCTGGTGTCCCGCACCATCTTCATCTTCTCCATCATAATGCCCGCCTGGCGTATGGCTTCCCTAGCAGCATTCACCTCGTCCTCTGGGACATGATGGGTCACAAAAACTGAAGGCGGGTCGACAGGGGCCTGAGCAGTCGAAGAAGAAGGCAAGGCACTCGACAGGGGCTCCGCGAAGGTAACAGAACCCCGATTGACATCACCAGTGTCCTGAACGACTGGTTCCGCCCTCGGCGTTGACCGTAGCGCCTCACTTGCAGGATCTCGCCTACTCTTCCTCGTCAAAGACCTCTTGGGCTCTTCATCATCATCAGGGAGGTCAATAATGTTGGGAGTTGTGCAAAGTTCAAATTGCCAAAATCACGTCACCCAGTGGTTCACGATGTAGTTGAATCGACCAAAGAAAGATAGTATGGCGGAAATCATACCTGGATTAGAAGTGACCGCATCCTCCATCACCTCATCATCATCTCTGTAAGCTGAGGTCCCGGAAGTGGCAGCACTAACAATTCCAAAGTTCGTCCAGTTAAAACAAGAAAAACAAACAGCGCGGAGCGTCGAGTGAATACAAGGAGAGACACTCACGCGGAGGCGACAGGGATATCAATCTTGATCTTTGGCAGCGCCTTCCGAGTCTTCGGCTCTGCAACTTTGGGGTGCTTTGGCGCCTTCTCAGTCGGGGTTGGTGAAGAGACCCGAGGACGCTTCAAAGACTGGCCAGCCTAAGCAGTTGCCTTGTCGCGGGCACTCGGCCGTTCTTGGTCAAGCTTGGATCGTCTCTCTATGCGAGGAGGCGACTCGACTTCTTCCCCATCACTTGAGTCGTCACTTCCACCATCCCCTTCACCATCAGAAGTCCACTCGCCACTTTCGCCACCACTCGCCTCGCCTTCCAGAGCTTGCTCTTGCTCCCCGTTGGGCATCGAATACATTTCAGTAATGGCCTGAAAGAAAGCAGGGAGAACAAAGTCAGTCGACGCAATACAGACAGCTGCGCGAGTGAATTCAGATTACAAGCAAAAACTCAGAATCATACCTGCTCTGGTGCACGCGACTGGTCGAATGGGAGAACTCTCCTGGCTCCTCTGGGATTGTCCTTGTTCCCGGTAATGCTCGACAGCCACTTCTCCAGCGTGTCGTCATCAACCTCCTCCGGGTAGATCCGAGTGGAGTCTTCTAGACCCGAATACATCCACATCGGGTGGTCTCGGGCTTGGAGAGGCTGGATGCGCCGCTGAAGGAAGACCTCCAAGAGATCCATACCAGTGACCCCGTCACGAATGAGCTGGACCACTCGGTTGACCAACCCCTTCATGTGCGCCTTCTCCTCCGGGAGCACCTTAAAAGGGGAGGGTTTTTCCACTCGGTACATGGTAAAGGGAGGGAGGCCAGTCGATTGCCCTGGCGTCGACTGGTCTTTGCAGTAGAACCAGATCGACTGCCATCCGCGAACTGAATCGGGAAGAATCATGGCCGGAAAGGAGCTTTTTCCCCTCGTCTGGATGCCAAGACCCCCACACATCTGGATCACTTGGGTCCTCTCGTCACTCGGATTAGCCTTTTTTACTGTCTGGGAGCGACAAGTGAAAATATGCTTGAAAAGACCCCAGTGAGGTCGACAACCCAAGAAGTTCTCACACAAGGAAATGAACGCGGCAAGATAAACGATTGAGTTGGGGGTAAAATGGTGGAGTTGAGCCCCAAAGAAGTTCAGAAACCCTCGGAAGAAAGGATGAGGAGGCAAGGAAAACCCACGGTCGACGTGGGTGGCAAGAAGAACGCGCTCACCCTCCCGGGGTTGCGGCTCGGATTCCTTCCCCGGAAGCCGCGCCGAGTCGTAGGGGATCAGCCCTCCCTCGGCCAGGTCGTCGAGGTCTTCTTGGGAGATCCTCGAGTGGATCCAATCGCCCTGGATCCAACCCTTCGGCAGGCCAGTCCGCGAGGAAGATCCGCCCCGGCTCGTCGCCTTCCCCTTTGACCTCGTCGTCGCCTTCTTTGCCCGCTCCAGAGCCGTTGTCTTCTCCTTCACCATTGTTGCCGACGAGACGCGTGTGGCGCGGTGGTGCTGGAGCAAGAGCGAGCGCAGAGAAGAGGCGTGAGGAGGAGAAGAGATAATGGGGCACACTGTTCGGGAGACTCCGGTCCAACGCCTTATATGAGGTCGCTTCCGAGTGGCTGACAGGTAGGCCCAGATGGCTCTGTCAAAGCCCGTAACGACCACACGAGAGATACGTGGCGAAAAAGGTGGCGCGGGGATCGAGGCGGCTCCTCTCTATCTCGTCCCTTTACTGCGGCCTCCCCCGTCCCGCGCGCTTCCCAAAATTCGGATCCCACTAAATCCGCGGGTAGCAAATAACTTGTCAGACCAATGATCTCCTCCGCAATGTCACTCGGAGCCTTACAAATAAAGAAACTCACTCGGCGAAGAATTAAGAATGGATCAAGGCGACTGAAAAGGGAGTTGCTGTCATCACTCAGGTCCGTTGATCCGAAACAAGATATGCTCACGGCATAGAAAACGAGTCGGAGAAGTCCTCAACTCCTTCCCCACTCAAACCTCAATCCATTCGGGGGCTAATGATGAAGCTATGTACCTAGGGTAGGGTCACGGACCTGTCCTAACTGCCCTACCCAAGGGCACTTCTAGAATAAATCACCTTTCAATTGACTTGGAGGTGTGCCACTCGACAGACTCGAAGACATTCGACCAAGAAGCAATTACTCGACCAAGATCCAACCACTCGACGGCCAGGAGACCTAAAGTCACTCCGCACGCTAACGGTCGGTCATTAAGTAGCTTTTATGGTCATCATAGCACTTTATTACTAGCGTTATCAGTAACGCCCTACCTTAATGTACATTGAACCCTTCGTAACGTGGGCTGGCCGGGTTTCTGGCGCACTCTATATAAGCCACCCCTCTCCTCCGAGACAAGGGTTCGCACCTCTGTAACTCATATACACATAATCCAGTCGACCGCCTCCGGGCACCGAGACATAGGGCTGTTACTTCCTCCGAGAAGGGCCTGAACTCGTAAACCTTGCGTCCTTACAACCTCTCCATAGCTAAGACCTCGCCTCTCCAGACTTACCCCCCTACATCACTGTCAGAATTAGAACCACGACACCAGCCCCCTTGTGGGATGGTCTATCCCCTCCTTTAGTTTGGCCCATAAGGCCCATATCTTCCTGGAGGGTGTGCCCGGAACCCCTTCTGGTGACCCGAGTCCTTCCCGGTACGTCCCGAAACACTTCCGGTGTCAAAATACCATCGTCCTATATATTAATATTTACCTCTCGATCATTTCATGACTCCTCGTCATGTCGATGATCTCATCCGGGACTCCGAACAACATTCGGTCGCCAAAACATATAACACATATGACACTATATCGTCAACAAATGTTAATTGTGCGGACCCTACGGGTTCAAGAACTATGTAGACATGACCAAGACACCTCTCCGGTCAATAACCAATTGCGGAACCTGGATACCCATATTGGCCCCTACATATTATACGAAGATCTTTATCGTTCGAATCGTTATGACAACATACGTAATTCCCTTTGTCCATCGGTATGTTACTTGTCCGAGATTTGATCGTTGATATCTTCATACCTAGTTCAATCTCATTACCAGCAAGCACTACTGCAGGATGCTGCTAACACGACACTATGATCAGAGACCCTTCGACGAAACTAAGTGCGATGCAATAATCACAAACGGTGGTGTAAAATAACCGTAAAAAAGGTGCAAAACGTTTGCGATGGAGTATGTGTCAAACACGGTTCAGATTTTAGTTGTGTGTGCGATGCAGGGCATACGGTTCAGTTCTATTAACTGTTTGCAATGAGGAGGAACAAAAGAAACGGGCAGCCAGATGAAGGCGTGTGTGATATATAGCATATGGTTCACTCGGATGAACTATTTGTGATTAGGCAACCCAAAAGAAACGGTCAGCTAGATCAAGGTGTGTGCGATATACGGCATGCGGTTCACTCGGATGAATTGTTTGTGTTGAGACAAGAGAACAGAAACGGTTCAACTTTACAAGATGTGTGTGATATGCAGCAAACAGGTATGTAATCGAAAACATGTGCGAAGACCAATAACAACATAGACGATTACTACTAACAAGCCATGTGTGTTGTGAGCAAACGATCACTGGTATACAATTGTGAGTGATTGATGAAAACATCACCGACGGGTTCCATTGTTTAGTCCGTGTGCGATGTGATTTTATTTGTCCGCACAACATCTATCCTCTGTCTATAGAGCATCAACATATATACTTAAAAAGACAGCATTGCATAACCAAATTAAGCGTACAATTACACAAGTGACTACACACATAACATTTCCACACACCAAAGTAAGCAATTACATGCATACTAAAGTAGGAGAAACGATGATCTAACCATCTACTTACTGTTGCGATGACGCTTGCCATTGCGCTGCTTCCGGCTAGATACCTGGCCGTTTTGGGGAAGGAGGCACTTCCTCATGTCAACGATCCACCTGTACATGTCGTAGCTCATGTACGCCTCCTTGGCCGCGTACACGACATGAGCTTTATCGAGTTTCTTCATCCAGACCGAGTGCCAGGCATGCTTGTCCTTGTTGCACGAATCTTTCATGTCTCTATAGTAGGGGTGGATGATAGCCTCAGCGAGGTGAACCACTGAGTCCTTCTCATGCTCCTTGTTGCCCTAGATCCTGCATTGGCCCCGGATGTCAACAAGATTCTGGCAGGCAATTCCCGAATTCTCGAGCGCCTTTACATCATTGGTGATGTACACCGTAGCGAACATGTAGCGGGGGCTGTTGATAAACCTAGCGAAATGCTCACAAGGCCTTGTGGCCAGGTGATACGTCTCCAACGTATCTATAATTTTTGATTGTTCCATGCTATTATATTATCTGTTTCGGATGTTTAATGGGCTTTAATATACCCTTTTATATTATTTTTGGGACTAACCTATTAACCGATGGCCTAGTGCAAATTGTTGTTTTTTTGCCTATTTCAGTGTTTCACAGAAAAGGAATACCAAACGGAATGAAACCTCCGGGAGAGTTATTTTTGGAATAAACGTGATCCAGGGGACTTGGAGTGGACGTCAAGAAAGAAGCGAGGAGGCCACGAGGCAGGAGGGCGCGCCCCCCACCCTCGTGGGCCCCTCACAGCTCCACCAACCTACTTCTTCCTCCTATATATACCCATATACCCCGAAAACATCCAGGAGCACCACGAAACCCTATTTCCACCGCCGCAACCTTCTGTACCCATGAGATCCCATCTTGGGGCCTTTTCCGGCACTCCGCTGGAGGGGGAATCGATCACGGAGGGCTTCTACATCAACACCATAACCTCTTCGATGATGTGTGAGTAGTTTACCACAGACCTACGGGTCCATAGTTATTAGCTAGATGGCTTCTTCTCTCTCTTTGGATCTCAATACAAAGTTATCCTCGATCCTCTTGGAGATCTATTCGATGTAATTCTTTTTGCGGTGTGTTTGTCGAGATCCGATGAATTGTGGGTTTATGATCAAGATTATCTATGAACAATATTTGATTCTTCTCTGAATTCTTTTATGCGTGATTTAATATCTTTGCAAGTCTCTTCGAATTATCAGTTTGGTTTGGCCTACTAGATTGATCTTTCTTGCAATGCGAGAAGTGCTTAGCTTTGGGTTCAATCTTGCGGTGTCCTTTCCCAGTGACAGCGGGGGCAGCAAGGCACGTATTGTATTGTTGCCATCAAGGATAAAAAGATGGGGTTTATATCATACTGCTTAAGTTTATCCCTCTACATCATGTCATCTTGCCTAATGCGTTACTCTGTTCTTAATACTCTAGATGCATGCTAGATAGCGGTCGATGTGTGGAGTAATAGTAGTAGATGCAGAATCGTTTCAGTCTACTTGTCGCGGACGTGATGCCTATATACATGATCATGCCTAGATATTTTTATAACTATGCACTTTTCTATCAATTGCTCGACAGTAATTTGTTCACCCACCGTAGTATTTGCTATCTTGAGAGAAGCCACTAGTGAAACCTATGGCCCCCAGGTCTATTCTCCATCATATTAATCTCCCGTCAACTAGCCATTTCTGTCGCCGTTTATTTTGCAATCTTTATTTTCCAATCTATACAACAAAAATACCAAAAATATTTATCTTATTATCTTTATCAGATCTCACTTTTGCAAGTGGCCGTGAAGGGATTGACAACCCCTTTATCACGTTGGTTGCAAGGTTCTTAATTGTTTGTGCAGGTACGAGGGACTTGCGTGTAGTCTCCTACTGGATTGATACCTTGGTTCTCAAAAACTGAGGGAAATACTTATGCTACTTTGCTGCATCACCCTTTCCTCTTTAAGGGAAACCAACGCATGTTCAAGAGGTAGCAAGAAGGATTTCTGGCGCCATTGCCGGGGAGATCTATGCACAAGTGAAGACATACCAAGTACCCATCACAAACACTTATCCCTCGCATTACATTATTTGACATTTTCCTCTCATTTTCCTCTCCCCCACTTCTAAAACGATTTTCGAAAACCTTTGCCTTTTCTTTTCCTTCTTCCTGTATGTATATTAGTTTGTGTTTCCATGTGCCTTCCATTTGCTTGCATCTTTGCTTGCTAAAAATCTATTGATATGGATCCACTTAGAGTGTTCTACTTGGATCATCTTCGATCCTTATGCGCTCGTGCTGAAACCCCAACTAGCCTGGTTGACGGGAAATCTTTATGTGAGCAAGCTCATTTTGTGTGTCACCATTTGTCTGAAAGAGGGAGACTCTTATGGGATCAAATAAACAGATTGTTGTGTTATGCTTGGAATCTTTGTGAAATTTATGGTTTTACTTGTTGCTCTAAGAACCCTAAAAAACACCTCCCCTACCATTGTGAGTCTAATGATAATAAAATCTTATGTTCTTATGCAAAGGGTGTTTATAGTTACTACGATGTCGAACAAATTGAAGAATTTGTTGCTTTTAAGGGTGCTTATGAAGTTGCTTCTTTGATTGAAAAGTATGATGTTACTCTCTATGAATCTGAAATTTTGACATACTTAAATATTGCTATGAAAACTATGCTCATAATGTCTATGTCAAAGAATTTATTGAAAGAATGACCGCTGCTTTAGAAGAAAATAATGATATGCATGAATCTATAGATAATTATGATTCCGATGATTTGATTGAAATATTGCTTGATGAACATGATGCTTGCTATTCTTGTGGCTATGATGGCAATATTTATGAAAATGAATTTGCTATAGTTCCTTATGTTAAACATGAGATCGTTACTATTGCACCCATACTTGATAGTTCCTTCGATGAAAAGCATGATTGCAATGATGCTATTATAAATTCTAATAATGTAAATTGTGCTAATAATATGCAAAACCCTAAGCTTGGGGATGCTAGTTTTGCTATGTCCACTACTTGTTGCAATGATCATGATTGGGGTGATTCTTCTTATGATCTTGAAAATTTATTTAAGCCCCATGATGAATATAAGATTGATAATAATGTTTGCAATATTGAAAGTGGGTTGTGTCAACTTTAGACCCCACGTATTTGGAGAATGTTCAATCTTATGCAATCTTCGATAAAAGTGGGTTTGGAGAGGTCATGACTTTAGTTAATGTTAATCCCACTATTTTGGAAGAGTGTAAACTTTGCATGCATGTGGATCATGTTGAAAATATTTTATGTGATAGCTATTTTGTTGAATTTGCTTATGATCCCACATGTAATTATTATGAGAGAGGAAAATATGATTGTAGAAATTTTCATGTCACTAAATTACATCTCGTTATATTGAGATTGCTATTGTTTCTTTCCGCTTCCTTGCATATGCTAGTTTTTGCTTGCTATGATAATTTGTTTGCCTTTAAGATGCCTATGCATAGGAAGTATGTTAGACTTAGATGTGTTTTTCATGTGTTTCGTGATGCTCTCTTTGTGCTTCAATTCTTGTCTTTCATGTGAGCATCATTGAAATTATCAATGCCTAGCTAAGGGCGTTAAACGATAGCGCTTGTTGGGAGGCAACCCAACTTTATTTTTGTTTATTGCTTTTTGTTCCTGTTTAGTAATAAGTAATTCATCTAGCTTCTGTTTAGATGTGGTTTTATGTTTTTAATTAGTGTGTGTGCCAAGTAGAACCTTTGGGAAGACTTGGGGGAAGTCTTTGCGATCTTGCTGTAAAAACAGAAACTTTAGCGCTCACGAGATTTGCTGCCATTTTTTGCGGGAGAGTGCGATTAGGTTGATTCTTTTTGCATATGATTAATAGACAATCCACAAATTTATATAAGAATTTTTGGGGTTACAGAAGTATTCAAAACCTACATATTACTACATACTGTTCTGTTTTTGACAGATTCTGTTTTTCGTGTGTTGTTTGCTTATTTTGATGAATCTATGGCTAGTATCGGGAGGTATGAACCATAGAGAAGTTGGAATAAAGTAGGTTTAACACCAATATAAATAAATAATGAGTTCATTACAGTACCTTGAAGTGGTGGTTTGTTTTCTTATACTAACGGAGCTCATGAGATTTTCTATTGAGTTTTGTGTTGTGAAGTTTTCAAGTTTTGGGTAAAGATTTGATGGATTTTGGAATAAGGAGTGGCAAGACCCTAAGATTGGGGATGCCCAAGGCACCCCAAGGTAAAATTAAGGGACAACAAAAAGCCTAAGCTTGGGGATGCCCCGAAAGGCATCCCCTCTTTCGTCTTCGTCCATATGTAAATTTACTTGAGGCTATATTTTTATTCACCACATGATATGTGCTTTGCTTGGAGCGTCTTGTATGATTTGAATCTTTGCTTTTTAGTTTACCACAATCATCCTTGTCGTACACACCTTTTGGAGAGACACACATGAATCGGAATTTATTAGAATACTCTATGTGCTTTACTTATATCTTTTGAGCTAGATAATTTTGCTCTAGTGCTTCACTTATATCTTCTAAGAGCACAGTGGTGGTTTTATTTTATAGAAATTATTGATCTCTCATGCTTCACTTATATTATTTTGAGATTCTTATAGAACAGCATGGTAATTTTCTTTGGCTATAAAATTAGTCCTAATATGATAGGCATCCAAGATGGGTATAATAAAAACTTTCATAAAAAGTGCATTGAATACTATGAGAAGTTTGATACTTGATGATTGTTTTGAGATATGAAGATGGTGATATTAGAGTCATGCTAGTTGAGTGGCTGTGAATTTGAGAAATACTTGTTCTAAAGTTTGTGATTCCCGTAGCATGCACGTATAGTGAACCATTATGTGATGAAGTCGGAGCATGATTTATTTATTGATTGTCTTCCTTATGAGTGGCGGTCGGGGACGAGCGATGGTCTTTTCCTACCAATCTATCCCCCTAGGAGCATGTGCATAGTACTTTGTTTCGATAACTAATAGATTTTTGCAATAAGTATGTGAGTTCTTTATGACTAATGTTGAGTCCATGGATTATACGCACTCTCACCCTTCCACCATTGCTAGCCTCTCTAGTACCGCGCAACTTTCGCCGGTACCATACACCCACCATATACCTTCCTCAAAACAGCCACCATACCTACCTATTATGGCATTTCCATAGCCATTCCGAGATATATTGCCATGCAACTTACCACCGTTCCGTTTGTTATGACACGTTTCATCATTGTCATATTGCTTTGCATGAGCATGTAGTTGACATCATATTTGTGGAAAAGCCACATTTATAATTCTTTCATACATGTCACTCTTGATTCATTGCATATCCCGGTACACCACCGGAGGCATTCACATAGAGTCATAATTTGTTCTAGTATCGAGTTGTAATTTTTGAGTTGTAAGTAAATAAAAAGTGTGATGATCATCATTATTAGAGCATTGTCCCAAGTGAGGAAAGGATGGTGGAGACTATGATTCCCCCACAAGTCGGGATGAGACTCCGGACGAAAAATAAAAAATAAAAAAAGAGGCCCTAAAAAAGAGAAAATGCCCAAATAAAAAAAGAAAAGAAAAAATGAGAGAAAAATAGAGAATGGACAATGTTACTATCCTTTTACCACACTTGTGCTTCAAAGTAGCACCATGATCTTCATGATAGAGAGTCTCCTATGTTGTCACTTTCATATACTAGTGCGAATTTTACATTATAAAACTTGGATTGTATATTCCAATGATGGGCTTGCTCAAAATGTCCTAGGTCTTCGTGAGCAAGCGAGTTGGATGCACACCCAATTAATTTCTTTTGTTGAGCTTTCATACACTTATAGCTCTAGTGCATCCGTTGCATGGAAATCCCTACTCACTCACATTAATATCTATTGATGGGAATCTCCATAGCCCATTGATATGCTTAGTTGATGTGAGACTATCTTCTCCTTTTTTGTCTTCTCAACAACCACCATTCTATTCTACCTATAGTGCTATATCCATGGCTCACGCTCATGTATTGCATGAAGATTGAAAAAGTTTGACAATGTCAAAAGTATGAAACAATTGCTTGGCTTGTCATCAGGGTTGTGCATGATTAAATACTTTGTGTGATGGAGATAGAGCATAGCCAGACTATATGACTTTGTAGGGATAACTTTCTTTGGCCAAGTTATTTTGAGAAGACATGATTGCTTTGTTAGTATGCTTGAAGTATTATTATTTTTATGTCAATATTAAACTTTTGTGTTGAATCTTTCGGATCTGAACATTCATGCCACAATAAAGAAAATTGCATTGAAAATTATGCTAGGTAGCATTCCACATCAAAAATTCTGTTTTTATCACACTACTAGAAAAAGGCCTGTTAGTGGCACACCTACTTTGGCCATTAATGGCGCACTATAGGTGCGCCACTATTACCATGCCACTAGTAACAAATACTAATGGTGCGCCATTAGTATACCAGATAATAGTGGCGCACCTGACAGTGCGCCATTACTATGCCTCCTAGGGGGCCATATTTACCTTCATGTATGCCCCCAAGTGCGCCATTATTATGCCCCATAATGCGCCACTGGTATTTAGCCCTGGTGCACCACTAATGCTGAACAAGGTGCGCCACTACTATGAATATTAGGATTTTTTTTTCTTTTCTGATATTTGCACAGGTTACAAAATACATTACAGCACAGAATATAAACAGCACAACATATAAAAAGCAGATTTATCGAATACAATAGAAGATTAGTCTTCGAATACAAGTCATCATATTAGTCTCTGAATTCAAAATACCGAACAAAGTTAGAACATTACAAGTCTCGAGACCGCGAGTAGCGAGTTTGTCGTCACATTACAAAGTCGATATCGATCATCTAAACTACCATCACATAGAAGAGAGCTGCGGTCACGATGAGCATCATCGCGATGAAACTGGTCTTCATCTGCTTCCTCCTTCGCTCCCTCCTCTCTCCTGCTAGATAGCGCGTGTATCTAGCTTCCGCCTCCACCCTAGTGGTGTACCCTTTGTAACTGTTACCGCTGAAATGGTGAACCTGTCTCCGACACTCCTCCCAGTCGTCGTAGACTCCGGGAACCTTACCCTTGTACACGACATACGACGGCATCTCTATGCACTAGACAAACAAAACGTTAGTAGCAATTCACGGACAATACATAAGCAATATATAAGTATGCAAAAAACGGATCGGAAGAGAAAAGCAACACATTAATAGCACGATTCATGGTCCTACTAATAAATAGCATCAATTACATATAAGTTGAATGACTGTCCAAACCAAAGAGACATACAATTTCATTAAAGTTTAATTACAACATGAGCTAATCGATATTTCAGAACTACATAGCATCACTACTTTCGACTCGACTCAGGGACCGGAGCGTGGATCAAGCCGCCGTCTTTCGTGATGGTCATGAAATCATGATCGTTGTCAGCCTGCATTTGTAGCGTTGTTTCTATTTCACTGTTGGACGGTTGATATTTGAGGTAGAACTGCCCCGAGGTACGAAGGACATCTTGATGGATGATTTCCGCAAACTCTGACTGGATGCAAAAGAATTCTTGTCTGAGGTCCACGTCCTGGATTGCCGACAAGTGTGCGGCCCAATCTTTGAGACTATTTGGTAGCACAAGGTGCTTATGGTCCCGTACGATCGCCCACATGTGATGGAGGGCGTAGTAGGCATCCTTCTGACCACTAGGCGGCTGCTTGACGCAGGGGAACGTCGTTACGTGGGTGAACACGTGCTTGTCGTACCTAAAAATTGGCCTCCTAAAGGTGCCTCCAGATTTGGCGTAGCCGGGGACAACATCATCAAGAACTTTCTTGATATTTCTGTAGTCTTTATTCGACTGATGGTCCGAGTCAAAATACATGGCCATGGAATAGTTCGGGCTTAAGAGGATGAGTGTGCAACGTGTGTCACTGCACAAAACACGGAATGTTAGAAAAAAAGAACGATCGAAATCTAAGAAATCATATGTTACGGGGAGGTGAGGGGATGACTTACTCGGAAAAGTAAGGCACGAGGAAGTTATCCTTATCTGGGTTCGCCAGAATGAGGCCTTCGAGGTATGAACTTGCGACTTGCCGGTCCCTAGCTCTGCCCAAGATCTTGGCACGCATGTAGAATGGGTCGACTATCACGATGTCCAGGGTCTTGTCTCTAATGATCCGCATCTCTGTACTAAGCGAAAATAGCCGAATGAAGGTGTAGTGCAGCGCATGAAGGTTAAACATAGCAAAGATGTCATCAAACCGCAGGACGATCATACCCCCGATGGTGCTATCGACAAAGCCCTTGCCCTCTAGCACCTTGGCCACGAAAACTGGGTATGCCACATCATTCTCGGAGAGACGCCGCTTCTCCAAAGAAAGAACACTGTCATGCAGACTCCGCATAGCACCGATTGCAGCATTGAGCAGATTAGTCGGTAGCATCGGCCTACCCGCCACATGCACCCTCCTCGAGATATCCTTAGGTGAAGGTGGCCCATCCTGAGCATGGATCATACTCGGTGCCGGCTAGCTCGCACCCTTATTATTCTTTCTTTTCTGTCCCTTCTGCTTCTTCTGCTGTAACGGGATCGAGTTCCGCTCAGAGACCACCTTCTTAAGTGTGTTGGGGCTGATAATATTTCGCACCTCGGCTATGTGAGGCTCGGTGAAGGCGGCAGCTGGAGGTGTCTCCTGAGAACTGAACGCCAGATGACGCCTGTTGCAATTGGGTTTCTCCGCGGTACCAGCTAGATCGCGATCGTCTTTTGCAGGGTTGGGTTCTTGAGAAGGAGGCCCCAAGAATTCGTCACCATACCCATGTTCGTTGGAGTATTTATCGACCCTGGTAAATGTACCGTCGTCGTCGTCCGGATCCTGTGCCATATGCATGTCCGGATCAGCTGACGGCGGTAGCGTTGCGGCGGTCTTGCCATGGCTTGGCGCCGGCACGACTGGCAGTGTTGTCTGTGGGGTGGTGTCCCCCGCCCCCAAACGAATCTGGCTCTTCGGCCAAAGCATGGACCAGCTTATGCAAGCGCTGAGGGTCATCACATCATCTTCGTCGGCCCCAGGGAGTCGATACGTGAAGGAAATATGCCCTAGAGGCAATAATAATGTTATTATTTTATTTCCTTATATCATGATAAATGTTTATTATTCATGCTAGAATTGTATTATTCGGAAACATAATACTTGTGTGAATACATAGACAAACTAAACGTCACTAGTATGCCTCTACTTGACTAGCTCATTAATCAAAGATGGTTATGTTTCCTAACCATAGACATGTGTTGTCATTTGATTAACGGGATCACATTATTAGGAGAATAATTTGATTAACATGACCCATTTCGTTAGCTTAGCACCCGATCGTTTAGTATGTTGCTATTGCTTTCTTCATGACTTATACATGTTCCTATGACTATGAGATTATGCAACTCCCGTTTGCCGGAGTAACACTTTGTGTGCTACCAAACGTCACAACGTAACTGGGTGATTATAAAGGAGCTCTACAGGTGTCTCCAAAGGTACATGTTGGGTTGGCGTATTTCGAGATTAGGATTTGTCACTCCGATTGTCGAAGAGGTATCTCTGGGCCCTCTCGGTAATGCACATCACATAAGCCTTGCAAGCATTGCAACTAATGAGTTAGTTGCGAGATGATGTATTACGGAACAAGTAAAGAGACTTGCCGGTAACGAGATTGAACTAGGTATTGAGATACCGACGATCGAATCTCGGGCAAGTAACATACCGATGACAAAGGGAGCAACGTATGTTGTTATGCGTTCTGACCGATAAAGATCTTCGTAGAATATGTGGGAGCCAATATGAGCATCCAGGTTCCGCTATTGGTTATTGACCGGGGACGTGTCGCGGTCATGTCTACATTGTTCTCGAACCCGTAGGGTCCGCACGCTTAAGGTTTCGATGACAGTTATATTATGAGTTTATTAGTTTTGATGTACCGAAGTTAGTTCGGAGTCCCGGATATGATCACGGACATAACGAGGAGTCTCGAAATGGTCGAAACATAAAGATTGATATATTGGATGGCAATATTCGGACACCGGAAGTGTTCCGAGGAAGTTTCGGATAAAACCGGAGTACCGGGGGGTTACCGGAACCCCCCGGGGGGTTAATGGGCCTCATGGGCCTAAAGTGGAGAAGAGGAGGGGCGGCCAGGGCAGGCCGCGCGCCCCTCTCCCCCTAGTCCGAATTGGACAAGGAGGGAGGGGCGGTGCCCCCCCTTTCCTTCCTCTCCTCTCTCCCTTCCTTCCCCCTCTCCTACTTGCACAAGGAAAAGGAGGGAGTCCTACTCCCGGTAGGAGGACTCCTCCCTGGCGCGCCCCATCATGGCCGGCCGCCCCTCCCCCTTGTTCCTTTATATACGGGGGCAGGGGGCACCTTTAGACACAATAATTGATCCGTGAGATCTCTTAGCCGTGTGTGGTGCCCCCCTCCACCATAATCCTCGATATTATTGTAGTGGTGCTTAGGCGAAGCCCTGCGATGGTAGAACATCAAGATAGTCACCACGCCATCGTGCTGACGGAACTCTTCCCCGACACTTTGCTGGATCGGAGTCCGGGGATCGTCATCGAGCTGAACGTGTGCTAAAACTCGGAGGTGCCGTAGTTTCGGTGCTTGATCGGTCGGGCCGTGAAGACGTACGACTACATCAACCGCGTTGTTATAACGCTTCCGCTTTCGGTCTGCGAGGATACGTAGATTACACTCTCCCCTCTCGTTTCTATGCATCACCATGATCTTGCGTGTGCGTAGGAAATTTTTTGAAATTACTACGTTCCCCAACAGTGGCATCCGAGCCTAGGTATTATGTGTTGATGTTATATGCACGAGTATAACACAAGTGAGTTGTGGGCGATATAAGTCATACTGCTTACCAGCATGTCATACTTTGGTTCGGCGGTATTGTTGGATGAAGCGGCCCGGACCAACATTACGCGTACGCTTACGCGAGACTGGTTCTACCGACGTGCTTTGCACACAGGTGGCTGGCGGGTGTCAGTTTCTCCAACTTTAGTTGAACCGAGTATGGCTACGCCCGGTCCTTGCGAAGGTTAAAGCAGCACCAACTTGACAAACTATCGTTGTGGTTTTGATGCGTAGGTAAGATTGGTTCTTGCTTAAGCCCGTAGCAGCCACGTAAAACTTGCAACAAACAAAGTAGAGGACGTCTAACTTGTTTTTGCAGGGCATGTTGTGATGTGATATGGTCAAGACATGATGCTAAATTTTATTGTATGAGATGATCATGTTTTGTAACCGAGTTATCGGCAACTGGCAGGAGCCATATGGTTGTCACTTTATTGTATGTAATGCAACTGCGCTGTAATGCTTTACTTTATCACTAAGTGGTAGCGATAGTCGTGCAAGCATAAGATTGGCGAGACGACAACGATGCTACGATGGAGATCAAGGTGTCGCGCCGGTGACGATGGTGATCATGACGATACTTCAGAGATGGAGATCACGAGTACAAGATGATGATGGCCATATCATATCACTTATATTGATTACATGTGATGTTTATCTTTTATGCATCTTATCTTGCTTTGATTGATGGTAGCATTATAAGATGATCTCTCACTAAATTTCAAGATAAAAGTGTTCTCCCTGAGTATGCACCGTTGCCAAAGTTCGCCGTGCCCAGACACCACGTGATGATCGGGTGTGATAAGCTCTACGTCCATCTACAACGGGTGCAATCCAGTTTTTGCACACGCAGAATACTCAGGTTAAACTTGACGAGCCTAGCATATGCAGATATGGCCTCGGAACACTAAGACCGAAAGGTCGAGCGTGAATCATATAGTAGATATGATCAACATAGCAATGTTCACCATTGAAAACTATTCCATTTCACGTGATGATCGGTTATGGTTTAGTTGATTTGGATCACATAATCACTTAGAAGAATAGAGGGATGTCTTTCGAAGTGGGAGTTCTTAAGTAATATGATTAATTGAACTTAAATTTATCATGAACTTAGTACCTGATAGTATCTTGCTTGTTTATGTTTGATTGTAGATAGATGGCCCGTGTTGTTGTTCCGTTCAATTTTAATGCGTTCCTTGAGAAAGCAAAGTTGAAAGATGATGGTAGCAATTACACGGACTGGGTCCGTAACTTGAGGATTATCCTCATTGCTGCACAGAAGAATTACATCCTGGAAGCACCGCTGGGTGCCAGGCCTGCTGCTGGAGCAACACCAGATGTTATGAACGTCTGGCAGAGCAAAGCTGATGACTACTCGATAGTTCAGTGTGCCATGCTTTACGGCTTAGAATCGGGACTTCAACGACGTTTTGAACGTCATGGAGCATATGAGATGTTCCAGGAGTTGAAGTTAATATTTCAAGCCAATGCCCGGATTGAGAGATATGAAGTCTCCAATAAGTTCTATAGCTGCAAGATGGAGGAGAACAGTTCTGTCAGTGAGCATATACTCAAAATGTCTGGGTATAATAATCACTTGATTCAATTGGGAGTTAATCTTCCAGATGATTGCGTCATTGACAGAATTCTCCAATCACTGCCACCTAGCTACAAGAGCTTCGTGATGAACTATAATATGCAAGGGATGAATAAAACTATTCCCGAGCTCTTCGCAATGCTGAAAGCTGCGGAGGTAGAAATCAAGAAGGAGCATCAAGTGTTGATGGTTAAAAAGACCACTGGTTTCAAGAAAAAGGGCAAAGGGAAGAAGAAGGGGAACTTCAAGAAGAACAGCAAGCAAGTTGCTGCTCAAGAGAAGAAACCCAAATCTGGACCTAAGCCTGAAACTGAGTGCTTCTACTGCAAGCAGACTGGTCACTCGAAGCGGAACTGCCCGAAGTATTTGGCGGATAAGAAGGATGGCAAGGTGAACAAAGGTATATGTGATATACATGTTATTGATGTGTACCTTACTAGAGCTCGCAGTAGCACCTGGGTATTTGATATTGGTTCTGTTGCTAATATTTGCAACTCGAAACAGGGACTATGGATTAAGCGAACACTGGCGAAGGACGAGGTGACGATGCGCGTGGGAAATGGTCCCAAAGTTGATGTGATCGCGGTCGGCACGCTACCTCTACATCTACCATCAGGATTAGTATTAGACCTAAATAATTGTTATTTGGTGCCAGCGTTGAGCATGAACATTATATCTGGATCTTGTTTAATGCGAGACGGTTATTCATTTAAATCAGAGAATAATGGTTGTTCTATTTATATGAGTAATATCTTTTATGGTCATGCACCCTTGAAGAATGGTCTATTTTTGATGAATCTCGATAGTAGTGATACACATATTCATAATGTTGAAACCAAAAGATGTAGAGTTGATAATGATAGTGCAACTTATTTGTGGCATTGCCGTTTAGGTCATATCGGTATAAAACGCATGAAGAAACTCCATACTGATGGACTTTTGGAATCACTTGATTATGAATCACTTGGTACTTGCGAACCGTGCCTCATGGGCAAGATGACTAAAACACCGTTCTCCGGTATTATGGAGAGAGCAACAGATTTGTTGGAAATCATACATACAGATGTGTGTGGTCTAATGAATGTTGAAGCTCGTGGCGGATATCGTTATTTTCTCACCTTCACAGATGATTTAAGCAGATATGCATATATCTACTTAATGAAACATAAGTCCGAAACATTTGAAAAGTTCAAAGAATTTCAGAGTGAAGTTGAAAATCATCATAACAAGAAAATAAAGTTTCTATGATCTGATCGTGGAGGAGAATATTTGAGTTACGAGTTTGGTCTACATTTGAAACAATGTGGAATAGTTTCGCAACTCACGCCACCCGGAACACCACAGCGTAATGGTGTGTCCGAACGTCGTAATCGTACTTTACTTGATATGGTGCGATCTATGATGTTTCTTACAGATTTACCGCTATCGTTTTGGGGTTATGCTTTAGAGACGGCCGCATTCACGTTAAATAGGGCACCATCAAAATCTGTTGAGACGACGCCTTATGAACTGTGGTTTGGAAAGAAACCAAAGTTGTCGTTTCTGAAAGTTTGGGGCTGCGATGCTTATGTGAAAAAACTTCAACCTGATAAGCTCGAACCCAAATCGGAGAAATGTGTCTTCATAGGATACCCAAAGGAGACTGTTGGGTACACCTTCTATCACAGATCCGAAGGCAAGACATTTGTCGCTAAGAATGGATCCTTTCTAGAGAAGGAGTTTCTCTCAAAAGAAGTGAGTGGGAGGAAAGTAGAACTTGATGAGGTAACTGTACCTGCTCCCTTATTGGAAAGTAGTACATCACAGAAACCGGTTTCTGTGACACCTACACCAATTAGTGAGGAAGCTAATGATAATGATCATGAAACTTCAGAACAAGTTACTACCGAACCTCGTAGATCAACCAGAGTAAGATCCGCACCAGAGTGGTACGGTAATCCTGTTCTGGAAGTCATGCTACTAGATCATGATGAACCTACGAACTATGAAGAAGCGATGGTGAGCCCAGATTCCGCAAAATGGCTTGAAGACATGAAATCTAAGATGGGATCCATGTATGAGAACAAAGTATGGACTTTGGTTGACTTGCCCAATGATCGGCAAGCAATTGAGAATAAATGGATCTTCAAGAAGAAGACTGACGCTGACGGTAATGTTACTGTCTACAAAGCTCGACTTGTTGCAAAAGGTTTTCGACAAGTTCAAGGGATTGACTACGATGAGACCTTCTCACCCGTAGCGATGCTTAAGTCTGTCCGAATCATGTTAGCAATTGCCGCATTTTATGATTATGAAATTTGGCAGATGGATGTCAAAACTGCATTCCTGAATGGATTTCTGGAAGAAGAGTTGTATATGATACAACCGGAAGGTTTTGTCGATCCAAAGGGAGCTAACAAAGTGTGCAAGCTCCAGCGATCCATTTATGGACTGGTGCAAGCCTCTCGGAGTTGGAATAAATGCTTTGATAGTGTGATCAAAGCATTTGGTTTTGTACAGACTTTTGGAGAAGCCTGTATTTACAAGAAAGTGAGTGGGAGCTCTATAGCATTTCTGATATTATATGTAGATGACATATTACTAATCGGAAATGATATAGAATTTGTGGATAGCATAAAGGGATACTTGAATAAAAGTTTTTCAATGAAAGACCTCGGTGAAGCTGCTTACATATTGGGCATTAAGATCTATCGAGATAGGTCAAGACGCTTAATTGGACTTTCACAAAGCACATACCTTGACAAAGTTTTGAAGAAGTTCAAAATGGATCAAGCAAAGAAAGGATTCTTGCCTGTGTTACAAGGTGTGAAATTGAGTAAGACTCAATGCCCGACCAATGCAGAAGATAGAGAGAAAATGAAAGATGTTCCCTATGCTTCAGCCATAGGCTCTATCATGTATGCAATGCTGTGTACCAGACCTGATGTGTGTCTTGCTATAAGTCTAGCAGGGAGGTACCAAAGTAACCCAGGAGTGGATCACTGGACAGCGGTCAAGAACATCCTGAAATACCTGAAAAGGACTAAGGATATGTTTCTCGTATATGGAGGTGACAAAGAGCTCATTGTAAATGGTTACGTTGATGCAAGCTTTGACACTGATCCGGACGATTCTAAATCGCAAACCGGATACGTGTTTACATTAAACGGTGGAGCTGTGAGTTGGTGCAGTTCTAAACAAAGTGTTGTGGCGGGATCTACATGTGAAGCGGAGTACATAGCTGCTCCGGAAGCAGCAAACGAAGGAGTCTGGATGAAGGAGTTCATATCCGATCTAGGTGTCATACCTAGTGCATCGGGTCCAATGAAAATCTTTTGTGACAATACTGGTGCAATTGCCTTGGCAAAGGAATCCAGATTTCACAAGAGAACCAAGCACATCAAGAGACACTTCAATTCCATCTGGGATCTAGTCCAGGTGGGAGACATAGAGATTTGCAAGATACATACGGATCTGAATGTTGCAGACCCATTGACTAAGCCTCTTCCATGAGCAAAACATGATCAGCACCAAAGCTCCATGGGTGTTAGAATCATTACTGTGTAATCTAGATTATTGACTCTAGTGCAAGTGGGAGACTGAAGGAAATATGCCCTAGAGGCAATAATAATGTTATTATTTTATTTCCTTGTATCATGGTAAATGTTTATTATTCATGCTAGAATTGTATTATCCGGAAACATAATACTTGTGTGAATACATAGACAAACTAAACGTCACTAGTATGCCTCTACTTGACTAGCTCATTAATCAAAGATGGTTATGTTTCCTAACCATAGACATGTGTTGTCATTTGATTAATGAGATCACATTATTAGGAGAATAATGTGATTGACATGACCCATTCCATTAGCTTAGCACCCGATCGTTTAGTATGTTGCTATTGCTTTCTTCATGACTTATACATGTTTCTATGACTATGAGATTATGCAACTCCCGTTTGCCGGAGGAACACTTTGTGTGCTACCAAACGTCACAACGTAACTGGGTGATTATAAAGGAGCTCTACAGGTGTCTCCAAAGGTACATGTTGGGTTGGCGTATTTCGAGATTAGGATTTGTCACTCCGATTGTCGAAGATGTATCTCTGGGCCCTCTCGGTAATGCACATCACATAAGCCTTGCAAGCATTGCAACTAATGAGTTAGTTGCGAGATGATGTATTACGGAACGAGTAAAGAGACTTGTCGGTAACGAGATTGAACTAGGTATTGAGATACCGACGATCAAATCTCGGGCAAGTAACATAAAGATTGATATATTGGACGGCAATATTCGGACACCAGAAGTGTTTCGGGGAAGTTTCGGATAAAACCGGAGTACCGGGGGGTTACCGGAACCCCCCGGGGGGGTAATGGGCCTCATGGGCCTAAAGTGGAGAAGAGGAGGGGCGGCCAGGGCAGGCCGCGCGCCCCCTCTCCCCCTAGTCCGAATTGGACAAGGAGGGAGGGGCGGCGCCCCACCCCCTTTCCTTCCTCTCCTCTCTCCCTTCCTTCCCCCTCTCCTACTTGGACAAGGAAAAGGAGGGAGTCCTACTCCCAGTAGGAGTAGGACTCCTCCCTGGCGCGCCTCATCATGGCCGGCCGCCCCTCCCCCTTGCTCCTTTATATACTGGGGCAGGGGGCACCTCTAGACACAACAATTGATCCGTGAGATCTCTTAGCTGTGTGCGGTGCCCCCCTCCACCATAATCCTCGATATTATTGTAGCGGTGCTTAGGCGAAGCCCTGCGACGGTAGAACATCAAGATCATCACCACGCCGTCGTGCTGACGGAACTCTTCCCCGACACTTTGCTAGATCGGAGTCCGGGGATCGTCATCGAGCTGAACGTGTGCTAAAACTCGGAGGTGTCGTAGTTTCGGTGCTTGATCGGTCGGGCCGTGAAGACGTACGACTACATCAACCGTGTTGTTATAACGCTTCCGCTTTCGGTCTACGAGGGTACGTAGATTACACTCTCCCCTCTCCTTGCTATGCATCACCATGATCTTGCGTGTGCGTAGGAAATTTTTTGAAATTACTATGTTCCCCAAAAATACGGAGGTAACAAGTCGTCGTGGCCCCGCAGCACCCGAAACAGTTGAACCATATACACGGTGGGTGGCATCGGATTACCGTGGAACAGGCGGTTGCCCGGTTGAACGATTCTGGCCTTGGCGACATCGATCAACTCGCCGTCCACAAAGTGTAGGAGAGTGCATGGAACATCGGCGGTGCCCTACGAAAACATGTAGGGAGTCAGGGACGCCCAGTCAAAGGCAAGGAGATGAAGTCATCGGTAGAGAGGCTTAGTTACCGTGATGGCGTCGAGCTCGGCTAATGTCGAGGCACCGCCAACGGTGGGCGTGCAAGTGATGGAGGGGCCGCTTGCTGCCGAGGTGCCGGCCGGCGTATTCTTCCCACACCCGGGTGCATTAAGCTCCAATGCCGGCGTCGACGCCGGAGACACCAATGCCGCCTCCGCCGGAGACACCAATGGCGCCGCCGGCGCGTGCTACCTCCTGAACACTGCGTTGGACTTCCCCAAAGAGGAGAGGATGATGCAGCAAAGTAGTGTAAGTATTTCCCTTAGTTTTTGAGAACCAAGGTATCAATCCAGTAGGAGGCTACGCGCGAGTCCCTCGTACCTACACAAAAACAATAGCTCAACGCAACCAACGCGCTTAGGGGTTGTCAATCCCTTCACGGTCACTTATGAAAAGTGAGATCTGATAGAGATGATAAATAATATTTTTGGTATTTTTGGCATAGAGATGCAAAGTGAAAAGTAAAAGCAAAGCAATAATAAAGTGATGGAGATTGATATGATGAGAAAGAGACCCGGGGGCCATAGGTTTCACTAGTGGCTTCTCTCAAGAGCATAAGTATTCTACGGTGGGTGAACAAATTACTGTTGAGCAATTGACAGAATTGAGCATAGTTATGAGAATATCTAGGTATGATCATGTATATAGGTATCACGTCCGAGACAAGTAGACCAACTCCTGCCTGCATCTACTACTATTACTCCACTCATCGACCGCTATCCAGCATGCATCTAGAGTATTAAGTTAAAAACAGAGTAACGCCTTAAGCAAGATGACATGATGTAGAGGGATAGTTTCATGCAATATGATAAAAAAACATCTTGTTATCCTCAATGGCAACAATACAATACGTGCCTTGCTGCCCCTTCTGTCACTGGGAAAGGACACCGCAAGATCGAACCCAAAGCTAAGCACTTCTCGCATGGCAAGAAAAACCAATCTAGTAGGCCAAACCAAACTGATAATTCGAAGAGACTTGCAAAGATAACCAATCATACATAAAAGAATTCAGAAAAGATTCAAATATTATTCATAGATAGACTGGATCATAAACCCACAATTCATCGGTCTCAACAAACACACCGCAAAAAGAAGATTACATCGAATAGATCTCCACAAGAGAGGGGGAGAACATTGTATTGAGATCCAAAAAGAGAGAAGAAGTCATCTAGCTACTAACTATGGACCCGTAGGTCTGAAGTAAACTACTCACACTTCATCGGAGGGGCTTGGATGATGATGTAGAAGCCCTCCGTGATCGATGCCCCCTCCGGTAGAGCTCCGGAATAGGCCCCAAGATGGGATCTCGTGGATACAGAAAGTTGCAGCGGTGGAATTAGGTTTTTGGCTCCGTATCTGATCGTTTGGGGGTACGTGGGTATATATAGGAGGAAGAAGTATGTCGGTGGAGCAACAGGGGGCCCACGAGGGTGGAGGGCGTGCCTGGGGGGCAGGCGCGCCCCCCTACCTCGTGGCCTCCTGTTAATTGGCTTGATGTAGGGTCCAAGTCTCCTGAGTTGTATTCAGTGAGATAATCACGTTCCCGAAGGTTTCATTCCGTTTGGACTCCCTTTGATATTCCTTTTCTTCGAAACCCTAAAACAGGCAAAAAATAACAATTCTGGGCTGGGCCTCCGGTTAATAGGTTAGTCCCAAAAATAATATAAAAGTAGATAATAAAGCCCAATAATGTCCAAAACAGTAGATAATATAGCATGGAGCAATCAAAAATTATAGATACGTTGGAGACGTATCAAGCATCTCCAAGCTTAATTCCTGCTCGTCCTCGAGTAGGTAAATGATAAAAACAGAATTTTTGATGCGGAGTGCTACTTGGCATAATTTTAATGTAATTCTTCTTAATTGTGGTATGAATATTCAGATCCGAAAGATTCAAGACAAAAGTTCATATTGACATAAAAATGATAATACTTCAAGCATACTAACTAAGCAATTATGTCTTCTCAAAATAACATGGCCAAAGAAAATTCATCCCTACAAAATCATGTGGTTTAGTCATGTTTCATTTTTGTCACACAAGAATGCTATCATCATGCACAACCCCGATGACAAGCCAAGCAATTGTTTCATACTTTAGTAATCTCAGACCTATAAACTTTCACGCAATATATGAGCGCGAGCCATGGACATAGCACTATAGGTGGAATAGAATATAATAAGGGGGTTATGTGGAGAAGACAAAAAAGGAGGAAGTCTCACATTAACGAGGCTAATCAATGGGCTATGGAGATGCCCACCGATTGATGTTAATGCAAGGAGTAGGGATTGCCATGCAACGGATGCACTAGAGCTATAAATGTATGAAAGCTCAACAAAAGAAACTAGTGGGTGTGCATCCAACTTGCTTGCTCACGAAGACCTAGGGCACTTGAGGAGGCCCATTGTTGGAATATACAATCCAAGTTCTATAATAAAAAAATCCTACTAGTATATGAAAGTGATAACATGAGAGACTCTCTACTATGAAGATCATGGTGCTACTTTCAAGCACAAGTGTGGCAAAGGATAGTAACATTGTCCCTTCTCTCTTTTTCTCTCATTTTTTTGGGGCCTTCCCTTTTTTATGGCCTTTCTATTTTTTGGGGGCCTTCTCTTTTTTTTATGGCCTTTCCTCTTTTTTTATATTCCTCACTTGGGACAATGCTCTAGAAAATGATGATCATCACACTTCTATTTATTTACAACTCAATGATTACAACTCGATACTAGAACAAAGATGACTCTATATGAATGCCTCCGGTGGTGTACCGGGATATGCAATGAACCAGGAGTGACATGTATGAAAGAATTATTAACGGTGGCTTTGCCACAAATATTATGTCAACTACATGATCATGCTAAGCAATATGATAATGATGAATATGTCATGATGAACGGAATGATGGAAAGTTGCATGGCAATATATCTCGGAATGGCTATGGAAATGCCATAATAGGTAGGTATGGTGGCTGTTTTGAGGAAGATATAAGGAGGTTTATGTGTGAAAGAGTGTATCATATCACGGGGCTTGGATGCACCGGCGAAGTTTGCGCCAACTCTCAATGTGAGAAAGGGCAATGCACGGTACCGACGAGGCTAGCAAGGATGGAAGGGTGAGAGTGCGTATAATCCATGGACTCAACATTAGTCATAAAGAACTCACATACTTATTGCAAAAATCTACAAGTCATCAAAAACCTCGGTACTACGCGCATGCTCCTAGGGGGATAGATTGGTAGGAAAAGACCATCAATCGTCCCCGACCGCCACTCATAAGGAAGACAATCAAATAACACCTCATGTTTCAAATTTGTTGCATAATGTTTACCATACGTGCATGCTACGGGACTTGCAAACCTCAACACAAGTATTTCTCAATTTCACAACTACTCAACTAGCATGACTTTGATATTATTACCTCCATGTCTCAAAACAATCGTCAAGCATCAAACTTCTCTTAGTATTCAACACACTCATAAGAAAGTTTTATTATTAATCTTGCATACCAAGCATATTAGGATTTTAAGCAAATTACCATGTTATTAAGACTCTCAAAATAATCTAAGTGAAGCATGAGAGATCAATAGTTTCTATAAAACAAATCCACCACCGTGCTCTAAAAGATATAAGTGAAGCACTAGAGCAAAATTATAAAACTCAAAAGATATAAGTGAAGCACTAGAGTAAAACTATAGAGCTCAAAAGATATAAGTGAAGCACATAGAGTATTCTATCAAATTCCAAATTATGTATGGCTCTCTCAAAAGGTGTGTACAGTAAGGATGATTGTGGTAGACTAACAAGCAAAGACTCAAATCATAAAAGACGCTCCAAGCAGAACACATATCATGTGGTGAATAAAAATATAGCTCCAAGTAAAGTTACCGATAGAAGTAGACGAAAGAGGGGATGCATTCCAGGGCATCCCCCAGCTTTGGCTTTTAGGTGTCCTTAGATTATCTTGGGGGTGCCATGGGCATCCGCAAGCTTAGGCTCTTGCCACTCCTTGTTCCATAATCCATCAAATCTTTACCCAAAACTTGAAAACTTCACAACACAAAACTTAAAGTAGAAAATCTCGTGAGCTCCGTTACTGAAAGAAAACAAGAGAACACTTCAAGGTACTGTAATGAACTCATTCTTTATTTATATGGGTGTTATACCTACTGTATTCCAACCTCTCTATGGTTTATAAACTATTTTACTAGCCATAGATTCATCAAAATAAGTAAACAACACACCAAAAACAGAATCTGCCTAAAACAGAACAGTCTGTAGTAATCTGTAGCTAGCGCAAGATCTGGAACCCCAAAAATTCTAAAATAAATTGCTGGACTCGAGGAATTTATCTATTAATCATATTCAAAAAGAATTAACTAAATAGCACTCTCCAAATAAAAATGACAGCAGTTCTCGTGAGCGCTAAAGTTTCTGTTTTTTTACAGCAAGTTCAACAAGACTTTCCCCAAGTCTTCCCAACGGTTCTACTTGGCACAAACACTAATTAAACACAAAAAACACAACCAAAACACAGGCTAAATAATTTATTTATTACTAAGCAGGATCAAAAAGCAAGGAATAAAAATAAAATTGGGTTGCCTCCCAGCAAGCACTATCGTTTAATGCCCCTAGCTAGACATAACAAGCAAGAATAGATCTAGGTATTGCCATCTTTGGTAGGAAATCCATAAGTGGCTCTCATGATAGATTCATATGGTAATTTTATTTTTTTTCTACGGAAGTGTTCCATGCCCTTTTTTAATGGAAATTGTAATCTAATATTCCCTTCCTTCATATCAATAATTGCACCAACTATTCTAAGGAAAGGTCTACCGAGAATAATAGGGCAAGAAAGATTGCAATCTATATCAAGAACGATAACATCTACGGGCACATAATTCCTATTTGCAAAAATAAGAACATCATTAATTCATCCCATAGGTTTCTTAATAGTGGAATCCGCAAGATGCAAGTTTAGAGAGCAATCATCAAAATCACGAAAATCTAGCAAATCACACAAAATTTTGGGAATAGTAGAGACACTAGCACCCAAATCACACAAAGCATAAAACTCATAATATTTAATTTTAATTTTAATAGTTGGTTCCCACTCATCATAAAGTTTTCTAGGGATAGAAACTTTCAACTCAAGTTTTTCTTCATAAGATTACATCAAGGCATCAACGATATGTTCGGTAAAGGCTTTATTTTGACTATAAACATGAGGAGAATTTAGCACGGATTGCAACAAGGAAATATAATCAATCAAAGAGCAATTTTCATCTTCCTCTCCTAGCTGTACATTGTAATGTTTTTACTTTTCTTTCCTTAGTCTTCTTTAGCCTTCTAGTTCAGCCTTTTCTTTTCTTTGTTCCTCCCTTTGAGGAATTTTGTAATTGTTATCTCTCTTCTTTCAATAAAATGTTGTGGGGTGTAAGCCCTGCAGTCTTCCAGGTCAAAAAAATTCATAATTAAATTCCTTGAAATCCAATATAGTGGCTTTAGCATCATCTAGGATTTTATTTCTTTTAATCACACTTTTATCAATTTCACCATCAAGATCTAAATACTCCGAATTTTTAGAACGCCTTCTAGGTAAAGGTGGATCATATTCAGTCCTATCATTATCAAGATTAATATTGCAAAACAAAGATTTAATAGGGGACACATCAATAACTTTTAGATCTTCATCATTATTTTCATAGGAACTATAAGAACACGCTTTAATAAAGGCATCTTTCATAGCACGCGTCCTAGCGATTCTTTCCTTGCACTCATCAATGAAAATTCTCATGGCTTTGAGAGACTCATTGATATCATGCTTAGGAGGAATAGATCTAAGCTTTAATGAATCAACATCAAGATAAATTCTATCAACGTTCCTAGCCAAATCATCAATCTTAAGCAATTTTTCTTCAATCATAGCATTAAAAAAAATTTGCGGAGAAATAAATTCTTTAATATTAGATTCAAAATCAGAGGGCATCTTATTATAATTTCCATAAGAATTGTTGTAGGAATTACCATAATTATTAGAGGGGTTACTAGGACAAGACCTAGGATTGAAATTTCCTCTATACGCGTTGTTACCAAAATTGTTCCTACCAACAAAATTCACATCCATAGATTCATTATTATTCTCAATCAAAGTAGACAAGGGCATATCATTAAGATCAGAAGAAACACTCTTATTAGCAAATAATTTCATAAGTTCATCCATCTTTCCACTCAAAACATTAATTTCTTCTATCGCATGCACCTTTTTATTAGTAGATCTTTCAGTATGCCATTGAGAATAATTAACCATAATATCATCTAGGAGTTTAGTAGCTTCTCCTAAGGTGATTTCCATAAAAGTGCCTCCCGTGGCCGAATCCAAAATATTTCTAGAAACAAAATTCAATCCGGCATAAAAATTTTGTATAATCATCCACAAATTTAAACCATGAGTAGGGCAATTACGTATCATTAATTTCATTCTCTCCCAAGCTTGTGCAACATGTTCATGATCAAGTTGCTTAAAATTCATAATATTGTTTCTAAGAGAGATGATCTTAGCGGGAGGAAAATACTTAGAGATAAAAGCATCTTTGCACTTGTTCCATGAATCAATACTATTTTTAGGCAAAGATGAAAACCAAGCTTTAGCACGATCTCTAAGCGAAAAAGAAAATAGCTTCAATTTAACAATATCATTATCGACATCTTTCTTCTTTTGCATGTCACACAAATCAACGAAGCTATTAAGATAGGTAGCGGCATTTTCACTAGGAAGGCCGGAGAACGGATCTTTCATGACAAGATTCAGCAAAGCAGCATTAATTTCACAAGATTCAGCATCGGTAAGAGGAGCAATCGGAGTGCTAATAAAATCATTGTTGGTATTGGTGAAGTCACACAATTTGGTATTATCTTGAGCCATCGCGACAAACAAGCAATCTAACACACGAGCAAACAAAAGGCAAACGGGCAAAAAGAGACAAATAGAGAAAGAGAGGGAGGATAGAGAGAAAGGGCGAATAAAACAGTAAGGGTGAAGTGGGGAAGAGGAAAACGAGAGGCAAATGGCAAATAATGTAATGCGGGAGATAGGCATTGTGATGGGTACTTGGTATGTTGACTTTTGCGTAGACTCCCCGGCAACGGCGGCCGAAATTCTCCTTGCTACCTCTTGAGCACTGCGTTGGATTTCCCCGAAGAGGAGAGGATGATGCAGCAAAGTAGCGTAAGTATTTCCCTCAGGTTTTGAGAACCAATGTATCAATCCAGTAGGAGGCTATGTGTGAGTCCCCCGTACCTACACAAAAACAATAGCTCAATGCAACCAACGCGCTTAGGGATTGTCAATCCCTTCACGGTCACTTACAAAAGTGAGATCTGATAGAGATGATAAATAATATTTTTGGTATTTTTGGTATAGAGATGCAAAGTGAAAAGTAAAAGGCAAAGTAAAAGCAAAGCAATAATAAAGTGATGGAGATTGATATGATGAGAAAGAGACCCGGGGGCCATAGGTTTCACTAGTGGCTTCTCTCAAGAGCATAAGTATTCTACGATGGGTGAACAAATTACTGTTGAGCAATTGACATAATTGAGCATAGTTATGAGAATATCTAGGTATGATTATGTATATAGGCATCACATCCGAGACAAGTAGACCGACTCCTGCCTGCATCTACTACTATTACTCCACTCATCGACCGCTATCCAGCATGCATCTAGAGTATTAAGTTAAAAACAGAATAACGTCTTAAGCAAGATGACATGATGTAGAGGGATAGTTTCATGCAATATGATAAAAAAACACATCTTGTTATCCTCGATGGCAACAATACAATACGTGCCTTGCTGCCCCTTCTATCACTGGGAAAGGACACCACAAGATCGAACCCAAAGCTAAGCACTTCTCCCATGGCAAGAAAAGCCAATCTAGTAGGCCAAACCAAACTGATAATTCGAAGAGACTTGCAAAGATAACCAATCATACATAAAAGAATTCAGAAAAGATTCAAATATTATTCATAGATAGACTGGATCATAAACCCACAATTCATGGGTCTCAAAAAACACACAGCAAAAAGAAGATTACATCAAATAGATCTCCACAAGAGAGGGGGAGAACATTGTATTGAGATCCAAAAAAAGAGAAGAAGCCATCTAGCTACTAACTATGGACCCGTAGGTCTGAAGTAAACTACTCACACTTCATCGGAGGGGCTTGGATGATGATGTAGAAGCCCTCCGTGATTGATGCCCCCTCCGGTGGAGCTCCGAAATAGGCCCCAAGATGGGATCTCGTGGATACAGAAAGTTGTGGCGGTGGAATTAGGTTTTTGACTCCGTATCTGATCGCTTGGGGTACGTGGGTATATATAGGAGGAAGAAGTACGTCGGTGGAGCAACAGGGGGCCCACAAGGGTGGAGGGCGCGCCTGGGGGGGTAGGCGCGCCCCCTACCTCGTGGCCTCCTGTTAATTGGCTTGACGTAGGGTCCAAGTCTCCTGAGTTGTATTCGGTGAGAAAATCACGTTCCCGAAGGTTTCATTCCGTTTGGACTCCGTTTGATATTCCTTTTCTTTGAAACCCTAAAACAGGCAAAAAACAGCAATTCTGGGCTGGGCCTCCGGTTAATAGGTTAGTCCCAAAAATAATATAAAAGTGGATAATAAAGCCCAATAATGTCCAAAACAGTGGATAATATAGCATGGAGCAATCAAAAATTATAGATACGTTGGAGACGTATCAGCGCGTTGTGCGAGTTGCTGCCCGTGAAGCTGGGAATCGGGGGCGGCCCCTGTTGGCCGCCCGCAATCCACGCCTGCAGCCCCTCAAGCAAGCTAGGCATAATGGCGGTGATCGTCGCTCCCAGTTGGTCTCGCACTTGTTCTTCGACTATCTCCGGAACCTGCGCCACTTGTGCCTTGAGTTCTTGAACCTCGCGCTCCTGGCTTTCAGAGCTAGTCTTTCTCTCCTTTCGCCCAGCGGTATAGTATTTCGACCATTTCGTGGACAAGCCTTTGCCGGCCACACGACCAGCTAACGTCGGCTTACTGAGCTTATCCTTGTGTTTCATTACATTCAACGCCCTATTTAAAGTGGTGTCCCAAGGGGAGCTCTGAGACGACCCCGCGCTACTGCTTCCAGTTTCCTGCGGAAGGAACGTGAACCATTTAGAAATTTGGCTTCATTAATTAGAATGCAACCATATGGGGCTAATTACGCGGGGGTGTATTCCTTACCAGAACAAGCTCAAGCGCCTTGGTCTTCGGATCCGTGGTAAGCTCCTTTGTTACCGGGTCAATCTTGTACCGGGCCCTGACATAGTTCCTGGTCTGCTTGTCACGGTATTTATCGAAGAGGGGCGGTAGGCCTTGCTCGGCACGCTCAGCGTCCTCCTTGTCCCATATAGGTCCCGCCACTTTGTAATCGTCGAGACCGAGTTTGTGGACCCCTAAGTTCAACTCCCACATATCTTTCCCCCACTGACTTGATTCCGCGGTTGCGTTGCTCTCGCACTTGATCTTGAACTCCAGGTAGTCAGCTTCGCTGATCGAAGAATTTGTCTCCTTGATCTTCTCATAACTATCACCTTTTTCAATCCTTCTCTTCACCGCGGCTCTCCAAGTAGCCAGGGTCGTGCTCATCTTCGTGAGGGTGGCACTGTTCACTTTATTCCCTGAGAGGCGTGTGTTTGCAAAGTCACTGGGGAACTTGTATCGTTCATGCAGCTTCATGAAGAGGAGGTTGCGCAAATTCCCTCGGTCACGATGCCTTAGGTTCTCGGTGTTGATCGAGATAGTGCTCCGAAGAATGCACCCGAGCTGTCCCGCGTATCCCTTGACTAATTCTTTGGGCGCCGTTGGATGCCCACTAGAGGACACTTCAGTAAATTCCTCCTTGACGGTGCCGACCACGTTCGGGTGCCGGTCCTTCCGTTGCCTCTTCGGTTGGCTGCCATCTGTGCGTGCGCTGCCATCATCAGTGGTGGCATCCTCAGCGGCACCATTAGTGGTGTCATCCCCGACGCCACTAGGGGTTGTGTAGTCGGGATCGGTGTCTTCCACGGCGTCCTCATAGCGGTGAGGTTCTTCCTCCATCTCTTGGGACAGCTCCCAGAATGCCTTGCCCGAACCGCCAGCCTCATTGTTGTGCGCCATGTTCGCTCTAAATAGGAAAAAAGTTTGGTCAAAAAGTTGGTTATTGTCAAGGAACAAGACCTCCAAGTTGACCAAATAACCTAATTCTCGAGGAATGTCACCAAAAAGTTGGTTATTGTCAAGGAACAATTGAGAGATGTTTGTGATATTGCCTAGGTGTTTTGGGATGGAACCTGTTAGTGTGTTGTTGCTAAGGTCCAAGTCCACGTTCTCAAGGACCTCATCTTTGCAGGCTAATTTTCTAGCTTGTAACACTGGGATTAGTAGCTTAATTAATCGACTAGTCGGTCGTATGGTGGTGTAATTAACTTGTCTCAATACTGGCCAGTCAAGTGGAGTATACTAGCTCACTGGGTGCCCCTAAAGATACCCCGGCCGTATCATTTGATTAATTAGTAAGTAAGCAATTGATCTAGCTAGCATTGGCATGCCATGCATCCACCTTGTTTTAATACTAAACTAATCCAAGGCCTCTTTCCAAAGCCACAACTCCTCTAAGTTCTCAAGATAACCTAGTTGTCGAGGGATGTGTTCAGAAAGTTGGTTGATGTGAAGATACATGCTGATTAATTTTTGTTTCGGTTGAGAATCGGGCACCTTCTAGGTCAAGAAAATTGGGCATGACCTTTGCTAATTTTCTTGACCTAGGAGTGCCCCATTCTCAACCGAAACGGAAATTAATCAACATTTCAGGAGAAAGGGGTCATTTCAGAAGATCACAAGTAGCAGCAGCATCACTTGACAAAATCACAAGTAGCAGCATCATCACAAGTAGTACAACAGCAACAGCATCATCACAAGTAATACACTTAATTGGCATAAAAGATCAAAACAAATTTAGGTAGATGAACAGTTTACATACTGTACTTTGTTGTGGCTAGAGGTCACAAATCTAATACCGAACTGATACATGCTGCATGGAAATAGCATGTATCTTTCTCTATGCTACTGGGGAGTCTTCCCTGTAGGAAAACAACAAATTTATTTTAAAACACATAAGGTAGTCAAAAGCACCATCAGGTTAGCTGAAAAGATAGAGAATACTCTCTTCTAACTAAGAAGCATTTTGCTTACTGTATTCAAGTCATCACTATTGCTTAGTGTTTCGAGGGTGTATCAACTAAAAAAAGTACTCTATTTATTATAAAAACATAGCTCTTATATATCACAAGAACAGCAAACTGAACAACCAGCCACAAAAACATAGGCAGCAATCCTTTTCAATTAGTATTTCAGTAGCTAAACAAATGTGACAGTATGCATCATACCATTTCCTTTAATTCTGGACAACTTATGCAAAAGATGTGCTCTATTCATCTTTGAATAGTCTCAATCTTCCCAAGTACTACAAACACTCAATGGATATTGTTACATACTGTATTTAACACTAAAAATAATTCATAACTTTTTTATTTAACTGGAATACTAAAAGGTTCCCAATCTCTAAATTCAAACAAATTTAGACTATGAGTGTCTGCCCATGGCATCTGCATGGTTCTCTACACCACACACCATCAACACTGCTAGCTACTCCTACTCGATCGCCCCAGCTTTTGCCACGGACAGCAAGAATATCAACTTGAATACCATTGGTATATTTCCTATTTTTACAAAGACCTTGCACAATTGACAATGACGTTCAGTAGCAGAGATTCAGAGTCATTAGTTTTGAGTGTACATCATGAAAAAATGTACATCTGATTATTTGGTCATTTTACTGCCCATTTCCAAAACATCTTAAACATCCTACAGGATGGTGTGAAGGAACATATGGGCTTGTACTTAATTTTAGTCGGTTAATGCTGTTAATTAATTCTGTAATCTAGTAAAGTGTCAAAAGATACGACCTTTGTTGAGCTCCTACATGTATTTAACACAATGGATCTGCTCATATGCACCTGGACATGTGTAAGAAAGAAATATTTGGTGATGCTTCGCTAAGCTTATATGCCTGTGTACATGAAGTTTGTTAAGCTATTTTCCAGTCATGAAATGTTTCCAGCTTCCAGTATGGTAGATGCATTTTTTCGTGGATTTGTTGCTCCTGGCTCCAGAATTGCAAGGCAAGCAACGACCTATCTCATGACGCTCGGCAAGTGGAGGCTAAGATCTCAGGTAAATAAGAATTTGCTTCCATGAGATGGTGACCTGGGAGAACTAAGAGAACATCCAAAGTTTCTTATTCAGGCATTCACTTCTACTCCAGGTTGCCCTATTAACACAATAAACCCAAACTAACCTACGCACCACACAAGAAGCATTATGAGTAGCAATGCAGTAACTGACGGTATTCACCAATTGCAGTCAAACTCTACCGGCAAAGATGCAGTTTTACCAGAGGGGCTTGTGCCAGACAGAGGTGTTGGGGAAGGCGCCGTCTCCGCTCCGAGGTACGGCTAGGGTTCGCCGCTGGACGCGTGCGTGCACCTGCCTGAGGAAGCAAACCAAGGGCATGAGGGGGGGAAGGGAAGGGAAGAGGAGAAGATTGTGCGAGAGTGCATACCTCGACGGCGGCGCGACGGAGCAATCAGGCTGGCGAGCTCGATCTGGTCGGCCGTTCGCGAGCACAGGCACGCAGAGGCGAGGTCGTCATCGTTGTCCCGGGCGCGAGCGAGCGATTGGGCGGATGGATCTGACCTGCTCCGTCTCCGGCGAGAGCGGGGTGGGGTCGGAGGGGGAGGAAGGGGAGGATGGGGAGAGGGAGGTGGTGGGGCGCGAGGGCGGCGGCGTAGTAGGGGCGTCGGCGCAGTGGGTCGGGCGCTGCTCCGGCTTGGAGAGATGTGAGATTGGGAGAAGGACGTCCGGCTGGCGAGATGGACAGCACACACACACATACGGAGGGAAGAAGGCTACCAATGGCGCACCTTCCCCTGGTGCACCATTACTAATTATTATTTTTGGATTTTTAGTTGCATTTAATATTTTTTTAGAAAATGATGATCAAATTTGAAAACATTTATGAATGTGAAAAAATATCATCAAATTTGTTATTTAAAAAAATTATGAATATGAAAAAATATCATCAAATTTGTTATTTGAAAATATGTTTTTTGGATTTTTAGTTGCATCTAATATTTTTTTAGAAAATGACGATCAAATTTGAAAACATTTATGAATGTAAAAAAATATCATCAAATTTGTTATTTGAAAATATTTATGAATATGAAAAAATATCATCAAATTTGTTATTTGGAAATATTTTTTGATTTTTAGTTGCATCTAATAATTTTTTAGAAAACATTTATAAATATTCATGAAATTAAAAATATTCATGAGTTCAAAAAATATTTAAAAATTCAATACTTTTGTGAGTTGGAAATTCAATACCAAAATAAACCTAAATAAAAATTGGTATATCAATGGCGCACCTCCTAGGGGTGTGCCATAAGTACCTTCATAGCAATGGCGCACCTTCTCCTGGTGCACCATTAGTAACCTTTTTTTGGATTTTTAGTTGCATTCATTTGTGAATTGGTAAAACATTTATGAATATGAAAAATATCATCAAATTTGAAAAATATTCATGAATTCAAAAAGTGTCCATGAAATTTAAAAATATTCATGAGTCTAAAAAATATTAACAAATTTAATACTTTTTGTGAGTTAGAAATTCAATACCAGAATAAACATAAATAAATATTCATGAGGACTAGAACATAAGAAATATCATTTTCACATGTCGAAATACAATTGAGAAAAGAAGACTACAATTTAAATACAATCGATCTTAGCTAGCTATCTTTTCAAAATCTTCTTGCCCTTCTTTTTCGCAAATGGAGTTCTTCTCTTGAACGGACGTCCTTTAGGTAGGGTGGTCCTACTTCTTCTTGTGGTGTATGGTACTTCATCATCGTCGTCATGTTCCATCTTCGGGTCGCTGTACTTGTCGAAGTCTTGCTCATTGGCGACTCCATCCATTCCGATGATCTTCTTTTTGCCTCTCCTCACGACAACACGACTGGGCTTTGACGGGTCGGTAATAAAGAAGCATTGGTCCACTTGGGAAGCCAGTACCCATGGCTCATTTTTTGTGGTGACGTTTGCGCCCGCGGTCTTGGATTTGGCTTCGGGTATAACCATGGTGGTGAAATACCGGTCTTCTTTTAGGACGCTCTTGGCCCATCTGACACGGAACATCGGGACCTTCTCTCCAGCGTAGCTCAGCTCCTAGATCTCCTCGATCCTTCTGTAGTATCTGTCCTTGTCGTTACTGGTGTAGGATTCCATCATTACCCCAGAGTTCTGATAACCATCGTTCTTCATGTCATTGTCCTCGGTGTAGAATGTGTATCCGTTAATATCGTACGCCTCATAGGTCATCAGGTTGTGCTCGGCGCCCTGTGACAAGGCGAATATGAGTTTTTCTTTCGCGGAAGAATCCTCATGTAAAGGATACGACAAAAGCTTCTCCTTGAACCAACGCGTGAAACATGAGTTGTGCTCTTTGATTATATCTTCGTCCGTCCTCCGTTGGCCTTGGTCATTGTACGTCTTCTCAATAAAGATTTTGTGCTCTACCACCCAAGGATCGACCACGTCTATGTGTTATAGAGCGACTAGGTTTGCTCTTTCAAAGTCGGCGAGTCGACCCTCGAAGTCGACATGCATTTCACGGCGACCCTCACGGTGACCCCATCCAGCGAGCCTGCCGAGGTGCCTGTTGACGGGCAGACCAACGGGGTTCTCGATGCCTAGATAATTCGTGCAGTAGGAGATGCACTCTTCGGTCGGAAAGCCCCTGACTATGCTTCCCTCTTGACGTGACATATTGCGAACGTATCCTTTGATGACACCATTCATCCTTTCGAACGGCAACATGCTGTGTAGGAATGTCGGCCCGAGTTGGATGATATCGTCCATGATATGGACCAGCAGATGCACCATAATTTCGAAGAATGCGGGCGGGAAGTACATCTCAAGCTCGCATAGTATCACCACAATCTCTTCCTGTAGCCTTCTGAGTTGCCTCACGCCAACCGACTTCCGAGAGATGACGTCGAAAAAGTTGCATAGGCCAAAAAGCGTTTCACGGACGTGCGCGTCCATGATCCCACGGATTGCAACTGGAAGTATCTGCGTCATCAGCACGTGACAGTCTTGAGACTTCATCCCGCTGAACTTCTGCTTCGCTGAGTCTAGGTATCTGCTTATCTTCCCCACGTAACCGTAAGGAAGTTTTACTCCTACAAGGCAGGTGAAAAACTGCTCGATCTCCTCCTGACTTAGAGTGAAGCACACGGGAGGGTAGTCATTTCCGATCTTCTTGGCCTTTTTGCCTTTGCGACAACTTCCCGTGTCCTTCGCCTCATCATCATCATTAGCGTGAAGCTCCTCCCTGATGCCCATTGATTTCAAGTCTGCCCTTGCTTTCGGCCCATCTTTGGTCCTCTCTGGCATGTTGAGCAGGGTACCAAGCAGACTCTCACACACGTTCTTCGTGATATGCATGACATCAAGGCTGTGAGGCACACAGAGGACCTTCCAGTACGGCAAGTCCCAGAAAACAGACCTTGTTTTCCATACCTTCAGCAGCGGCTCTGGTGCCTTTCACTTCTATCCCGGCTCTAGTGCCTTTCGCTTCTTTCCCGGCGGTGGGCAATCTTTCCAATTTTTCAACAGCTCGTCTATTTCCTCGCCGCTCCTCGTACGCGGGCGTCTTCGGGGTTCGGTTTCACCAGCGAACAGATCCTTGTGTTTTCTCCATGAGTCATCGTCGCGAAGCCACCTTCGATGTCCCATGAACACGGTTTTCGAAGACCCGGGATCTCTATCTAGCTGGCGATACGTTGTGTCATCCATGCACCTGACGCATCCAGAAAATCCATGGACCACCTGCCCCGCGACATATCCGTAACCGAGATAGTCGTGCACCGTCATGAGCAGTGCGACTCTCATAGGGAAATATTCTTTCTCTGCGGCGTCCCACTTATTGGCTGGCGTTTTCCACAGCGTGTCTAGCTCCTCTTTCAGCAGCCCCAGATACAGATTGATGTTGTTCCCTGGTTGTTTCGGCCCTTCAATTAGCATACTCATGTGAATGTACTCAGTGGCGAATCCAGGATTTGAAGTTACCCGGGGCGGACTTTTAAAGGAAACAAAAAACGAAGCCATAATATGGTAAAATAAGATAATCAAGAAAAAAAATTGGCCAAGAATACGCATGAAGGCAAGACGATCAACATAATAAATTTATCAAAGTAGTTTCACCCTCAAGAACTAGGCAAAAAATTGTAACCCAAAAAATCACATAAAGTCTAACCTGGACTCCCGCTAGCTAAATCTTCCATGCTTTTTCCCAAATATTTAATCTTCTAGTCCATTAGGTACCTGAAACATGTAAAAACAATCAAATTAATCTAAATCATAGCATAGTATGCCATTTGTTCAAACAAAAGACACAACAAATGTTTACCATTAAGTTGTTATGCGTGGAGGATTTGGTAGATAGCCTGAACATCACATTTTTAATTAATTTTCAGTGTTTAACTTCCAAGAATTAGGCTAACATGACAACAAATTAAACATGATACTAGAACAGAAGAGAAGACTAGGGGAGAGCGAAAGAACTTGGTCCTTGTTGCCTCTGTTTCCTGCTCGCTTGTTGTTTTGAGTAGGGACTGCGTCGATGTACGGCTGTGGCAGCGACTCCGCTTCCCGAGTGAACGACATTGAGAACAGGCACACTCGCTTCTCCTTCTCCATCTAGCACCATCGGCTGGACAGACCTGGGCAGCGCCGGTGACTGCGAGACGGCAGTGGAGGCGGCGCCGCGTCGGCAGGGTGTGATTGCGTGAGGCCTGAGTTCAGGATGATCAGTTCCACGATCGATAGAAAAGGAACTGTGCACGTGAAAAGGAACTAATGGGCTCATCTAAGTTTTATTGGGCTTACTTGATTGGCCCATCTATAAATCTCCTAGCGAGCAGTCATCTGGCGAGTGGTTTTCCTCTTCCCTTCTCATGCTCGACCACACCTGAGACCTTCGAGCGAACCCGCTTGCTTCCCATGGTGGCCGCCGGCCAAAATCAGTATCGGGTACCCTATGGGTTTCAAAAATTTACCCGGGGCGGCCGCCCCTACACGACCCCACACTGGAGCCGCCCCTGAATGTACTTCCTCTTCATGCACAACCAGGGGGAAGGTTGTACATCCACACAAACACAGGCCAGGTGCTATGTGTGCTTCTATGGCTGCCAAACGGATTGACTCCATCGGTGCTCGCGCCCAGCACGATGTTCCTTGGATCGTCCCCAAATTCTGGGTGTTCGAAGTTCAACGCTTGCCACTGGCTCGCATCCTTAGGGTGACTCAGCATCTTGTCTTTTTTATTTATCTCCGGATCATTTCCGTCATCTTCTCGCTTCTTCTCCTCCCTATCCGCGTGCCAACGCAGGAGCTTTGCTACCTTAGGGTCCGCAAAATACCGTTGCAGACGAGGAGTGATCGGAAAGTACCACACCACTTTTCGAGGAGCTTTCTTCCTCTTCTTGTATCGAGTGACGCCGCACACCAGACATATGGTAGACTCCGCGTGCTCGTCCCGATAAATGATGCAATCGTTCATGCACACATGGTATTTCACGTGTGGTAAATCCAGAGGACACACGATTTTCTTCGCCTCCTCAAAACTGGTCGGGCACTTGTTCCCCTTGGGAAGACGTTCGTGCCAGAATGACATGTTCTCGTCGAAGCATGCATCAGTCATTTTGTGTTTTACCTTCATCTCCAGAGCCATGAGCGTTACTTTTAGGCGGGGTATCCTCGGGCCTGCATCCTTCATACAATGGAGTAACCGCGTCTTTCTCCAGTTGATCCAGCTTGGCTTTCTCTCAGGCGGCAGCTCTTGCGTTACCCGTCTGCTTGAGAAGCAGCTCTTGAATATGAGGATCCTGCACCCATCCCATCGATGGTCCATCGTCGTCTGCTCTGGCATCTTCATCTTCATGATCATGCCCTTCATCTTGATCTTCCTCATCATCATGTCCAGCATCTTCTACATGATGACTGTGTACTGCATCAACTTCGTGATCATGTCCTGGAGATTCTTCGTCTTCTCGCCCGCCCTCGCCGCGGTTGTCTTGCTGCCCTTCCTCATTTCTTGCCCGGCCCCCATGGACGACTTCATAGTCATCTTCATCACCTTGCCACCGATAGCCATCCATGAAACCACGCAAGAGCAGGTGGTCCCGCACCTGTACAGAATCTGGGTCCATAAGGCTCTTCAGCTTGCATCTTCGACACGGACATCTTATCTCTATCTCGTTCTTTTGAAGCATCTTAGCCTTCGCGGAGCTCAAAAACCTATTCGCGATGCCTTCGGTCATCGTGTGGACCATGGTCGCCTGCGGGGTAGAGCAAAACGATATTTTAGAACCAAAAAAAATTTGGCATGACTTTGCCTAAAAATAGGACCAAAAAGAATGCATAGTGCCAAATTCTCGCCGAAACGGAAATGAATCAACATTCCGGCAAAATATTGGCAACTATCGCATTTCAAATACCGGTACCTGCAAACACAAAGATATGCAACACCACAAACATACGTAGATCTAGGCCATAAAAAGTGTGTACGTTGTTGGAGGGACAAAAAAGTAGATCTAGAACATAAAGAAACCTTTCCCCTTGCTTACCTATCAAAAAAAGGAAATTTAACCACTTAATTTGGGTGAATCTATGGTGCAAATGAGGTGAGGAGGAGGAGGCAGCCGAGACCAAGCTTGGTATAGGTGGAGAGAATGAAGTGGGGAAAGTGAGTGTGGTAGGTAGCTGTCCAAAATATCTAGCTGCTCCCAGGTTACCAATGGCGCACCACCTAAGAATGCGCCATTAGTAACCAGGGTTACTAATGGTGCACCTGGTGTGTGGTACGCCATTAATAAAACATGTTAGTAGTGGCGCACGAGTGGATAGTGCGCCATTAACTAGTAATGGCGCACTATCCACTGGTGTGCCACTGCTAACAATTTTTTTATCTTTTTTTCAAAAATAATAATGGCGCACCACACACCAGGTGCGCCATTAGTAATGTGGACATTAATGGTGTACCTGTATCTCGTGCGCCACTGCTATATAGCAGTGGTGCACCACATACATGGTGCGCCATTAATGCCCATATTAGCTATAGCCCTTTTCCTAGTAGTGTCATTTACCTACTCGACGACGAGCAGGAATTAAGCTTGGGGATGCTTGATACGTCTCCAACGTATCTATACTTTTTTATTGTTCCATACTATTATATTATCTGTTTTGGATGTTTAATGGGCTTTAATATACCTTTTTATATTATTTTTGGGACTAACCTATTAACCGAAGGCCCGGTGCAAATTGTTTTTTTATTTGCCTATTTCAGTGTTTCACAGAAAAGGAATACCAAACGGAATCCAAACGGAATGAAACCTTCGGGAGAGTTATTTTTGGAACAAACATGATCCACAGGACTTGGAGTGGACGTCAAGAAAGAATCAAGGAGGCCATGAGGTAGGAGGGCGCGCCCTAGGGGGGTGGGCGCACCACCCACCCTCATGGGCCCCTCGCAGATCCACCGACCTACTTCTTCCTCCTATATATACCCATATACCCCGAAAACATCCAGGAGCACCACGAAACCCTATTTCCACCGCCGCAACCTTCTGTACCCGTGAGATCCCATCTTGGGGCCTTTTCGGGCGCTCTGTCGGAGGGGGAATCGATCATGGAGGGCTTCTACATCAACACCATAGCCTCTCCGATGATGTGTGAGTAGTTTACCATAGACCTTCGGGTCATAGTTATTAGCTAGATGGCTTCTTCTCTCTCTTTGGATCTCAATACAAAGTTCTCCTCGATCCTCTTGGAGATCTATTCGATGTAATTCTTTTTGCGGTTTGTTTGTCGAGATCCAATGAATTGTGGGTTTATGATCAAGATTATCTATGAACAATATTTGATTCTTCTTTGAATTCTTTTATGCGTGATTTAATATCTTTCCAAGTCTCTTCGAATTATCAGTTTGGTTTGGCCTACTAGATTGATCTTTCTTGCAATGGGAGAAGTGCTCAGCTTTGGGTTCAATCTTGCGGTGTCCTTTCCCAGTGACAGCAGGGGCAGCAAGGCACGTATTGTATTGTTGTCATCGAGGATAAAAATATGGGTTTTATATCATATTGCTTGAGTTTATCCCTCTACATAATGTCATCTTGCCTAATGCGTTACTCTGTTCTTATGAACTTAATAGATGCATGCTGGATAGCGGTCGATGTGTGGAGTAATAGTAGTAGATGCAGAATCATTTCGGTCTACTTGTCACGGACGTGATGCCTATATACATGATCATGCCTAGATATTCTCATAACTATGCGCTTTTCTATCAATTGCTCGACAGTAATTTGTTCACCCACCGTAGATTTTGCTATCTTGAGAGAAGCCACTAGTGAAACCTATGGCCCCCGGTGTCGGTGTCAAAACCGGCGGATCTCGGGTACGGGGTCCTGAACTGTGCGTCTAAGGTCGATGGTAACAGGAGACAGGGGACACGTTGTTTACCCAGGTTCGGGCCCTCTCTATGGAGGTAATACCCTACGTCCTGCTTGATTGATCTTGATGAATATGATTATTACAAGAGTTGATCTACCACGAGATCGTAATGACTAAACCCTAGAGGTCTAGTTTGTGTGGCTATGATAATGATTGTCCTCCCTCCAGACTAAGTCCTCCGGTTTATATAGACACCGGGGGGGTCTAGGGTTACATAAGGTCGGTTACAAAGAAAGGAATCTACTTATTTGATCGCCAAGCTTGCCTTCCATGCCAAGGAGAGTCTCGTCCAGACACGAGTGCAGTCTTCGGTCTTCGTATCTTCACAGCCCATCGGTCCGGCCCATGGGTAACGGGACGGAAGCCCGAGGACCCCTTAGTCCAGGACTCCCTCAGTAGCCCCTGAACCTGGCTTCAATGATAAGGTATCCGGCGCGTAGATCTGTCTTCGGCATTGCAAGGCGGATTTCTCCTTCCGAACTCCAAGATAGTCTTCGGACGTAATGATCGTGTCCGGACCTGTAACATAAGTACCACAGCCGTAGAGCATAATATTTCACGAGTCCAATCGGCTGATAATAATTTTTATAACGTGACATCACGCTCGCCCGGTTATTTATTTTGAACCGTTTCCTATCCCACCGTTCCACGTTTCGAGGCGTTGTTGTTATTGGCATGTCCTGTCGAAGCAGAGATCGTCCCCTTATTGCGGGATTCTCATCAATACGAGCGCGGATAACCCAACCGTTATGTTAGAAAGATTCCTTAGGAATAGGCAAGTCTTCAGGCTCAGGAGGAGGTGTTCAATACCCGGTGCCTTTATAAAGGAACCAAGGGCCGTCTTTTTACGCCAAACCTCTCCTCAGCCTTTCCATCCTCGAGTTCTAGTACCCAAGGTTCGACTTCATTGCTCCGAGCCTCCCCATCATGTCAGGACCCAGCCCTCAAGGTCGACGGGTGGCTTCCTCCATTACAGAGGAGGATATTGCAAAGCTTCGGGCAGCCAGATACTTGACCGCGGAGATCCCCCACCGGCTTCCTACTCAAGGACAGGTTATTCCGACCCCTAGATCCGGTGAGAGGGTTGTATTCATCTCTCACTTCCTCCGTGGGCTAGGGTTCGCTCTCCACCCCTTCGTCCGGGGGTTAATGTTTTATTGCGGACTAGATTTTCACGATCTAGCTCCGGATTCCTTCCTCCACGTCTCAGCTTTTATCATCACATGCGAGGCCTTCCTCCAAATCCCCCCACACTTCAGCCTATGGCTCAAGATTTTTAACGTGAAGCCAAAGATAGTCGACGGGGAACAGGCGGAGTGTGGCGGTGTTGTAGTAAGCAAGCTTACCAACACTCTTTGGCCGAAAGGCTCTTTCACCAAAACTTCCAACCAATGGCAGCGAGAGTGGTTTTACGTCACGGAACCCCGTAGTACCAAGTGGGTAGCTATACTTGCGTTCTGTTCCGGCCCTCCGTTATAGCTTGCATCATGGATCAATAAGGGGCTGCACTGGGGATTAGTTGATGAAGTGCAGACTCTACAAAGCCGCATCTGAACCCTCCTTGAGAAGGACATAGATCTTGTCGACGTGATTCAAGTAATGCTAGTCCGCTGAGCTCTGCCATGCGAGCGTAGGCCTCTCCGCATGTGGGAGTTCAATCCGGAAGGACCACAAACCCTCCAACACTTCTTCGACATTACGCACAAAGGGATGTGGAAGTTGTTTTTTGGAAAACAAAAACATTGGCTGGACACCACTGAGGACGCCGGCCTCGACTGCAAACGTCCAGATACCTCGGTAAGCACTCGGCCTCCGAACACTTTGTAGTTAAGTATGCCGTAATGCGTTACGGACCAAACTATCCTTTTTCAGGGTTGGATAAAGAAAGCGGAATTAATTAGGTGTTCGGCCCCCCTTCCCGAAGGTTCAGCGGATCCCATGTTAACAAGGATGCTGGCCCCGGCACGATACCAAATGCCTGTGAAGGAGAGCAAAGCGGAGAGTGGGAGGACCAAAGATGGCCTCCATTCCGAAGGTATATCAGACATTATGTCCAGGGGAATCAAGATTCCATCATTCGAAGACAAAAATGAAGGGGAAGTCAACGTCTCTTCCCCCCATGGAAAGAAAAGGGCCGCCTCCGAAGATTGGGAGGAAAAGGCTCCCAAGCGAGGCAAGATGCCTTTGATGGGTGGCCCGGGCTTGGAGAACGATGTTATCGCGCAGTCCCATGACCAGGACCAGCCTCAGGCCAAATCGTAAGTGAATAAGGGTGTTTTAAATATGTCATGTTCCTTCCTTGTAACATCTAGAATATATGTTTTTTGCAGTTCGGCACACAGTCTTCTTCAACAGTCCTCTTCCTCGGGGACCTTCTCCAGGAGATGATGGGAAGCGAGACGCCTCCACCGGTCTCCTCGCCTAATAGGGTGGATGACTTTGAGGCATCATCATGGAGGGCCTCCCCCGATCAACAAGTGGTGCAAGGGATGAAGACACCATTCGAAGGTGATACTTTGGAGACCCAGGGTCCGGGGGCCAATAATGGAGGTACCGAGCAGTCCGGTCTATAGCCGGATACGAATAAACGGATTCCTTCAAAGGGAGGTCGTACTCCTTCAGCAGCTTCCCGGGACCCAGAGGCGCCGGATACATTGACGAACATGCTGCGGCAGGCATCCGTCTCCGAGGAACATCATACCTTGATGGGCACCGTGGTTGAGAAGGTCCTGTCCGCGAAAAGTGGATTGAATGAGGCTTTCGTGAGCCTGCTAAGAGGCTTTGAGGTTTGTACTGTAATATGTTCGATTGTGTTTTATTCACAAAATACACCTGTGTATAGATAGTAGCCCCTGAGACTCTGATTGGCTTCCCGAGGGAGGCGATCAGAGGATCAAAAGATATGCTCAGGAAATAATCTGATTAATTGGAACACATGATGTGACCTCCCCGGCAACTGCCCGGACTACAGAAGTTGCGGATTTGCAACACAAGATTGATGAGGCGGATAAGGATATCGCACTTATCAACATGCGACTTGACGAGGCGCATGGTATGTTTTTGGGGGGGGCAGCCATACTATGCACGTGTTTACAATATAAGCATGATGCAAAGAATTGTGCAATAAGATTTACATATCTGCAGATGGTGCTGCCGTAGTCGAGGTCCTTCGGGCTAAGCTGGCCCAGGACAAGGAGCAGGTCCGGATTAGTAATGCGACTGCCGAAAAGGCATCTGCCGAGCTAAAGGCCGAACAGGCTGCTCGGCACCAATGCGAGGAGAAAATATCCTCGCTGACGCTTGAACTAAAGGAGGCCGTTAGCCACTGCAGAGTTCTAGAGAGGATAATAAAGCCAAAACGGCTAATCTTGACAAGGCCTTACGAGAGGCAAGAGAAGCCCGGTCCGAATCTAGAGCGACCCGGGAAAGAGATCCAGCAAGCTGGGGAGATCGCGGCTGGTAAGCCCTTTTTATTGCAAACTAAGTTCGGTGATCCGGGTTATGCTCAGCTTAACCAAGTGTGGAGCTCTCCAGACGTGTTTTTGGACCTGCCGAAGAGTTCTTCCAATGCGGCGCAGTTTTACCAAGCACAAGAGGGATATGCAACGGAGAAGCTTTTCTGGTCACAATTTGGTGCATCAAAACGTCCGTTGTTGCTGAACGAGCAGATGACCCAACGGGCAGAACTGCACCGGATATTCGGCGCTGCCATGAAGGACGTCGTAGTCCGGCTATGGCCGACCGAGCCTGTTCCAGATAGTTATTTTGGTTTGGTGCGGTGACTTGCTTCTGTGGTGCCGCACATCGACGACATTAAGAGATCAACGTGCATTGAAGGTGCATGGATGGCCCTTGCCCGTGTGAAAACATACTGGACGAAGATGAAGGCCATTGATGTTGCAGCGAAGAGTCCACCCGAAAGCAAGGACCATTACGCACCAGAGCATTATTTTGAAGATGTCTTAGCGGCAGCCCGATTGATAGAGGGTCAGTGCTCGAAAGATATGATATTCGAGTGACATGTATTGACATTGTAAAGGACAATATTATGAAATAATAAAGTTTATTTTTAGAGTTGCTTAAAAGCTTTGAATCCTCCTGTGCGGCCGTTTTTATATAATCTGAAAGATTTCCAGTCGTCGGCTTCAGCCCCCTCGTAGGAAATACGGGGGTGTTCGGAAAAGCAATTGATCACTCTTAACCCAACATCTTGGTCCAAAAAGGAGGTGTCAATGCGGTGAACCAGGCAACCAGACTATATGGCGTTGACACTTTCACTTAGCCATAGGAGTTTTATGGCGGGTCTACGATATAGCCATTGGTATGTATGTGGCATATTCTTGTATAATGCGTTTACATATTTGACCTAAAATAGGTCCTTCGTGTGACACGGCGGGAATCGCGAAAGATTCCAATAAGTCATCGAGTGGTTGACCAGCTCTCGCCGCATCATGATAGTCAGTTTTCGGCTTTCTCTACTGAGGTGCTTAACTAGGTGAACCGGAAGCACAATCGCAGTAGTTCTCCCTTTACTACCCTAGCCGATAGAGAGGAACGCAAGGTAGCAAACACAGGAGCCGGGCAACCCAACTTTTGACCCAAGACATGATTCGGAGCTGATGCATATAAGGCCAAAACTCGCGATGCCGAAGTGCGCTATAGAGTTGTTCGGACTTTGTCGGCAACTCATTTGTTCCCATACCGATCCCCTGGCAAGTTCTGCCGAGGTGTATGTTTGAAACAATCGTAGGGGTAAAACTCGGTTCTTTAGAAAAGAGTGGATTATTTTTGCTGGGATCTGAGTGATGTGCCAATCATTTATATAGAAAACAAAAGCCGCAACCCCGGCTATTTTACATGCCAGGGGTCGAAGGCGGAGGAAGAAGGCACTTTACAGGCTCGAAATAGAGAGTGCGGTCTACAAAAAGTTATTTTGGACCTCCTGTCGCACGTCTGCGCCGCCTTTCCTCGGTGGAAGGCCTCCTTAATAGGAGTATCCTTTGGGTGGATTTATGAACCCGGACTCTGATACAGTCCATGATATGGCCAGCTTGTGCGCTACTTGTAGACCCGTCCGTATTGTGCTTCCGCCGACGCCCAGGCTATTTGAAGTGCATAGTTATGTATGCGCGGTATAGATTTCGCAGGTGTATGAGGCGGACGGCGGAAGCCGAACTGCTAGTCCTACTCCAAAATCGGTCGATCCTGTTGAGTGGAGACCGGAGGCTTAATGGCCAACAAGGTATGCGGTTTAATGAGACCGCTTTGTACTTCGGCTGAGGTTGCCGTAGTGTGATCCTCAGTCCAGAGGGAGTGTTTATCCTGCTCCCCTGTAGAATTGTGTGTCACGTATACCATGTTCACTGTTTTCACTTTGGGGGGAAATTGCTTCTGACCCCCGGTATTTGATTGGTGAGCCTCTTCATCGTCGCTATCGCCTGGCGGACTCCTCCCCGTGTGTTCGGCATTGAGCTTGCCGGCCTGCTTGAAGACCCAACAGCTTCTGTTGGTATGATTGGCTGGTTTGTCAGGGTGGCCATGAATCTGGCAGGGCCGGTCCAATATCTTGTCCAAATTGGATGGTCCGTCTACATTTGCCTTGAATGGCTTCTTCCGTTGACCGGATTTGGGGCCGCTGAATCCGACATTGACCGTTGTGTCATGCTTTCTTTCGTTATCATTGCGGCGTGTGTATTTACTACATCGTGGTTTGCCATTGCTGTCCCGGACTTCAGAAGTGCCCGGATCGCTAGTGTTATTGCTTCTACGAGCGATCCAGCTGTCTTCTCCCGCGCAGAAGCGGGTCATCAGAGCGGTAAGGGCTGGCATGGATTTTGGTTTTTCTTGACCGAGGTGGCGAGCGAGCCACTCGTCCCGGACGCTGTGCTTGAAGGCCGCTAGGGCTTCTGCGTCCGGACAGTCGATGATTTGGTTCTTTTTAACTAAGAACCTAGTCCAAAACTTCCTGGCTGACTCTCTGGGTTGCTGGACAATGTGACTTACGTCATCGGCATCTGGTGGCTGGACATATGTACCTTGGAAGTTGTCAAGGAAGGCTTCTTCCAAGTCCTCCCAGATGCCAATAGAATTTTTAGGCAGACTGTTTAGCCAGTGCCGAGCTGGCCCTTTGAGTTTTAAAGGGAGGTATTTGATGGCGTGGAGGTCATCTCCACGAGCTATATGAATGTGGAGAATAAAGTCCTTGATCCACACCGCGGGGTCAGTTGTTCCATCATATGATTCGATATTTACGGGTTTAAACCCTTCTGGGAATTCGTGATCCATTACTTCGTTAGTGAAGCAAAGAGGGTGTGCGGCGCCTCTATATCGGGCCGCATCTCGACGTAGCTCCGATGGAGTCCGTCTGCGGTGTTCGGCCCGTGTATAACTAGGCTTGTCAAGTCCGAATAGATAGCTGTCGTCGCGTGTCGAGGTACGTCCTCACGATCCGTAGATCGATCTGGTATGTCCTGCTCTATTATTCAGGTCCTGCCGAAGGTCATATGTATGACCACGAGCTGTTTTATCTCTGCCTTTATAATGAGGCGGAGCGGTCTGGTGTTCAGCTTGAGTTGTCGTTTTATCCTAACCTCGTAGTGGTCGGTCAGCCTCATTGCGTGATGATGGTATGGGCTCCAGCGCCTCATCATCGAACTATGGTAGCAATTTGCGCTTCGGGTAGCTTTTGGCTGTGCGTTTGAGGTCGTATTCTTCGGTTGCTAGGACATCCGTTGACACGTCTCCATCGTATCTATAATTTTTGATTGTTCCATGCCAATATTCTACAACTTTCATATACTTTTTGCAACTTTTTATAATATTTTTGGGACTAACATATTGATCCAGTGCCCAGTGCCAGTTCCTGTTTGTTGCATGTTTTTGTTTCGCAGTAAATCCATATCAAACGGAGTCCAAACGGGATAAAAACCGCTGGAGATTTTTTTTTGGAATATATGTGATTTTTGGGAAGAAAAATACACGCGAGACGATGCCCGAGGGGGCCACGAGGCAGGGGGCGTGCCCCTGACCCTCGTGGCCACCCCATAAGGCGGTTGGTGTTCTTCTTTCGCCGCAAGAAAGCTAATATCTGGATAGAGATCGTGTTAAAATTTCAGCCCAATCGGAGTTACGGATCTCCGGGAATATAAGAAACGGTGAAAGGGCAGAATCTGGGAATGCGGAAACAGAGAGAGACAGAGAGACAGATCCAATCTCGGAGGGGCTCTCGCCCCTCCCATGCCATGGAGACCAAGGACCAGAGGGGAAACCCTTCTCCCATCTAGGGAGGAGGTCAAGGAGGAAGAAGAAGAAGAATAAGGGGGGCCCTCTCCCCCTCTCTTCCGATGGCGCCAGAACACCGCCGGGGCCATCATCATCACTGCAATATTCACCAACAACTTCACCGCCATCATCACCAACTCTTCCCCCCTCTATGCAGCGGTGTAACCCCTCTTTTAACCGCTATAATCTCTACTTAAACATGATGCTCAATGCTATATATTATTTCCCAATGATGTATGGCTATCCTATGATGTTTGAGTAGATCTGTTTTGTCCTATGGGTTAATTGATGATCAAGATTGGTTTGAGTTGCATGTTTTATTATTGGTGCTGTCCTATGGTGCTCTCAATGTCGCGCAAGCGTGAGGGATCCCCGCTGTAGGCTTTGCAATATGTTCATTATTTCCTTATGGTGGGTGGCGTGAGTGACAGAAGCATATACCCGAGTAAGTAGGTTGTTTGCGTATGGGATAAAGAGGACTTGATGCTTTAATGCTATGGTTGGGTTTTACCTTAATGATGTTTAGTAGTTGTGGATGCTTGCTAGAGTTCCAATCATAAGTGCATATGATCCAAGTAGAGAAAGTATGTTAGCTTATGCCTCTCCCTCAAATAAAATTGCAATAATGATTACCGGTCTAGTTATCGATTGCCTAGGGACAAATAACTTTCTCGTAACAAAAAGTTCTCTACTAAAACTAACTGAGTTGTGTCTTTATCTAAACAGACCCTACTTTTTATTTACATGCTCTTTATTACCTTGCAAACCTATCCAACAACACCTACATAATACTTCTAGGTTCATACTTGTTCTAGGTAGAGCGAACGTCAAGCGTGCGTAGAGTTGTATCGGTGGTCGATAGAACTTGAGGGAATATTTGTTCTACCTTTAGCTCCTCGTTGGGTTCGAGACTCTTACTTATCGAAAACTGTTGCAATCCCCTATACTTGTGGGTTATCAAGACCTTTTTCTGGCGCTGTTGCCGGGGAGCAATAGCGTGGGGTGAATATTCTCGTGTGTGCTTGTTTGCTTTATCATAAAGTAATTTTTATTTGCTGTTTTAAGTTGTTCTCTATCTTTAGTTATGGATATGGAACACGAAATACCAAAAAAAAGGTTTACTTGCTACTCATGGAGATGGGGAACCTCCTAAAACCCTCGATGCTCATTATGTGAAAGATATCATGTACTACTTTGATAATCCTAAGAAAACCCCATTCAATTATATAATGGGAGACACGTTGGATCAACGTGAATACTTTAGGGATTATCGCTTGACACAAAAAGGGAAACTATTATGGGATCAAATTCATATGTTGCATTGGTATGCTTGGCAACTTTGCCTGAGATATGACTATACTTGTTGCTCTAGGATGAAGGCTCCACACCTTCCCTTTTCATGCAAATTTAATGATGATAAAACCTTGGCTTCTTATGCTAATGGTATACATTATTACTATGATGTGGAACAAATAGAAGAATTTGTTGCTTTTATGGGTGCTTATGAAATTGAATCTTTGTTTAAAGAGTGTGAAAATTTTGATGATTCAGTTTATAGACCTGAAAATTTAGCTATCCTTAAATATTGCTATGAGAATTATAAATACAACTCCGATATTGATGATTTTATTGAGAAAGTCTCCGCTGTCCAAGAAGAGACTAATATTTTGCAGGAGTCTATGGAAGAAGAAATTGATGAAACTGTGAGCTCATTGGATGAAAAAGATGATGAGGAGAGCGAAGAACAAAAGGAGGAAGAGCGGATTAGCTACCCGTGCCCACCTTCTAATGAGAGTAACTCTTCAATGCATACATTGTTTAATTTCCCTTCGTGCTTACCGAAGGATGATTGCTATGATGATTGTTATGATCCTGTTGATTCTCTTGAAATATCCCTTTTTGATGATGCTTGCTATGCTTATGGACAAGATGCCAATATAAATTATGCTCATGGAGATGAACTTGCTATAGTTCCTTATGTTAAACATGAAATTGTTGCTATTGCACCCACGCATGATAGTCCTATTATCTTTTTGAATTCTCCCAACTACACTATATCAGAGAAGTTTACTCTTGTTAAGGATTATATTGATGGGTTGCGTTTTACTACTACACATGATGATTTTGATAGATATAATATGCATGTGCTTGCTGCTCCTACTTGCAATTATTATGAGAGAGGAACTACATCTCCACCTCTCTATGTTTCCCACACGAAAAAATTGCAAGAAATTGTTTATACTATGCATTGGCCTTTACTTTGTGTGCATGAGTTGTTCTTTTATGACATGCCGATGCATAGGAAGAGAGTTAGACTTCATTGTTGCATGATATATGTTACTTTGTGCTCACTACTAAATTACAAATCATTGTTAATTAAAATTGGCTTTCATATACCTTGGGATCCGGGTGGATGCATTACTTGAGCACTATATGCCTAGCTTAATGGCTTTAAAGAAAACGCTGCCAGGGAGACACCCCCGGAAGTTTTAGAGAGTCATTTATTTCTGTTGTGTGCTTTTATATATTATAAAAACAAACAAAAAATAGGGGAACCCAAAACTTTTCAAAAAGAAAAGTGAAAGTGAGATAGATGAGCATTGTGAAAGTGGGGGACGTCCTTGAACTGTGTTCATGCCCATGGAAACTTTGTGAATCTTAATTACAGAAACTTTTCAACAAAAATAATTATCCCCTTGTACAATTCCATTGTATTATAAAAATAATGTGCCAAGGTTTGCCTTTAGCATGTTTACAATGCTTGTTGGTTTGTACGGCGCAGGACAGAAACTTTGGCTGTAGTGCTCGATTTTACATTTTTTGCTGGAACGTCAAATGGTTCTGATTCTTCTTGAACTGTCTTTATATACAAATTTTTTATTTTTCCTAATTTTGGTAGAATTTTTCAAGTATCATAAGTATGGTGAATGTTCAGATTATTACAGACTGTTCTGTTTTAGATAGATTCTGTTTTTGATGCATAGTTTGCTTGTTTTGATGAAACTATCAAATTATATCAGTGGATTAAGCCATGAAAAAGTTATATCACAGTAGCTACAATGCCAAAACAAAATATGGATTGGTTTGCAACAGTACTTAGAGTAGTGATTTGCTTTATTATACTAACGGATCTTACCGAGTTTTCTGTTGAAGTGCCGACATGAGAGGTGGGGGCAAGCAATACCGTGCGCTTTGCGAGATAGGTGCCACATCGAAGTTGTATTTGATATTTGAAAATCAAACCACCCTTTTCATACATAAATTTGGTCCACATGCAAGTGTGTTCATGTTCTGACCCTCTCTCACGTCATTTTTCGCCAAGTTTATGAACATTAGACAAGTCGGATGACACAACAGACACGGTTCACTCAAACTAACCGTGTGCATTGGGCTCCACGAGGCTTCCCCTCTCAAAAATATCTACCCGCATGTAGCTTTCTTCTGTTTGATAACACACCGTTATTGTGTTTCGACCATGTGTGATGTTTCTTATTCCCAATCCCGCCTACATCCCTTGAAAATATATGCCCGCCTTGAGGGTTTTTTTGTTTCATAACACACGGTTGTTATCTCCGGACCGTGTGCGGTGCACCATCATCAAAATTTTCAATAGCCCCGGCATTTCACTACCGCGTTTGACTCCCGTGTAGTAAAAAATTTAGTACCCGCGTCATTTCCTCAAACACGCCCCGCCCCCTCCACACACACACACACCAAAACCTCCTCGGGCGTGCGCGCACACACACCCTCCCTCGCTCGAAACCCTAGCAAGGTCCCCGCTGCCGCTGCCGCAAGGCCTTCATTGTCAGGATCTGCCGCTTTGCCCGTGCAGCTTACCCACCGATATCCATACCCAGGCCACCATGAGTTTCTTAGATGACACCTGCCAAACTCCAAAGCGTTGCAGCCTAAACCCGGCTACGCTTCCCATGGAGCTCGAGGAGCGACTGGCCCAAAAGAGGTGTATCGCGGTCTCTTCACTCGACATCATCGAGGAAGCTGACGACCATTATTGGCGGCAGGCACTCAAGCAGCGGGCTAGAGTATGCGGGCATGTCTCGGCCACCGGCTATGACATCGAGATCATTGATAACCCACAAGTATAGGGGATCAATTGTAGCGTCTTTCGATAAGTAAGAGTGTCGAACCCAACGAGGAGCTAAAGGTAGAACAAATATTCCCTCAAGTTCTATCGACCACCGATACAACTCTACACACGCTTGACGTTCACTTTACCTAGAACAAGTATGAAACTAGAAGTACTTTGTAGGTGTTGTTGGATAGGTTTGCAAGATAATAAAGAGCACGTGACACCATTTGAGGGAGAGGCATAGGCTAACATACTTTCTCTTCTTGGATCATATGCACTTATGATTGGAACTCTAGCAAGCATCCGCAACTACTAAAGATCATTAAGGTAAAACCCAACCATAGCATTATAAGGCATCAAGTCCTCTTTATTCCCATACGCAAACAACCTACTTACTCGGGTCAGTGTTTCTATCACTCACTCCACCCACCAGAAGAAAATCATGAACATATTGCAAACCCTACAGCGGGGATCCCTCACGCTTGCACGACACGGAGAGCACCATAGGACAGCACCAATAATAAAACATTCAAATCAAACCAATCATGATCATCAATTAACCCATAGGACAAAACGGATCTACTCAAACATCATAGGATAGCCATACTGTCGGTGTTCTGGGAACGGGGGTCCCCAGACTTGCCTGCCTGCGGCCCGCTGCGTGGCTAAGACAGCAGGCCGTACGGCCCATCTTCATCAACAAGGCATCCAAGACCCTCGCAAGGGGCCAAGCCTCGCGAGGAGGACGACACAAGACCTCCTCTGGAGTGGCCTAGTCGGGCAGGCTCACGAGGGGCAGAGATAACAAGGCGAGGCAAACCTCACGAGGCTCTCGTTACATGAGCCATGACAATCGACACCAGGCGGGCACCAGCGTGCGCAGCGTCCTTGTTTCCTCTTTGGTGCTAAGGAGGCCAGTGCGGGCGAGGAGTGCCGAGGCATCAGGAAAAGGTTGCCATTTTGGTGCAACAAGACCAGGACCGGAAGGACGGCAAGACGGAGGTCATCGTGGAGCCCAATACGGCGTCACCACCAGAGCCTTTGGCAGGCAAAGACCACTTTTGTTAGGATGGCTTGTACTAGCTGTCCTCCTTCAAATTAGCCCGCCGTTGTTGGCTCCCTTCCCGCTCAATATTTGGGAAGAGGATCAGGGCCTCTATAAATAGGACGAGCCACCACCATAGTCAAGGGGGAGGACGATAGAGAGATAGTGAGAGAGAGAGAGGGGGGCCTGAAGATCATCCCCACACACACAAGTGAGCCAAGCACAAGAACACCTCAACCTCAGGAGGCTGTTCTTCCCCTTGTATTGTTCATCATCAACCCTAGAGGCAATCCACCACCACCACACTGGAGTAGGGTATTACACCACAACGGTGGCCCGAACCAGTATAAATCTTGTGTCTTTCTGTGCTGCGAGTTCGTTGAGTTCGTCCGCGAGATCTTAGCGAGCTAGGGCGTAGATCGGTGGGAGGAAAAGACTTCGCGCGCACCCCAGTGTTTGAACCTTAAGGGTTTGCCGGAACCCCACATCCGACATTTGGCACGCCAGGTAGGGGTTTGCCGGAGCTTCTTCTCTGACAACCGACTTGCAGACGCTCCGCGGCCACGATGTCCGACGACCCAAGAGCTAACTCCGACCGCTAGGCAGCCTGGCCAGCCCGGTCGGCGCCGCCCGCCTATGAAGACCTCAACCCCGCGCTCCAGGCGGCACGAGTGTCGTCCAATCCCGCGGGGCGCGGGCGACATGGCCAGGCGTCATCTACCCTCACTCCGCGGCAAGTGCGAGCCGCTGCCAGAGCCGCAAGCCACGCCGCGGCGACGACGCCGCACTCACGGCAGGAACAGGCAAACACGCGGGCCGCACTCACCGTGGCAAGGGAGCTGCTACAGTGCCGGCTGATGGAAAGCGGCCGGGACGCGCTGCTAGAACGCGTTGTCGAGCTGCTGGATGCGGCAGCCTCGGGAGCCCCGCCCTTCTGCCATCAGCTCCCTCCTCAGGCCGCTGCGGGGATTCACGGCGGACCACGCCGCCACCACACACCGTCAGGTGCACCAGGGGGCTTCGTCAACACCAGCATGACCGGCAGCACCGGGGGCTCTGCCGCCCCCATATCGCCCGCAACAAGCATGAGCACAAGCGTCACCTTCCATGGCCCAAGTGGGACGCTGCGCTATCACCCCCAGTACGTCACGCTGGGCCGGACGATATGGAGTGTGGGGCACCACGGCGAGGTGTTCGGGGTAACAGCCCCGGAAGCCTACGTGCCTGAAGGAAATATGCCCTAGAGGCAATAATAAAGTTATTATTTATTTCCTTATTACATGATAAATGTTTATAATTCATGCTAGAATTGTATTAACCGGAAACATAATACATGTGTGAATACATAGAAAAACAGAGTGTCACTAGTATTTTGAAGTTTTTTCAATGAGTTCATACCTTGACAATATTTTGAAGTAGTTCAAAATGGAACAGTCAAAGAAAAAGAGTTCTTGGCTGTGTTACAAGGTGTGAAATTGAGTGAGACTCAAAGCCCGACCACGGCAGAAGATAGAAAGAGAATGAAAGTCATTCCCTATGCCTCAGCCATAGGTTCTATAAAGTATGCCATGCTGTGTACCAGATCTATTGTATACCCTACACTGTGTTAAGCGAGGGAGTACAATAGTGATCTAGGAAGTAGATCACTGGACATCGGTCAAAATTATCCTTAGTGGAATAAGGATATGTTTCTCGATTATGGAGGTGACAAAAGGTTCGTCGTAAAAGGATTACGTCGATGCAAGTTTTTGGCACTGATCCGGATGACTCTAAGTCTTCATCTGGATAAATATTGAAAGTGGGAGCAATTAGCTAAAGTAGCTCCGTGCAGAGCATTGTAGACATAGAAATTTGCAAAATACATACGGATCTGAATTTTGGCAGACTCGTTGACTAAGCTTCTCTCACAAGCAAAACATGATCACACCTTAGTACTCTTTGGGTGTTAATCACATATAGATGTGAACTAGATTACTGACTCTAGTAAACCTTTTGAGTGTTGGTCACATGACGATGTGAACTATGAGTGTTGGTCACATAATGATGTGAACTATTGGTGTTAAATCACATGGCAATGTGAACTAGATTATTGACTCTAGTGCAAGTGGGAGACTGAAGGAAATATGCCCTAGAGGCAATAATAAAGTTATTATTTATTTCCTTATTTCATGATAAATGTTTATAATTCATGCTAGAATTGTATTAACCGGAAACATAATACATGTGTGAATACATAGACAAACAGAGTGTCACTAGTATGCCTCTACTTGACTAGCTCGTTAATCAAAGATGGTTATGTTTCCTAACCATAGACAAAGAGTTGTTATTTGATTAACGGGATCACATCATTAGGAGAATGATGTGATTGACTTAACCCATTCCGTTAGCTTAGCACTCGATCGTTTAGTATGTTGCTATTGCTTTCTTCATGACTTATACATGTTCCTATGACTATGAGATTATGCAACTCCCGTTTACCGGAGGAACACTTTGTGTGCTACCAAACGTCACAACGTAACTGGGTGATTATAAAGGAGCTCTACAGGTGTCTCCAAAGGTACATGTTGGGTTGGCGTATTTCGAGATTAGGATTTGTCACTCCGATTGTCGGAGAGGTATCTCTGGGCCCTCTCGGTAATGCACATCACATAAGCCTTGCAAGCATTGCAACTAATGAGTTAGTTGCGAGATGATGTATTACGGAACGAGTAAAGAGACTTGTCGGTAACGAGATTGAACTAGGTATTGAGATACCGATGATCGAATCTCGAGCAAGTAACATACCGATGACAAAGGGAACAACGTATGTTGTTATGTGGTCTGACCGATAAAGATCTTCGTAGAATATGTAGGAGCCAATATGAGCATCCAGGTTCCGCTATTGGTTATTGACCGGAGACGTGTCTCGGTCATGTCTACATTGTCCTCGAACCCGTAGGGTCCGCATGCTTAAGGTTTCGATGACAGTTATATTATGAGTTTATGAGTTTTGATGTACCGAAGGAGTTTGGAGTCCTGGATGAGATCGGGGACATGACGAGGAGTCTCGAAATGGTCGAGACATAAAGATTGATATATTGGACGACTATATTCGGACACCGGAAGTGTTCCGGGTGATTTTGGAGAAAACCGGAGTGTCGGAGGGTTACCGGAACCCCCCCGGGAGAAGTAATGGGCCTTATGGGCCTTAGTGGAGAGAGAGAGGGGCGGCCAGGGTGGGCCGCGCGCCCCCTCCCCCTCTGGTCCGAATTGGACTAGGAGAGGGGGGGCGGCGCCCCCCTTTCCTTCTCCCTCTCCCCCTTCCTTTCCCCCTCCTTGTAGGAGTAGGAAAGAGGGGTGTCCTACTCCTACTAGGAGGAGGACTCCTCCTCCTTGGTGCGCCATAGGGCCGGCCGGCCTCCTCCCCTTGCTCCTTTATATACGGGGGCAGGCGCACCCCATAGACACACAAGTTGATCTTCGTGATCGTTCCTTAGCCGTGTGTGGTGCCCCCCTCCACCATATTCCACCTCGATCATATTGTAGCGGTGCTTAGGCGAAGCCCTGCGACGGTTGAACATCAAGATCGTCACCACGCCATCGTGCTGACAGAACTCCTCCCCGAAGCTTTGCTGGATCGGAGCCCGGGGAGCATCATCGAGCTGAACGTGTGCCAAGAACTCGGAGGTGCCGAAGTAACGGTGCTTGGATCGGTTGGACCGGGAAGACGTACGACTACTTCCTCTACGTTGCGTCAACGCTTCCGCTTCGGTCTACGAGGGTACGTAGACAACACTCTCCCCTCTCGTTGCTATGCATCACCATGATCTTGCGTGTGCGTAGGAAAATTTTTGAAATTACTATGTTCCCCAACAGTGGCATCCGAGCCTAGGTTTTATGGTTTGATGTTATATGCACGAGTAGAACACAAGTGAGTTGTGGGCGATATAAGTCATACTGCTTACCAGCATGTCATACTTTGGTTCGGCGGTATTGTTGGATGAAGCGGTCCGGACTGACATTACGCGTACGCTTACGCGAGACTGGTTCTACCGTCGTGCTTTGCACACAGGTGGCTGGCGGGTGTCAGTTTCTCCAACTTTAGTTGAACCGAGTGTGGCTACGCCCGGTCCTTGCGAAGGTTAAAACAGCACCAACTTGACAAATTATCGTTGTGGTTTTGATGCGTAGGTAAGATTGGTTCTTGCTTAAGCCCGTAGCAGCCACGTAAAACTTGCAACAAACAAAGTAGAGGACGTCTAACTTGTTTTTGCAGGGCATGTTGTGATGTGATATGATCAAGGCATGATGCTAAATTTTATTGTATGAGATGATCATGTTTTGTAACCAAGTTATCGGCAACTGGCAGGAGCCATATGGTTGTCGCTTTATTGTATGCAATGCAATCGCCCTGTAATGCTTTACTTTATCACTAAGCGGTAGCGATAGTCGTAGAAGCATAAGATTGGCGAGACGAGAATGATGCTACGATGGAGATCAAGGTGTCGCACCGGTGACGATGGTGATCATGACGGTGCTTCGGAGATGGAGATCACAAGCACAAGATGATGATGGCCATATCATATCACTTATATTGATTGCATGTGATGTTTATCTTTTATGCATCTTATCTTGCTTTGATTGACGGTAGCATTATAAGATGATCTCTCACTAAATTTCAAGATAAAAAGTGTTCTCCCTGAGTATGCACCGTCGCCAAAGTTCGTCGTGCCCAGACACCACGTGTTGATCGGGTGTGATAAGCTCTACATCCATCTACAACGGGTGCAAGCCAGTTTTGCACACGCAGAATACTCAGGTTAAACTTGACGAGCCTAGCATATGCAGATATGGCCTCGGGACACTGAGACCGAAAGGTCGAGCGTAAATCATATAGTAGATATGATCAACATAGCGATGTTCACCATTGAAAACTACTCCATTTCACGTGATGGTCGGTTATGGTTTAGTTGATTTGGATCACGTGATCACTTAGAGGATTAGAGGGATGTCTGTCTAAGTGGGAGTTCTTAAGTAATATGATTAAACTGAACTTAAATTTATCATGAACTTAGTCCTGATAGTATTTTGCAAATTATGTTGTAGATCAATAGCTCGCATTGTTGCTTCCCTGTGTTTATTTTGATATGTTCCTAGAGAAAACTAAGTTGAAAGATGTTAGTAGCAATGATGCGGATTGGATCCGTGATCTGAGGTTTATCCTCATTGCTGCACAGAAGAATTATGTCCTTGATGCACCGCTAGGTGACAGACCTATTACAGGAGCAGATGCAGACGTTATGAACGTTTGACTAGCTCAATATGATGACTACTTGATAGTTTAGTGCACCATGCTTAACGGCTTAGAATCGGGACTTCAAAGACGTTTTGAACGTCATGGACCATATGAGATGTTCCAGGAGTTGAAGTTAATATTTCAAGCAAATACCCGAGTTGAGAGATATGAAGTTTCCAACAAGTTATATAGCTAAAAGATGGAGGAGAATCGCTCAACTAGTGAGCATGTGCTCAGATTGTCTGGGTACTACAATCGCTTGAATCAAGTGGGAGTTAATCTTCTAGATAAGATAGTGATTGACAGAATTCTCTAGTCACCATCACCAAGTTAGTAGAACTCCGTGATGAACTATAGTATGCAAGGATGACGAAAACGACTCCCGAGCTTTTCATGATGATGAAATCGATGAAGGTAGAAATCAAGAAAGAGCATCAAGTGTTGATGGTTGACAAGACCACTAGTTTCAAGAAAAGGGCAAAGGGGAGAAGGGGAACTTCAAGAAGAACGGCAAGCAAGTTGCTGCTCAAGTGAAGAAGCCCAAGTCTAGTCCTAAGCCTGAGACTAAGTGCTTCTACTGCAAAGAGACTGGTCACTGGAAGCGGAACTACCCTAAGTGATTGGAGGATAAGAAGGATGGCAAAGTGAATATAAGTATATTTGATATACATGTTATTGATGTGTGCTTTACTAGTGTTTATAGCAACCCCTCAGTATTTGATACTAGTTCAGTTGCTAAGATTAGTAACTCGAAACGGGAGTTGCAGAATAAACAGAGACTAGTTAAGGGTGAAGTGACGATGTGTGTTGGAAGTGGTTCCAAGATTGATATGATCATCATCGCACACTCCCTATACGTTCGGGATAAGTGTTGAACCTAAATAAGTGTTATTTGGTGTTTGCGTTGAGCATGAATATGATTTGATCATGTTTATTGCAATACAGTTATTCATTTAAGTTAGAGAACAATTGTTGTTCTGTTTACATGAATAAAACCTTCTATGGTCATACACAACAACGAAAATGGTTTGTTGGATCTCGATCGTAGTGATACACATATTCATAATATTGAAGCCAAAAGGATGCAAAGTTAATAATGATAGTGCAACTTATTTGTGGCACTGCCGTTTAGGTCATATTGGTGTAAAGCGCATGAAGAAACTCCATGCTGATGGAATTTTGGAATCACTTGATTATGAATCACTTGATGCTTGCAAACCATGCCTTATGGGCAAGATGACTAAAGACTCCGTTCTCCGGAACAATGGAGCGAGCAACTGACTTATTGGAAATAATACATACTGATGTATGCGATCCAATGAGTATTGAGGCTCGCGGCAGGTATCATTATTTTCTGATCTTCACAGATGATTTGAGCAGATATGAGTATATCTACTTGATGAAACACAAGTCTGAAACATTTGAAAAGTTCAAATAATTTCAGAGTGAAGTGGAGAATCATCATAACAAAAATTAAAAGTTTCTACGATATGATCGCAGAAGTAAAATATTTGAGTTATGAGTTTGGTCTTCAGTTAAAAACAATGTGAAATAGTTTCACTACTCACGCCACCTGGAACACCACAATGTAATGGTGTGTCCGAACGTCATAACCGTACTTTATTAGATATGGTGCGATCTATGATGTCTCTTACCGATCTACCACTATCGTTTTGGGGTTATGCATTAGAGACAGGTGCATTCACGTTAAATAGGGCACCATCTAAATCCGTTGAGACGACACTATATGAACTGTGGTTTAACAAGAAACCAAAGTTGTCGTTTCTTAAAGTTTGGGGTTGTGATGCTTATGTGAAAAAGTTTCATCCTGATAAGCTCAAACCCAAATCGGAGAAATGTGTCTTCATAGGATACCCAAAGGAGACAGTTGGGTACACCTTCTATCACAGATTCGAAGGCAAGATATTCGTTGGTTAGAATGGATCCTTTCTAGAGAAGGAGTTTCTCTCAAAAGAAGTGAGTGGGAGGAAAGTAGAACTTGATGAGGTAACTGTACCTGCTTCCTTATTGGAAAGTAGTTCATCATAAAAAACGGTTTCTGTGACACCTACACCAATTAGTGAGGAAGTTAATGATGATGATCATGAAAGTTCAGATCAAGTTATTACTGAACCTCGTAGATCAACCAGAGTAAGATCCGCACCAGAGTGGTACGGTAATCCTGTTCTGGAAATCATGCTACTAGATCATGATGAACCTACGAACTATGAAGAAGCGATGGTGAGCCCAGATTCCGCAAAATGGCTTGAAGCCATGAAATCTGAGATGGGATCCATGTATGAAAACAAAGTATGGACTTTGGTTGACTTGCCCGATGAACGGCAAGCAATTGAAAATAAATGGATCTTCAAGAGGAAGACGGACGCTGATAGTAGTGTTACTATCTACAAAGCTAGAATTGTCGCAAAAAGGTTTTCGACAAGTTCAAGATGTTGACTACGATGAGAGTTTCTCACTCGTATCTATGCTTAAGTCTGTCCGAATCATGTTAGCAATTGCCGCATTTTATGAAATCTGGCAAATGGATAAACAAAGCTGCATTCCTTAATGGATTTCTTAAAGAAGAGTTGTATATGATGCAACCAGAAGGTTTTGTCAATCCTAAAAGTGTTAACAAACTATGCAAGCTCCAGCGATACATCTATGGACTGGTGCAAGCATCTCGGAGTTGGAATATGCGCTTTGATGAGATGATCAAAGTATATAGTTTTATACAGACTTGTGGTGAAGCCTGTATTTACAAGAAAGTGAGTGGGAGCACTACAGCATTTCTGACAAGTATATGTGAATGACATATTATTGATCGAAAATAATATATAATTATTCTGCAAAGCATAAAGGAGTGTTTGAAAGAAGTTTTTCAAAGGGAGACCTCGGCGAAGCTGCTTACATATTAAGCATCAAGATCTATAGAGATAGATCAAGACGCTTGATAAGTTTTTTCAATGAGTACATACCTTGACAATATTTTGAAGTAGTTCAAAATGGAACAGTCAAAGAAAAAGAGTTCTTGGCTGTGTTACAAGGTGTGAAATTGAGTGAGACTCAAAGCCCGACCACGGCAGAAGATAGAAAGAGAATGAAAGTCATTCCCTATGCCTCAGCCATAGGTTCTATAAAGTATGCCATGCTGTGTACCAGATCTATTGTATACCCTACACTGTGTTAAGCGAGGGAGTACAATAGTGATCTAGGAAGTAGATCACTGGACATCGGTCAAAATTATCCTTAGTGGAATAAGGATATGTTTCTCGATTATGGAGGTGACAAAAGGTTCGTCGTAAAAGGATTACGTCGATACAAGTTTTTGGCACTGATCCGGATGACTCTAAGTCTTCATCTGGATAAATATTGAAAGTGGGAGCAATTAGCTAAAGTAGCTCCATGCAGAGCATTGTAGACATAGAAATTTGCAAAATACATACGGATCTGAATTTTGGCAGACTCGTTGACTAAGCTTCTCTCACAAGCAAAACATGATCACACCTTAGTACTCTTTGGGTGTTAATCACATATAGATGTGAACTAGATTACTGACTCTAGTAAACCTTTTGAGTGTTGGTCACATGACGATGTGAACTATGAGTGTTGGTCACATAATGATGTGAACTATTGGTGTTAAATCACATGGCAATGTGAACTAGATTATTGACTCTAGTGCAAGTGGGAGACTGAAGGAAATATGCCCTAGAGGCAATAATAAAGTTATTATTTATTTCCTTATTTCATGATAAATGTTTATAATTCATGCTAGAATTGTATTAACCGGAAACATAATACATGTGTGAATACATAGACAAACAGAGTGTCACTAGTATGCCTCTACTTGACTAGCTCGTTAATCAAAGATGGTTATGTTTCCTAACCATAGACAAAGAGTTGTTATTTGATTAACGGGATCACATCATTAGGAGAATGATGTGATTGACTTGACCCATTCCGTTAGCTTAGCACTCGATCGTTTAGTATGTTGCTATTGCTTTCTTCATGACTTATACATGTTCCTATGACTATGAGATTATGCAACTCCCGTTTACCGGAGGAACACTTTGTGTGCTACCAAACGTCACAACGTAACTGGGTGATTATAAAGGAGCTCTACAGGTGTCTCCAAAGGTACATGTTGGGTTGGCGTATTTCGAGATTAGGATTTGTCACTCCGATTGTCGGAGAGGTATCTCTGGGCCCTCTCGGTAATGCACATCACATAATCCTTGCAAGCATTGCAACTAATGAGCTAGTTGCAAGATGATGTATTACGGAATGAGTAAAGAGACTTGTCGGTAACGATATTGAACTAGGTATTGAGATACCGAAGATTGAATCTCGGGCAAGTAACATACCGATGACAAAGGGAATAACGTATGTTGTTATGCGGTCTGACCGATAAAGATCTTCGTAGAATATGTAGGAGCCAATATGAGCATCCAGGTTCCGCTATTGGTTATTGACTGGAGACGTGTCTCGGTCATGTCTACATTGTTCTCGAACCCGTAGGGTCCGCACGCTTAAGGTTTCGATGACAGTTATATTATGAGTTTATGAGTTTTTATGTACCGAAGGAGTTCGGAGTCCCAGATGAGATCGGGGACATGACGAGGAGTCTCGAAATGGTCGATACATAAAGATTGATATATTGGACGACTATATTCGGACACCGGAAGTGTTCCGGGTGATTTCGGAGAAAACCGGAGTGCTGGAGGGTTACCGGAACCCCCGGGAGAAGTAATGGGCCTTATGGGCCTTAGTGGAGAGAGAGAGAGGGGCGGCCAGGGTGGGCCGCGCGCCCCCTCCCCCTCTGGTCTGAATTGGACTAGGAGAGGGGGGGCGGCGCCCCCCTTTCCTTCTCCCTCTCCCCCTTCCTTTCCCCCTCCTAGTAGGAGTAGGAAAGAGGGGTGTCCTACTCCTACTAGGAGGAGGACTCCTCCTCCTTGGTGCGCCATAGGGCCGGCCGGCCTCCTCCCCTTGCTCCTTTATATACGGGGGCAGGGGGCACCCCATAGACACACAAGTTGATCTTCGTGATCGTTCCTTAGCCGTGTCGGTTCCTGTGAAGAAGGCCCGGTGCCTGTGAAGCTCGCCGCCTGTGACACTCTCACGTAATAATGAGTTGGGGCTGTACATGCCCCGGAGTCTCAGGAGCGCCGACCTCAGGCCCTGGGGCTCCCTCCCACACCCTGTGGCAGCACTTAGCTCTGCGCTGGTGAGAAGACTTGAAGACCCGAACACTAGACTAGGTGCCGCCTTTTGCTTTGGATCTCTCTCTTTCTCTGGCTTTGCTTTCTGGATCTGGATTTAAGTTGAAGCTGAATTTTTATCGATGCGCGCGGGGGGTGCCTTTTCTCGTTCGAGCCATTTCTAGCCTTCTGGATCTCGTTTGGTTTGGGACACATGTCCATCGCCTTTCCCTCGCAAGCTCCTCGCGAGCCGAACCGCGCAAAGCGCACGCTCGTCAAGCATGCGCCAGCGCTGCGCCTGGCTCTCACCTCTTGAGGGGCCCCCTCAAACGGGGCGATAAGCTCCACAGGATTCTCAGAAGCTCGTCACTTCACGACCCAGCCCGAAGCTGGCGCTGACTAAGGTAAACCACGACGGGAAGCTCTCCCCCGGCTCCACGAGTTCACTAGGACACATACCCACATCATATAGGAAAGAAAAAACTGCAATTTGCTTACATGAGGGGCTCCCCCTCTCAAAATGCTCTTACAAGTCTTCCAATGGCCACGCTCGAGTTTTGCATGCAGGATGAAATGATAGGAGAACATGGGATCAGCACGAAACATCACTGGCTACATCACCCGCGGACGCGTCGCTCGCGTCGTCGTCGTCTTCGTCGGTGTCGTCGTCACCGTCGGCGACGCCCCCATCACCGTCATCGACCATGTTGCCTTCGTCTGCGACGACCACCACCGCGTCATCCTCCGAGGTGAAGGCCCTGACCAACGCGTCCACATGGTCCTCTACCCAACGTGCCAGGTCGCCTCGGACGGCCGTGGGTACGGGGGCAATGGCGGCGTCGAAGTCAAAGTTGGGGTCGGCATTCAGAAGGTGGCTAAAGACACAGGAGAAAGCGTGCTAAAGCAGGCCACGGCCCCTCTCCTCCACAAGCTGGCGAGCTATAGCGGATCGAGCCTCCAGGCGCGTCACCACCTCGGTGAAGAAGGTCAGGTGGCTGGCATAGTCATTCGAGTGAGGGGCCGGGGCGTTCTCGTCGCAGATGTAACCCAGGGCGGTGTTGGCCTTGTTCTGGAGGTCTTGAAGCATAGGAGCATGCTCGCGCTCTAGCGTCCGGCGCTGGAGCACTTCCTCCCTGTTTAGCCGTGCGACGGCCTCGGCATCATCAACTCATTTCCGGAGGGAAAGCAGATCGGCGCGGGCGGAGGCCAAGTCCGCCTGCGCCATAAGTAGGATGGCGGCTGTGGCCTCCGCACGCCTCTCAGCCTCATCGAACCTAGGCCTGAGGGCGGCGGCCCTATCTGCATCCTCCAGACCCGTGAGCTTCAGCTTCAAGTCGTACCTGCCCTCCAGATCTGCGCGAACCTCGACCACCCGGCGATTGATCTCCTCCTCGACTCCGGCCTCGCGGGCCCTGACGGCGTCTTTTGCTTGAGCAACTTGATGCTCCCTCATTTCCAGTTGCTCGAGCTCGAGGCTGCGCTCCACGGCTTCCAGGGCCAACGCCTCCTCGTGCTTCCGGACCTCCTCTTCCTCCGCGGGCGTCCCCCTCAGCGATGCAAGAGGGGCCCCGCGCTCCAGGCCTAGAGCCCCCACGCGCGCTCCAGGCCTGGAGCCCCCACGCGCGCTCTTCCGCAGCCTCGCAACGGCGGTCGGCCTCGCGAGCCTCTTCCAAGGCTCGCGAGCGGGCTTCATGGGAGATCTTGAGGGACGCCTCGGCCTTCGCATTCTTGAGGTCGCGCTGATAGCGACCGAGGTTGATGGCCACCCTCAGCTTGCGCCACTCCTCCACCAGCCGGAGACCTTCAGCCTCAAGACGCGAGTCGACATCGGCGAGCTCTTCATCGAGGCGGCTCATCGCGCCCATCGCCTCCTGGAAGAGCTCATGACGAACTACGCTCCGCCCGCGCTCGAGCTCGAACGCTCGACCCGCCTTGTCCTCTACCTCGGGGGCAGCGGGTGGAGCATCAAGTGGCACGCTACCTCCCGGCGGGGGGCTGGGGGATGGCGCCGCGCCTGACGTCAGCCCGTCCTCGCAAGGAGCCCAAGCTGATCGGGGCTTGCCGCTTGGAGAAGAACCAAAGACCGAGGCCGCATAGCCAGGCGGATTCAAAGGCAGCGTGGGGAAGCGGAGATGCCCACGTCCAATCAACCGCCATGCGTCAACCGAGGCCGCGGGCTTTTGGGGGCCCGCGGTGCTCCGTACTTGACCCTTGGCTTCGCCGCGAAGCCAAGCCCGAGCGCACCTTGGGCCCGGGGGCTACTGTCGGTGTTCTGGGAACGGGGGTCCCTAGACTTGCCTGCCTGCAGCCCGCTGCGTGGCTAAGCCAACAGGCCGTACAGCCCATCTTCATCAACAAGGCATCCAAGACCCTTGCGAGGGGCCAAGCCTCGCGAGGCGTACGACACAAGAGCTCCTCTGGAGTGGCCTAGTCGGGCAGGCTAACGAGGGGCGGAGATAACAAGGCGACGCAAACCTCACGAGGCTCTCGTGACATGAGCCATGACGATCGACACCAGGCGGGCGCCAGCGTGCGCAGCGTCCTTGTTTCCTCTTTGGTGCTAAGGAGGCCAGCGCGGGCAAGGAGTACCGAGGCATCAGGCAAAGGTTGCCATTTTGGTGCAACAAGACTAGGACCGGAAGGACGGCAAGACGGAGGTCATCGTGGAGCCCAAGACAGCGTCATCACCAGAGCCTTTGGCAGGCGAAGACCACTTTTGTCAGGATGGCTTGTACTAGTTGTCCCCCTTCAAATTAGCATGCTGTTGTTGGCTCCCTTCCCGCTCAATATTTGGGAAGAGGACCAGGGCCTCTATAAATAGGACGAGCCACCACCATAGTCAAGGGGGAGGACGATAGAGAGATAGAGAGAGAGAGGGCCTCAAGATCATCCCCACACACACAAGTGAGCCAAGCACAAGAACACCTCAACCTCAGGAGGATGTTCTTCCCCTTGTATTGTTCATCATCAGCCCTAGAGGCAATCCACCACCACACAGGAGTAGGGTATTACACCACAACGGTGGCCCGAACCAGTATAAATCTTGTGTCTTTATGTGTTGCGATTTCATCAGGTTTGTCCGTGAGATCTTAGCGAGCTAGGGCGTAGATCGGTGGGAGGAAAAGACTTCACGCGCACCCCGGTGTTCGAACCTTAAGGGTTTGCCAGAACCCCACATCCGACACATACATCATTGGGAAATAATATATAGCGTTGAGCATCATGTTTAAGTAGAGATTATAGCAGGTAAAAGAGGGGTTACACCTCTGCATAGAGGGGGGAAGAGTTGGTGATGAGGGCGGTGAAGTTGTTGGTGTAGATTGCGGCAATGATGATGGCCCCGGCGGCATTCCGGCGCCACCGGGAGAGAGGGGAAGAGAGCCCCCCTTCTTCTTCTTCCTTGACCTTCTCCCTAGATGGTAGAAGGGTTTCCCCTCTGGTCCATGGCCTCCATGGCATGGGAGGGGCGAGAGCCCCTCCGAGATTGGATCTGTTTCTCTGTCTCTCTCTGTTTCTGCGTTCCCAGATTCTGCCCTTTCACTGTTTCTTATATTACCGGAGATCCGTAACTCCGATTGGGCTGAAATTTTAACACGATCTCTATCCAGATATTAGCTTTATTGCGGCGAAAGAAGGGCACCAACCACCTTATGGGGTGGCCACGAGGGTCAGGGGCGCACCTGCCCCCCTGGGGCGCGCCCCCCTGCCTCGTGGCCCCCTAGGGCATCGTCTTATGTGGATTTTTCTTCCCCAAAATCACATATATTCCAAAAAAATCTCCATCAGTTTTATCCCGTTTGGACTCCGTTTGATATGGATTTACTGCGAAACAAAAACATGCAACAAATAGGAACTGGCACTGGGCACTGGATCAATATGTTAGTCCCAAAAATATTATAAAAAGTTGCCAAAAGTATATGAAAGTTGTAGAATATTTGCATGGAACAATCAAAAATTATAGATACGACGGAGACGCATCAGCATCCCCAAGCTTAATTCTTTCTCGTCCTCGAGTAGATAAATGATAAAAAGATAATTTTTGATGTGGAATGCTACCTAGCATAATCTTGATCACATATCTAATCATGGCATGAATATTAAGATATGAGTGATTCAAAGCAATAGTCTATCATTTGACATTAAGATAATAATACTTCAAGCATACTAATAAAGCAATCATGTATTTTCAAAATAACATGGCCAAAGAAAGTTATCCCTACAAAATCATATAGTCTGGCTATGCTCCATCTTCACCACACAAAATATTCAAATCATGCACAACCTCGATGACAAGCCAAGCAATTGTTTCATACTTTTGATGTTCTCAAACCTTTTCAACTTTCACGCAATACATGAGCGTGAGCCATGGATATAGCACTATGGGTGGAATAGAATATGACGGTGGAGGTTGTGTGGAGAAGACAAAAAGGGAGAAAGTCTCACATCGACGCGGCTAATCAATGGGCTATGGAGATGCCCATCAATTGATGTCAATGCGTGGAGTAGGGATTGCCATGCAATGGATGCACTAAGAGCTATAAGTGTATGAAAGCTCAAACTGGAAACTAAGTGGGTGTGCATCCAACTTGCTTGCTCATGAAGACCTCGGGCATTTGAGGAAGCCCATTATCAGAATATACAAGCCAAGTTCTATAATGAAGATTCCCACTAGTATATGAAAGTGATAACTCAAGAGACTCTCTATATGAAGAACATGGTGCTACTTTGAAGCACAAGTGTGGTAAAAGGGTAGTAACATTGCCCCTTCTCTCTTTTTCTCTCATTTTTTTGTTTTCTCTTTTGTTTTCCTTTTTGTTTTCTCTTTTTTTGGTGGGTTTCTTTGGCCTCTTTTTTTATTTGGGCTTCTTTGGCCTCTTTTATTTTGATAACCTCACATGGGACAATGTTCTAATAATGATGATCGTCACACTTTTATTTACTTACAACTCAATATTACAACTCGATGTCTAGAACAAAATATGACTCTATATGAATTCCTCCAGTGGTGTACCGGGATGTGCAATGATCTAGCGTAGCAATGACATCAAAAAACGGACAAGCCATGAAAACATCATGCTAGCTATCTTACGATCATGCAAAGCAATATGACAATAAATGCTCAAGTCATGTATATGATGATGATGGAAGTTGCATGGCAATATATCTCGGAATGGCCATGGAAATGCCATGATAAGTAGGTATGGTGGGTTTAAGGTACCGGCGAAAGTTGCGCGATACTAGAGAGGCTAGCAATGGTGGAAGGGTGAGAGTGCGTATAATCCATGGACTCAACATTAGTCATAAAGAACTCACATACTTATTGTGAAAATCTATTAGTCATCGAAACAAAGTACTACGCGCATGCTCCTAGGGGGGTAGATTGGTAGGAAAAGACCATCGCTCGTCCCCGACCGCCACTCATAAGAAAGTCAATCAATAAATAAATCATGCTCCAACTTCATCACATAACGGTTCACCATACGTGCATGCTACAGGAATCACAAACTTCAACACAAGTATTTCTACAATCCACAACTACCCACTAGCATGACTTTAATATCACCATCTTTATATCGCAAAACTATTGCAAGGAATCAAACATATCATATTCAGTGATCTACAAGTTTTATGTAGGATTTTATGACTAACCATGTGAATGACCAATTCCTGTCATCTCTCTAAATAGATATAAGTGAAGCAAGATAGTTTAATTCTTTCTACAAAAGATATGCCCATGCTCTAACAAATATAAGTGAAGCAAAAGAGCATTCTACAAATGGCGGTTTTCTATGTGAAGAGAAACATGCAATCCAAACATCAAATGATATAAGCGAAGCACATGAAGCATTATATAAAGCCATACTCAAAAGATATAAGTGAAGTGCATAGAGCATTCTATAAATCAACCAAGGAATATCTCATACCAGCATGGTGCATAAAAGAAAAATTAAAACTAAATGCAAAAGACGCTCCAAAATCTGCACATATCACATGAATGAAACGAATCCGAAAACATACCGATACTTGTTGAAGAAAGAGGGGATGCCTTCCGGGGCATCCCCAAGCTTAGATGCTTGAGTCTCCTTGAATATTTACTTGGGGTGCCTTGGGCATTCCCATGCTTGAGCTCTTGCCTCTCCTCCTTCTCATCGCATCGAGACCTCCTCGATGTTCAAACACTTCATCCACACAAAACTTCAACAGAAAACTCGGTAAGATCCGTTAGTATAATAAAGCAAATCACTACTCTAAGTACTGTTGCAAACCAATCCATATTTTGTTTTGGCATTGTAGCTACTGTAATTTAAATTTTTCATGGCTTAATCCACTGATATAATTTTATAGTTTCATCAAAACAAGCAAACTATGCATCAAAAACAGAATCTATCTAAAACAGAACAGTCTGTAATAATCTGAACATTCACCATACTTATAATACTTGAACAATTCTACCCAAATTAGGAAAAATAAATAATTTGTATATAAAGACAGTTCAAAAAGAATCAGAACCATTTGACATTCCAGCAAAAAATGTAAAATCGAGCACTACAGCCAAAGTTTCTGTCCTGCGCCGTACAAACCAACAAGCATTGTAAACATCCTAAAGGCAAACCTTGGCACATTATTTTTATAATACAATGGAATTGTACAAGGGGATAATTATTTTTGTTGAAAAGTTTCTGTAATTAAGATTCACAAAGTTTCCATGGGCATGAACAAGTTCAAGGACGTCCCCCACTTTCACAATGCTCATCTACCTCACTTTCACTTTTATTTTTGAAAAGTTTTGAGTTCCCCTCTTTATTTTTTTGTTTTTATACTATATAAAAGCACACAACAGAAATAAATGACTCTCTAAAACTTCCGGGGGTGTCTCCCTGGCAGCGTTTTCTTTAAAGCCATTAAGCTAGGCATATAGTGCTCAAGTAATGCATCCACCCGGATCCCAAGGTATATCAAAGCCAATTTTAATTAACAATGATTTGTAATTTAGTAGTGAGCACAAAGTAACATATATCATGCAACAACGAAGTCTAACTCTCTTCCTATGCATTGTCATGTCATAAAAGAACAACTCATGCACACAAAGTAAAGGCCAATGTATAGTATAAACAATTTCTTGCAATTTTTTCGTGTGGGAAACATAGAGAGGTGGAGATGTAGTTCCTCTCTCATAATAAATAGGACGAGCCACCACCAGAGTCAAGGGGGAGGACGATAGAGAGATAGAGAGAGAGAGAGGGCCTGAAGATCATCCCCACACACACAAGTGAGCCAAGTGAAAGTGCGTTATATCGACTAGAGGGGGGTGAATAGGCGATTTTTATGAAAGTCTTCAAAACGTGGAAGTTATGAAGACAAACGATAGAAATAAACCTATTACCCTGCAGTGGAAGGTAGACTACACTAGGCAAGCCATAGTCAAGTATTCAATAGAGTGAAAGCACAATGACTAATAGCAGCAATGTAGTAAGGATCAGGTAGGAAGATATTGTGAAGCCACACAGAACACGCAGTCACTCAGTGAAGACAAAAGATAGTGCGAACATACGATGACTTCACAAGGAGTAACAGTAAGTAAAGGGAAGGGAAGATGAAACCAGTGACTCGCTGAAGACAATGGTTTGTTGGACCAGTTCCAGTTGTTGTGGCAACTGTACGTCTAGTTAGGGCGGCTAGGTATTTAAACCTTAGGACACACAGTCCCGGACACCCAGTCCTGAACACGCAGCTCAGGACACCCAGTCCTCACCGTATTCCCCTTGAGCTAAGGTCACACAGACCTCGCCCAATCACTCTGGTAAGTATTCAAGGTAGACTCCCAAACCTTCATAGACTTCGTTCACCGGCAATCCACAATGTCTCTTGGATGCTCAGAACGCGACGCCTAACCGGCTGGAGGATGCACAGTCCTCAAGTGTAATAAGTCTTCAGATCACACAGACAAGAAGACTTAAGTGATGCCTAATTCTCTTTGGCTCTGGGTGGTTAGGGCTTTATCCTCGCAAGGGATTCTCTCTCAAAGGCTTTGAGGTGGGTTGCTCTCAAACGACAAAAGCCGTACTCTGAATCTGAGCAGCCAACCGTTTATGGTTGTAGGGGGTGGGCTATTTATAGCCACTTGGCAACCCGACCTGATTTGTCCGAAATGACCCTGGGTCACTAAGGAACTGACACGTGTTCCAACGGTCAGATTTCAAACTCACACGGCAACTTTACTTGGGCTTCAAGCAAAGCTGACTTGCCCGACTCTGGACAAGATTCGCTCTCAAAGTCTTCACTTGAAGACATAGGTTTTGTTTAAGCATCACTTCAGTCATTCTGACTGGTTCTCTTGTACCCCACTTAACAGAACGGTGGTTCCTATGACTCAACACAGAAGAAAAAGAACTACGAAAGATCTAAGTCTTCGAGCTCCATAGGCTTCATGCGGTGTCTTCTCTTGTCATAGTCTTCAATGTGAATATCTTCATATACCACCTTTGACTTCAATGTCTTCATACATTTTTAGGGGTCATCTCTGGTAGGAAAACCGAATCAATGAGGGACTTTTACCTGTGTTATCCTACAATTTTCACAAACACATTAGTCCCTCAACTAGGTTTGTCGTCAATACTCCAAAACCAACTAGGGGTGGCACTAGATGCACTTACAATCTCCCCCTTTTTGGTGATTGATGACAAACTAGTTGAAGTTTTCAACGGGGAATATAGTCTGTGAAATTGTAAAGGATAAGGAATTGTCTTCATAAGTTGCAAGGGCTCCCCCTGAAGATGTGCATATAAGTAATTTGCTTTTGGAATGCAAATGCACATGGCAGATTGTACTTGTGGAGATCCACTTCAACTTATGATGACAATCCACTATGCATGTGAAAGTATATGAAGATAATGACATGCATAATGGAAAATGGACGTCTGCAGAATGATCTAAGTGCGGAATTTATCCTCGCAACACAAGGTGGCAGATAAGTAGCAGACGACCATCGAGTTTAAGTGTTACAACTCAAAGAACCAAATGTAGCAAAACGAGAGTTGTAAGCATGAAGCAAAATATAAAGCACCCGCTCATATGGACCCGCTTGAAGACTATCAACCTCATATGCTTCTCCCCCTTTTGTCAGTAAGGACCAAAAAGGTTTGAAGACATAAAGCATCTACTCGTTCCCATGAGGAGTAGGTGAAGCAGCAGGGTCGTTGGTGGTGTTTGGCGGTGCTGAAGAGCTTGGAGCAGAGTCGAAGCGTGCTGAAGGAGGTGGCGGTGAAGTAGCATTGTCTTCATCCTCGATCACTCTGGCATTCACAGTTGCAACAGAGGAAGAGAACTCAGAGTCTTCAAGGGATGGAGTTCGTCGCAGCACTGCCCTTCGAGGAGGTGTGGAGTCAAACTTGAATCGCTCAGTGAAGCCATCCTCTTGAAGATCATCTTCAGAACACATCAGTGTCAGCCCTTTCCATGTGCGGCGAGAAGTTTCATGGGAAACAAAAGCATTCTTGGTGGCAAGATTGCGAATGCGATTAACATCCACCAAGAGGCTTTGCATCTGACGCTTCAGCCAGTCATGATGCCTATCCTGTTTCTGATGAAGAGCCACAAGAAGCTCTCGGTCATTGAGAACACGAGTGCGCTTCTTGGGTCATGGAGCAGTTGTACTGTCAGTGGCTTCAGTGAGAGCAGGATGCGGTGCACGTGTAGTGCCAGCCAAAGGATACACACGAGCGACTGCTTGAACTCCTTTAATGTTCTGAGAAAAACTCTGATACTCTGCATTCTGAAGACTTAGGGGTTCCTTGGCAGGCTCAGGATAGATGGCTTCAATCGACATATCCACATCAGGCAGAAAAATCCGATGATTGCGAGCAGATGGCTGATATGAGATAGTGGAGTGAAGTTTGATCAGCCGCATGACCCATGGGGCGTAGAACTTCAAGCCAAACAGATCAGAGCCTGATGCAGCAAGTTGGCGAATGAAGAAATCCTGTGTATTGAAGCATTTTCCATGAAGAATGTAGAAGACCAAAGTCTTCATTGCACCTTCAAGCTTGGCATGTGGAGAGTGTCCTTTGATTGGCCAGAGAGTTCGCCTTATGATGTGATAAATGGTTCTTGGCAGATACTCAAGGTCTTCAACGAAGAACTCCGTGGGATAAGCAGCATCTTGGGGCAATGGCTTCATCATACTGAGCATCTGACTCATATTAGGTTCAGTCTTCTGAAAGATGCTCTCAATAGCTTCACTATGAAGCTGACAGCCATGCTCGTAGAGATCGCCAGGAGTGGGCAAACCAGTGAGCTCAATGATGTCAAAGGCTTTGGCTTCGTGATGAACGTTTCCTGTCATCCACTCCAGGACCCAAGTCTTCGAATCTCTGCTATACCCGCGGATGTGAAGTGTGGCATAGAATTGGAGCAGCAACTCTTCATTCCAATGCTCTTGGTCAGTGACGAACGGCGGCAGTCCAACCTCTTTGAAGCAATCCAGAGCTTCTTCCAGACAGGGCAGACCAGCTATAGCTTCAATGTCAAGGCGCTTGTGTGGGAAGATGCGACCTTGGTTGTAAAGAACGCATGAGTAATAGCTTCGCTGCGGATAACTCCAGAACCGATCAAATGATATTCTTTCCCTGGAGTAGGGGTTCCTGGAGCTGTTGAAGAATGTGTTGTCTGCTCTGAAGCCATTGATATTGAAGGAGCCAGGTGCTGATGCAGGACCTGGGAACCTTGGCAATCTTGGGATTGGCTTCTGTACCTGAGGCCTGTGCTCAACATGATAGTCGAACTGGGGACCGGCAGCAGACTCAGGAACAGAAGTGGCGGGATCAGTGGCTTCGCTGACTTCTGCTTCCACATTAGCTTCAGCCATGACAGCGTCAGTGGCTTCAGTGGTGTTGGTGGTGGCAGCCTCAAGATTTTCAACCTCCACTTGACGAGCTGGAGGGTCGGTCACAATCACGTTCTCCTCGAAAACCGCTTCTTGGTGGGACATGGGAGTAGCAGCTTGTGTGACTTCTTCTTCATCGGCTGATGCAGCCGAAATGTCTTCAGCAGATTTAGCTTCAGACGTAGAGACTGGGGGCCTTGGTCCTTTGCGAAGCCTGTGTAACGCTGGCGACGCTTGTGGAGTTGGAGTTGGCTGGGCCTCAAAGTCATCTTCCTCTTGTGCTTGTGGGTGATCCGCCCATGAAGCATCATGTGCAATTGGCGTCAGTGGACGACCAATGCTGATGAGTTCGTTGTGCGTTAGCACAGGTGATGATACCTGTTGGTGTTCTAGCTGAGGAAGGGCTGCATCATCTTCAACATGGTCATGATGACCAATGTCTTCAGCAGCGATGGGATCAGCTGCTGGAAAGTCTTCAGCTTCATGAGCCTCTGTGAAAGCAGGCTCATGGACAGTCAGTTGACGCTCTTGATGTTCAGCGTCAGGGCGAACCATGGAGATGGGTTCAACAATTAAGGGCTCTGTGGGAGCATCCCGTTCCTTCTTGGTCTTCCGCTTCTTCTTGGAGGGAGCAGTAGCAGAGGCTTCAGGATGTTTCCTCTTTCTGGCTTCAGCCTCAGCAGTCCTCGTCTTCTTCAGTTCTGAAGCGGTTGACCTGGCCTTTGGCTTCGAGCCAGTCATGCTAGTTGGGAAGACAATGGGATTTGCTTCCTGCCTTGGTGCGTCGGGTTCGGCCATAGCGGGCTTCTTCTTCTTCTTTGCGGCCATCCTGGGGTCGATGCCAGGACGCCCAAGGGCCTTGCGCTTCTCAGCCTCATTGTAGGCTTGCACACACCTATCAGCCAGGACCTTCATGCGCTCACGAGAACCCTGAGCTTCTGCACGTTCTTTTAGAAAGGCTTCCTTGAGCTTGTGCAACATAATCTTGAAATTCTTCACGTCTTGCACGCTGAGCTTGGCCATATGCTTCTTGAACTGAGATTTCTCAAAGTCAATCTTCTGCTTCAGTTCAACAATGCGCTGGGCGATAGCTAACTCTAAAGCAATGGCGCCATGGAAGGCGACACTGAGGCCAATGGGTAGTTGGAGATCGTCGAAGCTGATGTTTGGCGTGTCAAACCATTCATCAATGAAGTTGTGGATGATTGTTACATCAAAGAGAGGCAGATCATTGAAGATTTCTGCTTCTTCTTTGCTCTTGATGAGTTGCTCAAGAGCGTCATCTGCAAGATCTTCATCACTTGACAGATCAATGGCATCATTGCGCAGAATGGCAGCAGCTGTTAGCTCTTGGCCGGTGTGTGGCAGAGGCATCTTGACCTTCTGGGGCTTGGAGATGCGTGATAAATCTTCGGACTGCACACTGTCTTCAGGAGGTGCAGTTGCCAGTGGCTTCGCCCGTGAGATTTTTGGTGAAGGGCCAGGCTTTGAAGCTTTAGGCTTCTTCAACTTCTTTGGCTTCGGCGCTGCAGGCGCTTCATCTGAGTCAGCGTCAGCTGCAGGCTCATTCACTGCAGTCCCTTGAACCAAGATATGGGTGATGAGGCCTTCAAGGTTGTAAAAAGGACCGACAACATTGGGTTCTGCATCTCGTGTGCCATCAGCCCTTGGAGCTGAGGGACCAGGGTTGAAGTCTAGTCCCAATGTCTTCTTGTTTTGCTTTGCTGAGTTCTGGGCAAACTGGAAGTTGCGCTTGAACAGAATGTCGTCACGACACCATAGTAGTGACGATGGGTGTGCATCAACAGGCTGTGGCCCACGGACCATGCAGGGATAGAAGCCTTGTTCAATGGCTTCATCTCTGGATCTGGGTTGAAGATTCTTGTATAGATGTCTCCCCATGGTCTCTTGATGGCATTTTTCTCAGCATATTCCTGGGTTACAAATCGGTATTTGAACCATTGTTCTGCCCAATATCTTCGAATCCATTGGATTCGGGTCTTGCGCTGATTGTAATCCTCTTCAGGATCTGTCTTGTACAGTTCTGAGAGGTCATCTGGCAGATCTCTATATGTTTCTCCACGACGCTTTCTGCCACCCTTCCTTGCTGATTTCTCTGAAGCCATGAACTTTAAACTAAAAGGCTTCAACACGTTCAAAGGCTTCAAAGATTTTTGCTTGCTGGACAAACAGGAACTTGCTTCGGGAGAATTTATATAATGCTGTAAGAACTCTGCAAATGAATGCAGACTATGAGAACCAAGGGATTCTCCCACGGACATGTACATGTGACAGCATTAAGGTGCGAGGGAAGGGGAAGAGGTCATATGCATTCTCAGAAGATTTTGAATATAAATCAGTTTAGAAGACATTGACCTCATCGTGCGAAGACATTCACTCATAGATAAGGAGTTGGTTCCAGATTTGCACGAATCCAGAGATCAGTACAAGTGAGGAATCTAACTACTTTGTGAAGCATAAGTGAATATACTAGGCATGTTATGAGATGCAGTACGAGAGAGATCTAACTTGTGTGAATAGAAACTGCTTGTGGTAGAAAGTGACAAAGCCATAGGATCAACGGTGCCGTAAAAAGGAAGTTTTATTTACCACACTAAGAACTGCTAGACGGAGTGGAAGATGAGGCCGAGCAGTTCGATCTTCCGTGCCCTAACTTGGCGACGGAGGACACCTACGGCGACGGCGGAGAGGACGATGTCCGCGGTCGGCGTGAAGACGGCGTCGGAGAGGTTGCGGCAGCGAAGCGCTTCGTCACCGGCGTCGTCGAGGGCTAGCGGTGGCGCTAGGGTTCGTGCGAGAGTGGAAGAAGAGATAATGACCGCCGTGAAGTGTGTATTTATAGGTATAGGGGCGGCACTGCGTTATTACACATGTGCCCCTGGCGATTCGCATCTGAGGAACACGTGGCCATTATGCAGAATTTTGGGGTTTGTTCCACGTCCCACGCACGCCTGGATTGTCGGGTGGTCGTTCCTACTTCTCCGGGTTTCATGTGGAGGAATGAGCATTGAAAGTGGACTTAAGGTTTGTCTTTGTATCTTCTGCTGACAAGGACGCAGAGAAGACATTCGACAGTTTCAATAGAATGCATATGATTTGGAGAGATAGAGTTTGAGATAGATAGCATAGAGAGGTTAGGGTCCGATCACATTCACTTAGTTCAAAAGATTCAACAAGAAGACATAGCTATAAGTGAATGTTGTAGAGGACAGAACACTAGTGTATATATATATAATCAACATAGTGAAGATAATCATGAAGACATGTTGAGATTGAAGCCAAACCAAATCTGAAGACATAGCAAGGTAACGCCATGAGTGAAACACTTCAAAATAGAACATTTGGTGGTGGCGTTACCCACCGTATAGGAAGTATTAGACCCAGACACGGCACACAATTATCGTGGCGCTCCGAAGTCAAATTCCACATTAATGTATTCACACTTAGAATGTATGTCTTCATTGATTGAAGATATACTTTACTTCGTGTGTTGCACATCTAAGTCATTAATATGCATAAGGGTTAGGATGTGTGCCTGATCACAGTACATTTGAGGATTCCAGGATATTTAGCTCACACCGTAACTTGCAAAATCTCTTCTCATCCAAGGGCTTGGTGAAGATATCTGCCAATTGCTCTTCAATGTTGACGTGTATGATATCAATATCTTCCTTCACAACATGATCTCTGAGAAAGTGATGACGAATTTCAATATGCTTTGTCTTCGAGTGCTGAACTGGGTTGTTGGCAATCTTGATGGCGCTTTCATTGTCGCAGTAGAGTGGCACTTGCTTCAGATGAATGTCATAGTCTTTGAGCGTTTGCTTCATCCACAGAAGCTGAGCGCAGCAAGATCCAGCAGCAATGTATTCAGATTCAATAGTGGAGAGAGATACATAGTTCTGCTTCTTTGAAGACCAACATACAAGTATCATCCCAGAAAGTGACATGTGCCTGATGTAGACTTGCGATCAACTTTGTCACCAGCATAATCAGCATCCGAGAATCCAACCAGATCAAACTCTAAGCCCTTTGGATACCATAATCCTAGAGTTGGGGTGTGAGCCAAATATCGAAGAATTCGCTTCACAGCTAAGTGATGCGACTCCTTTGGTGCCGCTTAAAATCGAGCACACATGCAAACAGTAAGCATAATATCTGGCCTAGATGCACATAGATAAAGTAAAGAACCAATCATGGAGCGGTATACCTTTTGATCGAACTCTTTACCATTGTCGTCAGGACCCAGATGATGCTTGGCTGGCATTGGCGTCGTGAAGCCTTTGCAGTCTTGCATACCGAACTTCTTCAGGCAATCTTTGAGATACTTCTCTTGAGATATGAAGATGTCATTGCGTTGCTGTCGTATTTGAAGACCAAGAAAGAACTTCAACTCTCCCATCATAGACATTTGATATTGCTCTTGCATCATATATCCAAACTCTTCACTATACTTCTGATTGGTGCAGCCGAAGATAATGTCATCCACATATATTTGGCACACAAACAGTTCACCATCATATGTCTTTGTGAAGAGAGTGGGGTCGAGAGAACCAGGTATGAAGCCTTTGCTCTTCAGGAAGTATTTGAGTGTGTCATACCAGGCCCGAGGGGCTTGTTTGAGGCCATACAGTGCCTTGTTGAGCTTGTATACCATGTCAGGATGTTTTGGATCTTCAAAGCCAGGAGGTTGTGCAACATACACTTCTTCTTCAATCTTGCCATTGAGGAAGGCACTCTTCACATCCATTTGATAAAGAAGTATGTTGTGATGATTTGCATAGGCCAGCAGTATGCGTATGGCTTCAAGTCTAGCGACAGGAGCAAATGTTTCATCGAAGTCAATGCCTTCCACTTGAGTATATCCTTGAGCAACGAGACGAGCTTTGTTTCTGACAACTTGACCATTCTCATCTTGCTTGTTGCGGTATATCCATTTGGTGCCTATTATGTTGTGCTTCCGAGGATCGGGACGCTTGACCAGTTCCCATACATTATTCAGCTCAAACTGTTGAAGCTCGTCTTGCATAGCTTGAATCCATTCAGATTCCATGAAGGCTTCTTCAACTTTCTTGGGTTCTGTTATTGAGACGAATGCGAAGTGCCCACAGAAATTTGCTAGCTGAGTTGCCCTTGAACGAGTGAGTGGACCGGCTGCATTGATGCTATCAATTATTCTTTCAATCTGCACTTCATTGGCAACGCGAGGATGTACAGGGCGAAGATTTTGCTCTTGCTGATCATTGTCGTTGTTAGAAGGAATGTCTTCAGGCTCAGCATTGTCTTCATGTTGATCAGGTGCTGAGATGATAAGTTCTTCTTCAGGATGAGCTTCAGAAGGTATAATTTCTCTAGTTCCCATTAGCTTGATTGATTCACTAGATGGAACTTCATCTAGCACATTTGGCAGTTGCTCTCTTTGTGAACCATTGGTCTCATCGAACCGCACATCCACTGTTTCAACCACTTTGTAATGAAAGAGATTGAAGACTCTGTAGGAGTGTGAATCATTTCCATATCCAAGCATAAAACCCTCATGTGCTTTTGGTGCAAACTTTGAGGTGTGATGTGGGTCCTTGATCTAGCACCTGGCGCCAAATACTCTGAAGTAACTGACATTTGGCTTCTTGCCAGTAAGGAGCTCATAAGATGTCTTGTTTAGAAGCTTGTGAAGATAAACACGATTGATTGTATGGCATGCAGTATCAATGGCTTTAGGCCAGAATTTTCTTGGAGTCTTGTATTCATCTAGCATCGTTCTGGCCATCTCAATGAGTGTTCTGTTCTTGCGTTCGACGACCCCATTCTGCTGTGGCGTGTACGGGGCTGAGAATTCATGTGTGATGCCCAAGGTATCAAGATATGTATCAAGGCCAGTGTTCTTGAATTCAGTGCCATTGTCACTTATGATATGCTTTATCTTGGCGCCATAGTTGTTCATTCCTCGATCGGCGAAGCGTCTGAAGACATCCTGCACTTCAGTCTTGTAAAGGATTATGTGCACCCAAGTATATCTAGAATAATCATCAATAATGACAAAGCCATAGAGACAAGCAGTAGTAGTAAGAGTTGAGTAATGAGTGGGACCGAAAAGATCCATGTGAAGCAGTTCGAAGGGTCGAGTAGTGGTCATGATTGTCTTCGAGGGATGTTTGGCCCTCGTCATCTTTCCTGCCTCACAGGAACCGCATAAGTGATCTTTCTTGAACTTGACGCCCTCGATGCCTATGACATGCTTCTTCTTTGCCAGGGTGTGGAGGTTCCTCATGCCAGCATGCCCAAGCCTTCGATGCCAAAGCCAGCATTCTGAAGCTTTTGCTAGAAGACATACGGCAAGCTGTGGTCCTGATGAGAAATCTACCACGTACAAATCATCTTTTCGATACCCTTCAAATACTTGAGACTTGTCAGATTCCATTAGAACAAGGCAACGATATTTTCCAAATATTACGATCATGTTTAAATCGCAAAGCATTGAGACAGACATTAAGTTGAAGCCAAGGGATTCAACAAGCATGACTTTATCCATGTGTTGATCCCTTGAGATTGCAACTACCTACCTAGACCCAATACCTTACTTTTACCAGTGTCAGCAAATGTGATGTGGCTCTTGTCGGATGGACGTAAGGTTGAGTTCATAAGAAGGCTTCTTTTACCAGTCATGTGATTTGTACACCCACTATCAATAATCCATTCTGAAGACGCTGGTGTCGTACCCTACAGTGCAGTTAGGGGGATAGGCTTCACGAAGAGCATTGTGAAGCAAAAACATTTGACGAACCAGTGGGTTATGAAAGCTTAGATCCAGATTAGGACTAATAGGGAGAGTAGCAAGCAATTCAGGAATGAAGTACATAGTAAGACCATTCGGGCATTTGATCTTGCGCCCTACAAGATGTTTAAGGTCCCCAGCAATAGCGTCAGACGATTTTGGTTTTCTGATGGAGACCTTTCCCTGCAAAAGAGAGTTAAGCTTTCTTAGCCACCCATATCTTCAAGGGTGGCTTAGAAGCAATAAGTCTAAGTGCAGCATCTGAGAACTTTGGCTTTGGAGCCCTAGCAAACAGTCTTGCAGGCAGACAATAGTACTCATAAGAATAAGCAGAATAGTTCTTGGTCTTATGAACATGGCGGTTTGATGAACCGCTCTCATATTCATATGCCTGAGTATGGTTTCCCTGCAAAACATTTGCGTTAGCGCGACTCAGGTGAGTCCTCTGTCTGTATGAAGCCTTTGGGCCGTATGAAGCCTTTGGTCTGAGGTTTGTCTTCTTCATGTGAGGTGTCATGATGACATTCACAGGAAGATTCTCCAGACACCTTTTCGGAACCCAGATCTTCTTCATAGGCAGTCCATTCCTGCAGTTAGTACCAATGTACCTGGCAAACACTTCACCATTCTGATTTTTAAATAGTTTATAGTTTGCATCAAGGGATTCATCAATGATAATGGGGTTAGCACAAGTGAAGCCAGATAGATTGGATGGATCTGCTGAAGGTTCCTTTGCAGCAACCCACGTGGTTTTGGGGTACTGCTCAGGTTTCCAGTAAGAGCCATCAGCATTCATTTTCCTTGCGAACCCAACACCCTCTTTTCTCAGGTTTCGGTTCAGAATCTGCTTTTTGAGGACATCACATAGTGTCTGATGCCCTTTAAGACTTTTGTACATCCCTGTTTCAAGCAATGTCTTCAACCTAGCATTCTCATCAGCAATAGCAGTGGTATCCTCAGCAGAGGGGTTAGTTACCACATCAACAGTTGAAGATATTGCAACAGTAGTAGCAGTAGAACATTCAGCAACAGAAGTAGCATTATCACGCTCAATGCATTTAAGACATGGTGGTTCAAATCCTTCCTGAGCGGAACTGATCTGTTTGGCGCGAAGTGACTCGTTTTCCTTTTGAATATCTTCATGAGCCGTTCTCAATTTCTCAAGATCTTGCTTCCTTTGAAGATAATCATAGGAAAGCTTTTCATGAGTTGTTGAGAGAGTTCACTGACGACTTTCAAGTTCCACATACTTAACGTGAAGATTTTTTATGTCTTCAATTAAGGATTCAGATCGAGTCATTTCAGCACCTAACAGATCATCGCTTCTGTCTAACAGTTTTTGAATATGTTCCATAGCTTTCTGTTGTTCAGTTGCAATTTTAGCAAGTGTTTTGTAGCTGGGTTTTGAACCACAATCAGAGTCATCGTCACTAGATGTTTGATAGTGAGTAGTGTGTGTGTTTACCTTGGCACTGCGTGCCATGAAGCAGTAGGTAGAAGCGGAGTAGTCCTTTTCATTTGCATCGGTGTCGGTGATGAAGTCATTGTCTTCAGTGTTGAAGATGGACTTGGCAACGTATGCTGTAGCCAGACTTGCGACGCCTGAATCGGACTCCTCCTCAGACTCCACCTCCGCCTCCTCAGAAGCGGACTCCTCCTCTGAATCCATTTCCTTGCCAACAAACGCACGTGCCTTGCCAGATGAGCTCTTCTTGTGTGATGAAGACTTTGAGGAAGACTTGGAAGAAGACTTTGAGTATTTCTTCTTCTTCTTGTCGTCAGAGTCATATTCCTTGCTCTTCTTCTTCTTTTTGTTCTCATTATCCCACTGTGGACACTCAGAGATGAAGTGGCCAGGTTTCTTGCACTTGTGACATGTTTTCTTCTTGTAGTCGTGAGCAGAAGCTTCATCATTCCTTGAGCTTGATCGGGAAGACTTTCTGGAACCTTTCTTCTTGGTGAATTTTTGGAACTTCTTCACAAGCATAGCAAGTTCCCTTCCAATGTCTTCAGGATCATCCGAACTGCTGTCAGATTCTTCTTCAGATGAGGAGACAGCTTTTGCCTTCAAGGCACGAGTTCGCCCATAGTTTGGACCGTAGATATCTCTTTTCTCAGAAAGCTGAAACTCATGTGTGTTGAGCCTCTCAAGTATGTCAGACGGATTGAGTGTCTTGAAATCAGGACGTTCTTGAATCATCAGGGCTAGGGTGTCAAACGAACTATCAAGTGATCTCAGTAGTGTCTTGACGACTTCATGTTTGGTGATCTCAGTAGCGCCGAGGGCTTGAAGCTCATTTGTGATGTCAGTGAGTCGGTCAAATGTGAGCTGGACATTCTCATTGTCATTTCGCTTGAAGCGGTTGAAGAGGTTGCGAAGGACACTGATTCTCTGATCTCTCTGGGTTGAGACGCCTTCATTGACCTTGGAGAGCCAGTCCCAGACCAGCTTAGATGTTTCCAAAGCACTCACACGGCCATACTGTCCTTTGGTCAGATGACCACAGATGATATTCTTGGCAGTAGAGTCCAGTTGAACGAACTTCTTGACATCAGCAGCAGTGACACCTTCAACAGCCTTGGGAACGTTGTTCTTGACGACATACCATAGGTCGACGTCAATGGCTTCAAGATGCATGCGCATCTTATTCTTCCAGTAGGGATATTCAGTTCCATCAAAGACGGGGCACGCAGCGGAGACTTTAATTATCCCTGCAGTCGACATAGCTAAAACTCCAGGTGGTTAAACCGAATCACACAGAACAAGGGAGCACCTTGCTCTGATACCAATTGAAAGTGCGTTATATCGACTAGAGGGGGGTGAATAGGCAATTTTTATGAAAGTCTTCAAAACGTGGAAGTTATGAAGACAAACGATAGAAATAAACCTATTACCCTGCAGCGGAAGGTAGACTACACTAGGCAAGCCATAGTCAAGTATTCAATAGAGTGAAAGCGCAATGACTAATAGCAGCAATGTAGTAAGGATCAGGTAGGAAGATATTGTGAAGCCACACAGAACACACAGTCACTCAGTGAAGACAAAAGATAGTGCGAACATACAATGACTTCACAAGGAGTAACAGTAAGTAAAGGGAAGGGAAGATGAAACCAGTGACTCGCTGAAGACAATGATTTGTTGGACCAGTTCCAGTTGTTGTGACAACTGTACGTCTGGTTAGGGCGGCTAGGTATTTAAACCTTAGGACACACAGTCCCGGACACCCAGTCCTGAACACGCAGCTCAGGACACCCAGTCCTCACCGTATTCCCCTTGAGCTAAGGTCACACAGACCTCGCCCAATCACTCTGGTAAGTCTTCAAGGTAGACTCCCAAACCTTCACAGACTTCGTTCACCAGCAATCCACAATGTCTCTTGGATGCTCAGAACGCGACGCCTAACCGGCTGGAGGATGCACAGCCCTCAAGTGTAATAAGTCTTCAGATCACACAGACAAGAAGACTTAAGTGATGCCTAATTCTCTTTGGCTCTGGGTGGTTAGGGCTTTATCCTCGCAAGGAATTCTCTCTCAAAGGCTTCGAGGTGGGTTGCTCTCAAACGAGAAAAGCCGTACTCTGAATCTGAGCAGCCAACCGTTTATGGTTGTAGGGGGTGGGCTATTTATAGCCACTTGGCAACCCAACCTGATTTGTCCGAAATGACCCTGGGTCACTAAGGAACTGACACGTTTTCCAACGGTCAGATTTCAAACTCACACGGCAACTTTACTTGGGCTTCAAGCAAGGCTGACTTGCCCGACTCTGGACAAGATTCGCTCTCAAAGTCTTCACTCGAAGACATAGGTTTTGTTTAAGCATCACTTCAGTCATTCTGACTGGTTCTCTTGGACCCCACTTAACAGTACGATGGTTCCTATGACTCAACACAGAAGAAAAATAACTACGAAAGATCTAAGTCTTCGAGCTCCATAGGCTTCATGCGGTGTCTTCTCTTGTCATAGTCTTCAATGTGAATATCTTCATATACCATCTTTGACTTCAATGTTTTCATACATTTTTAGGGGTCATCTCTGGTAGGAAAACCGAATCAATGAGGGACTTCTACCTGTGTTATCCTGCAATTCTCACAAACACATTAGTCCCTCAACTAGGTTTGTCGTCAATACTCCAAAACCAACTAGTGGTGGCACTAGATGCACTTACACCAAGCACAAGAACACCTCAACCTCAGGAGGATGTTCTTCCCCTTGTATTGTTCATCATCAGCCCTAGAGGCAATCCACCACCACCACACAGGAGTAGGGTATTACACCACAACGGTGGCCCGAACCAGTATAAATCTTGTGTCTTTATATGTTGCGAGTTCATCAAGTTCGTCCGCGAGATCTTAGCGAGCTAGGGCGTAGATCGGTGGGAGGAAAAGACTTCGCGCGCACCCCAATGTTCGAACCTTAAGGGTTTGCCAGAACCCCACATCCGACACATGCATCATTGGGAAATAATATATAGCGTTGAGCATCATGTTTAAGTAGAGATTATAGCGGGTAAAATAGGGGTTACACCTCTGCATAGAGGGGAAGAGTTGGTGATGAGGGCGGTGAAGTTGTTGGTGTAGATTGCGGCAATGATGATGGCCCCGGCGGCGTTCCGACGCCGCCGGGAGAGAGGGCGAGAGAGCCCCCTTCTTCTTCTTCTTCCTTGACCTTCTCCCTAGATGGGAGAAGGGTTTCCCCTCTGGTCCATGGCCTCCATGGCATGGGAGGGGCGCACTACATCCAAAGTTTCTGTTCTGCACCGCACAAACCAACAAGCAATGTAAACATCCTAAAGGCAAATCTTGGCACATTATTTTTATAATACAATGAAATTGTACAAGGGGATAATTATTTTTATTGAAAGTTTCTGTAATCAAGATTCACAAAGTTTCCGTGAGCATGAACAAAGTTCAAGGAGCTCCCCCACTTCAACAATGCTTGTCTCTCTCACTTTCACTTTCCTTTTTGAAATTTTTTGGGTTTCCCTCTTTATTTTTTGTTTTTAAACTATACAAAAGCACTCAACAGAAATAAATGACTCTCTAAAACTTCCGGGTTGTCTCCCTGGCAGCGCTTTCTTTAAAGCCATTATGCTAGGCATATAGTGCTCAAGTAATGAATCCACCCAGATCCCAAGGTATATCAAAGCCAATTTGAATCAACAATGATTTGTAATTTAGTAGTGAGCACAAAGTAAGATATACCAAGCAATGACGAAGTCTAACTCTCTTCCTATGCATCGGCATGTCATACAAGAACAATTCATGCACATCAAGTAAAGGCCAATACATAGCATGAGCAGTTTCTTGCAATTCTATCGTGTTGGAAACATAAAGAGGCGGAGTTGTAGTTCCTCTCTCATAATAATTGCAAGTAGGAGCCGCAAGCACATGCATATTATAGTCATCAAAATTATCACGTGCAATGGTAAAAGGCAACCCATCAATATAATCCTTAATAAGTGCAAACTTCTCCGATATAGTGTAGTCGGGATAATTCAAATAGATAATAGGACTATCATGCGTGGGTGCAATAGCAAAAATTTCATGTTTAACATAAGGAACTATAGCAAGTTCATCTCCATAAGCATAATTCATATTGACATCTTGGCCACAAGCATAGCAAGCATCATCAAAAAGGGATATTTCAAAAGAATCAACGGGATCATAACAATCATCATAGCAATCATCCTTCAGTGAGCATGAAGGGAAATTAAACAAGGGAAAACTTTGTTTCTGCCACTCTAGTTTTTGCCAACTTTGCTTATGCCACTCTAGAATTTGACAGTTCACTCTTGTCACTCTTAGCTTTTGACAATATATCACTTTTGCCATTCCGTGGCAAAAGAAAAAAAATAGAGTGGCAATTGTGATACATGTCAAAAGCTAAGAGTGGCAAAAGTGAAATGAAAAATTATCATTTTTGCCATGGAATGGCATTTGTGATGTATTGTCAAAAGCTAAGAGTGGCAAAAGTGAGATGTCAAATTCTAGAGTGGCATAAGCAAAGCTGGCAAAAACTAGAGTGGCAAAAACAAAGTTTTCCCATTAAACAATGTATGAGTTGAAGAGTTACTCTCATTAGAAGGTGGGCACGGGTAGCTAATCCGCTCTTCCTCCTTCTGTTCTTCGCTCTCCTCATCATCTTTTTCATCCAATGAGCTCACAGTTTCATCAATTTCTTCTTCCATAGACTCCTGCAAATTATTAGTCTCTTCTTGGACAGCGGAGACTTTCTCAATAAATTCATCAATATCATAATTGTATTTATAATTCTCATAGAAATATTTAAGGATAGCTAAATTTTCAGGTCTATAAACTGAATCATCAAAATCTTCAAACTCTTTAAACAAAGATTCAATTTCATAAGCACCCATAAAAGCAACGAATTCTTCTATTTGTTCCACATCATAATAATCATATATACCATTAGCATAAGAAGCCAAGGTTTCATCATCATTAAATTCACATAAAAAGGGAAGGTGTGGAGCCTTCATCCTAGAGCAACAAGTATAATCATATCTTAGGCATAGTTGCCGAGCATACCAATGCAACATATAAATTTGATCCCGTAATAGTTTCCCTTTTTGAGTCAAGCGATAATACCTAAAGTATTCACGTTGATCCAACGTTACTCCCATTATAAAGTTGAATGGGGTTTTCTCAGGATTATCAAAGTAGGACATAATATCTTTCACATAATGAGCATCGAGGGTTTTAGGAGGTTCCCCATCTCCATGAGTAGAAAGTAAACCTAATTTTTTTGGTATTTCGTGTTCTATATCCATAACTAAAGATAGAGAACAACTTAGAACAACAAATAAAAATTACTTAGTGATAAAGCAAACAAGCAAACACAACAATATTCACCCCACGCTATAACTCCCCGGCAACGGCGCCAGAAAAAGGTCTTGATAACCCACAAGTATAGGGGATCAATTGTAGCCTCTTTCGATAAGTAATAGTGTCGAACCCAACGAGGAGCTAAAGGTAGAACAAATATTCCCTCAAGTTCTATCAACCACCGATGCAACTCTACGCACGCTTGACGTTCGCTTTACCTAGAACAAGTATGAAACTAGAAGTACTTTGTAGGTGTTGTTGGACAGGTTTGCAAGATAATAAAGAGCACGTGAATAAAAAGTAGGGGCTGTTAGATAAAGACACAACTAAGTTAGGTTTAGTAGAGAGCTTTTTGTCACAAGAAAGTTATTTGTCCCTAGGCAATCGATAACTAGAGCGGTAATCATTATTGCAATTTTATTTGAGGGAGAGGCATAGGCTAACATACTTTCTCTTCTTGGATCATATGCACTTATGATTGGAACTCTAGCAAGCATCTGCAACTACTAAAGATCATTAAGGTAAAACCCAACCATAGCATTATAAGGCATCAAGTCCTCTTTATTCCCATACGCAAACAACCTACTTACTCGGATCTGTGTTTCTATCACTCACGCCACCCACCATAAGCAAATCATGAACATATTGCAAACCCTACAGCGGGGATCCCTCAAGCTTGAGCGACAGGGAGAGTACCATAGGACAGCAACAATAATAAAACATGCAACTCAAACCAATCACGATCATCAATTAACCCATAGGACAAAACGGATCTACTTAAACATCATAGGATAGCCATACATCATTGGAAAATAATATATAGCATTGAGCATCATGTTTAAGTAGAGATTACAACGGGTAAAAGAGGGGTTACACCTCTGCATAGAGGGGGGGGGGAAGAGTTGGTGATGAGGGCCGTGAAGTTGTTGGTGTAGATTGCGGCAATGATGATGGCCCCGGCGGCGTTTCGGCGCCACTGGGAGAGAGGGGGAGAGAGCCCCCCCTTCTTCTTCTTCTTCCTTGAACTTCTCCATAGATGGGAGAAGGGTTTCCCCTCTGGTCCATGGCCTCCATGGCATGGGAGGGGCGAGAGCCCCTCCGAGATTGGATCTGTCTCTCTGTTTCTGCGTTCCAGATTCTGCCCTTTCACCGTTTCTTATATTCCCAGAGATCTGTAACTCCGATTGGGCTGAATTTTGGACATGATTTTTATCCACATATTAGCTTTCTTGTGGCGAAAGAAGGGCACCAACCACCTTACGGGGTGTCCACGAGGGTCAGGGGCGCCCCCTGCCTCGTGGGCCCCTCGAGCATCGTCTCGCGTTGATTTCACTTCCCAAAATTCACATATATTTCAAAAAATCTCCGTCGGTTTTTATCCCGTTTGGACTCCGTTTGATATGGATTTTCTGCGAAACAAAAAACATGCAACAAACAGGAACTGGCGCTGGGCACTGGATCAATATGTTAGTCCCAAAATAGTATAAAAAGTTGCCAAAAGTATATGAAAGTTGTAGAATATTGGCATGGAACAATCAAAAATTATAGATACGACGGAGACGTATCAGTCATCAGCAGCAACGGCTTGAGGCGGGCTATGTCACGGGTTAAGTGGCCCACCCCCAACCCCTCGGGTTCAACCACCGTCGATCTCATCCATGGCCCCGCCGCTGATCTCCTCTGGCTCGCTATCAACAATTTGCCATCCTACATCGCCATAGAGCCCCTTTTGTCATTTCTGAAGGACATGTTCTGTGCTGCTGGCTTGGGATCCACAGCTTCCAAGTGAGACCTCATCGACGACGACCACGAGGAGGGCACCCTCTCCGTCTCTTCCAAGGGGAAAGAGCCCATCTACTCTTCCAAGGGAAAAGCGCCCGTCTGCGATATCGGGGAGGGCACCCTATAGCCGTGCTCTTCCAAGGGGAAGGAGCCCATCTGTGTCAACATGGAGCACATCCAGGGTCCGTGCTCTTCCCACGGGAACAAGCCCATCTGTGACAAGTGAGGAAAACCATGATTTGTTTTGTCATGCCTCTTCACATGGGGAAACCCATGATTTGTTTTGTCGAGTCCCTTTTGTAGTGTAGTGAGAATATGTCCAGTTTTAATTGCTATATCTGGTTGTTTGCAGTATGCCTTGTTTTTTCAGTTGTTCACAATGTGATGCTCTATATGTGCAATTATTTATTGTGCAGTATATTTCATCAATCTAGTTTTAAACATACCGATAGGGATGCATATATTTGCTTGCTGTTAAGCCTGTTATAGCTAGCATATGCCTCTTTTAAAGTTTTTTGATTGTTCGGTTGTTTGTAGTTAGCATATGTCCAGTTTCAAATGCTATATTTGGTTGTTTATAGTATGCCTTGTTCATTTCGTTTATTCACAACGTGATGTTCTATATGTGCAAGTATGAACTGTGCAGTTCAATTTCATCAGTACTAGTTTCAACAATACCACTATGAATGACTACATTTGGTTGCTGCATCTTGTAGTTAACACGCCTTTCCATTTTTTTTAACAATAACCAGTGTACTTAGACCGGCACAATACCAGTTTGAATGACTATATTTGCTTGTTGTTAAATGTTAGGCATGTTGCAGTTAACACACCTTTCCACTTGTTTTGCTTTACTAGCGTGCTTAAACCTGCACACTGAAGCTATCTTTTGGAGATTATTTTGTCTGTCATGGATAATTTTGGTTGATGTTTAGCCTGTTATGCTTAACATGCTTCTCGATGTACCTACACAGGGCAATTTTGGGAACGACTGTTGTTTTCCATCGAGGTTAGTTTCATCCCATGGCTTATATATGCTCACTGTTCAGGATATCGGTAGTTGGTACCATATAGGCCGAGGGCTGATAAGGGACTAATCGGTGAATCCGACTTTTAACTGGATATATCTGCAACCCATTTATCGTTAGGTTAACTAGGGCCATATGTAATATATCTGAGGCTACATAGCAACATGCACTGTACTTAATGTCTAAATATGCAATCCTAGGCTACATAGCAACAAGGAAGTGTGTTACATTAATGTTTTGATGATGTCTAGATATACGTAGAAGAGCAGCAGCAACAACAACGACAACAACAACAACAACAACAACACGACCCTATTTGGATACTCAACTTAGCTAGAGGTTAGAGTTAGTTTCTAGCTCATGACTAACCCTGAACTAACTCCATCCATACAATTGTTTGAATGACAGGGTTAGATTGACAATAAATGCACTAGGAGAACTAGCTCCAGTTAGCACCTCTTGGGTTGGATAGTTTTTTTTTGGTGGGTTATAGATGCAACTAGCTCAAACTAGCCCCCATGTTTAGATATACTTTAGGGCTATTTGAGCCCAAACTAGCTCAAACTAACTGTAACCCATGGATACAACAGCAGTTAATCAGCCGATAATTTGTAATAATGCACTAAACTCCTTCCGACCCATAATATAAGATGTTTATTCATCTAATATGTGAGTATATTGGATGTTATAAGATATTATAAAATAGTGTTGTACTACATCATTGTGCAATTGTTGTTTAGCTTTTAATATTAACTTGGTGCTTTTAGGTACATATGTCATTGGTAAAGATCCGCGCTTCGACCCTTTCTGCGTATGGGGCAATGAAATATCGATGAACCGGCATCAAGTGAGGAAGATGATAAAGATTGTTAGTAAAATGGGTCCAAAGATGCAATTAAACTTTTTGTTTACACTTTATCCAAGATAACAACGAACTGCAGGATGGTAAGTAAGAACTCTGCAGTCTTCTTTTTACTGCCCATAATGAGTTGTGCTAGATGACAATGTCTGAATCTTTTTCCTTTGCAGTGGTTGCCAAAACATTTTACTCAAGATTACCTCGCAAACTACATGATTGGTAGGCACGCAAAGGTTAAAGTATTTCTACCAGAATACGATGATTATCTGGATGTTTTTATGAAGACCGTGAAGGATGGGCGGTCGGCCATCATAAGGGGTTGGACTAGAGTCGTGCATGCCTTCTGCATGGAGGAGGGCACAATATGGGCATTCCGATTAACCTTGTTCAGCAACCAGAATGTATTTCGCATCTTTCTTTACCATCTTTAATAGTACAAGTATACAATTGTGGTTCATCATTCTTTATTTGGTTCTTATGTAATTTTTGAACATATGTACCTATGAATCAAATAGTGCATTGGTTGTTTGAACCTGATGGATATGAATAAAGTTGTAGCATAGATTCAAATTCAAATCCAAATCCGGTACAATTTGAAATAGCAGCAATTAAATTACAGTGAAATTATGCTCTCCAGGTCGTTACGGCACACACGGTTGGTAAAACACAAACGTTTGCGATATACACCATAATCTGAGACGGTTCATAGAGAGGAAACATGTGCAAGCATGCACACAATTGCCGTTTGCAAAGCATGTGCAATGTCAAACAATATCACAAACGATGCGGGCAAACTAAACGTTTGTGTTAGTTGCCTTATCGTACACGATTCGCAACCATGAATTGTTTCTGATGAAGTATGCATCGTAAATGTTGCATCATAGAATAGTGTGTGCGATAGTTGTCGTGTATGACGATGTTACGATGGTCCGACGTTTTGTAATCCTGTCGGACAGTCATACGACGATTAGCTAATCTTCTTAATTAGTTACCGCATATGATTTGAGAAAAGCGAATGTGTGTGATTGTATGCTTATCATACACGTTCTATAATAGTGAACCGTTTGTGATGGGTCGCGCATCGTAAATGTAGCACCACAGAATACCGACTATGATGGCAATGCGAGCACAAACGAGTAGGAGTACTGTAGGGTCCCTATCTCCCCGGCGGTTTCTGCCTTTCTGGGTCGTGTGGGAAGGACCCCCCTATCGCCGTCACTCACTAGGCGACGGTTCCAAATGCCATCGCGGAAAGGGGTTAAAACCGTTTGTATAGCACCGACGCGTACCGGTGAAGTCTCTTTACTCGTTCCATAATACATCACCTTGTGACTAACTCCTTAGTCATTTGTTTGCAAGCTTATGATGTGTATTACCGAGAGGGCTCAGAGATACCTCTCCAGTACTCGGAGTGACAAATCCTAATCTCGATCTATGCCAACTCAACAAACACCTTCGGAGATACCTATAGAGCATCTTTATGATCACCCAGTTACGTTGTGACGTTTGATAGCACACAAGGTATTCCTCCGGTATTCGAGAGTTGTATAATCTCATAGTCGAAGGAATAAGTATTTGACATTGAAAAAGCAATATCAATAAACTGAACCATCAATATGCTAAGCTAATGGATGGGTCTTGTCCATCACATCATTTTCCTAATGATGTGACCCCGTTATCAAATGACAACACATGTCTATGGTTAGAAAACTTTAACCATCTTTAATCAACGAGCTAGTCTAGTAGAAGTTTACTAGGGACACAATATTTGTTTCTGTATTCACACATGTATTTAAGTTAACGATCAATATAATTATAGCATGAATAATAAACCTTTATCATGAATAAGGAAATATAATATAAAATAACAACTTTATTATTGCCTCTAGGGCCTTCAAATTTACCATTTTGATGTCTAATTGCCTTATTAGTTTGGTAGGTGTGGTGGTATAAGGTTTTTGCCCCATGATAGATGCTTCAAGGTTGATCTTCTATAGCGGATTTCATGACAGTGTCCCAACGCGCTCCCTCTTTCCTAGTTTCCTGGTATTTCTGTGGTCGTGAATGATGCTTGGTTGTAAAACTAGATTGATGTTGTCATCTTTCTGTTGAGCGGTTAATGGAAAGGAGGTTGTCCGGTTGAAAAAAAGTTGTTTGTACAACAACATAGTGAATTTGAAATCACGAGAAAAGACTAGCTTCAAAAATATTGCACTAGGCCTCTTGCAAAGGATGGATTCCAGCTCCACAAAGTTAGAGCGTTCAAACTGGCTTCATGCATGGAGTTCGAGCTAGATGAGATCTGAATGGGCCCATTATATTTGTTTTATATTTACTTACAAAGCAGCGAAATTAGGGGTACCCCCAAGGGGCACTTTCCTGGGTGTGAGCGCGCGACCACGCCAGGTGGTGCGTTCATCTGTCGCCACATAGGGCGCTCACCTCCACAGTAATCTTTTTACTAGTTTTTTTTGGATTTTTTTATTAAGTTTACAGATTTTGCGCAAATTTCTCTAGTTATTATTAGGGTTTTATCATTTATGCCATTAGTTGCGTCTCACTATTCAGTTTTGTCATTAGAAATTACAACTGCTCAAAAATGCCATCATTTTTGTGAGAGCATCTCCAACAGCCGCGCTTCGCGCCACGCGCTAAAAAATAGTTTGTCGCGCGTCGTTCGCCTGGTTTTGCGCGGCCGCCTGCGCTGGCTCCAACAGCCGCGCTAAAATGCAGCGCGCGCGCCGCTCCAGCAGCGCGCGCGACTCGCCAGGGCATTGCATATATGGCATTTTAAACACAAAATGAATTTGAAACATTCAAAATGCAATGAACATGACATATAAAATTTCACACAAACAAGTTGATGAATAAAAGTTCATGCCCACAAGTTTAAAATCATGCCCACAAGTTCATCCAACCAAATTCAAAATGCAAACCAAGTTCAAGACACAAATGAAAGACACATCAATCCTCGTCCTCGTCTTCGTCCTCATCTTCAGAAGACGATTCTTCCGCCTCCGAAGATGAATCTTCCTCCCTCTCCTCATCGCGCACCGCATCACGTGAAGCTCCGACGGTGTTGGAAGATCTTCAACGGCATCTTCATGAAAATGTGTGTGAGGAGGCACATCAAAAGACATTTCGCCCATGACGGCCGGAGGTGCACCCATGCCTTCCATGAGAGAAGCAAAACTCATGCCTCCCATGGCGGCCTTAGAGTCGGGGGGTGCTCCAAAGCCACCCATGCCTCCCATGGCACCTAAACCGCCCACGGTACCTCCGAAGCCACCCATGCCACCCATGGCGCCAAGGCCACCACCACCCATTGCGCGCGTCAGCCGCTGGCTCAACGAGTGAGCTCGTCGGCGCTTCGGTAGCCGTCGCGCCCGTCGCACGCCCTGCAAGCTTCTTCCTCCTCGCCTTCGAGGTGTCGGAGCCGTCCGCCGCCTTGTTCTTCTTCGCCGATGTCTTGCCCTTCTTTGGTCGCGCCGCATTGGGGAGCTTCGAGGAGGGGGCGGCGGCTCGAGTCGGCGCCGGCGCGTTGCCACCCGCCGTCAAGGTCATCCGCGGCGGCATGAAGAGGCCGCGCGCGAGGCCGATGGTCGGAGGAGCTCCGACGGAGGCAAGGCCAACGCCACCCGCACTAGGGTTTGCGGCGGCGGCGACAACGGTGGAGGGGTTGCGGCTATAAGATGGGGTGAGCAGGGTGCCGACGCGTGCGTCCATGGGTGCAGTTCGCCGGCGCCGGCGCGCGCGGGGCGTAGGAGGCGGAGAGGAGAGAGTGCGGCGTAAGCACTCGAGTGTGCCGCGCCCGGAAGCGGGCGCCCTAAAATACGCCGCGCAAGATAGCGAATCCAACCGCGCGCCCAACTCCTTATACCGCGCGCGCGGTTATTGCGCGCCCGCTGGAGCCACCCGCCGGGTTGCGCGCGCTAAAATGGCCAAATTTGCGGCGCGGCGCTTGTTTAGCGCGGCTGTTGGAGATGCTCTAAGATACTTGCTCAAAAATGCCATTAGATATCTAAAAAATGCCATCTTTTCATTAGATGTTTGCTCAAAAATGCCATTACACATCATCATTGTGAGGTCAAACACGTTGACAATGTTATATGACAAAAATTCTCCTATACCCACATGTTAGCTCTGTCCATCTCACAATGGTAAGTATGGACCTCATTTATCAGGAGTAAGTAACCAAATAATTTTAGAGTAAAATAAAAATGCTGTTGGATCAAGTGGGATCCACACTTTATTGTAATGAGATAGAGGGAGAACTGACATGTTGGTCTATAGAAATTTTGGTTATTATAACATGAAAACGAGATTTGAGCTGACAATAACGGTGTCTAGTGGCATTTTTGAGGATGCGTCTAACGAAGCGTGGTATTTTTGAGCAGTTGAAATTTTTAATGGCAAAACTGAGTAAACGTAATGAATGGCATAAATGATAAAAACCATTGTTATTATTATTATTATTATTATTGGTTCCTCTCATTTTATTGGGTTTCCGTGGATACAATGCACCTCATGTGGAAACATAATTTTCTGCTTCGTGTTAGGCGCACGAGTTAATACTATATGGGAGAGTGGGAGTACAGGTTAATATTAGGCGGGAGCACAAGTTAGTTCACGTGTTGATTGGAAGCACATGTTAGTTTGAAAAAAAGATGTTCATCCAAACTTTCAACATGTAATCTAGTTTTAAAGATATTGACACAAAGAATGCAACGATGAACACTTATCGTGATTTAGACACACGATTCAAGAGTATGTTGTTTTGAAAGGATAAATCTCTCTAGAAAACACGAAAAACCCACGCGTACATTCCGTACGTGGAAGAAATACTCGTGTTGCAACAAGTGTCGTGATGCACAATTTGTCATCAGAAAATGTGAGAATGACCTTTGCAATTGACACCCTTTCTTTTTAATTATACTGATTTCGGCAGATTTTTTTGGGAGGCAATAAAGCGATCGGAAGACCTTTTTTTTCTGAGGCAATAAAGCAATCGGCCCATACCATCACACGTAGGCCTTCTTCTTCTTTCCCAAGTAAACACCACCGAAGCCCAGCCCGAAACACCACTTCTCCCCAAAGCCGCCGAGCTTGCCTGCGCGCACACAATCGAGCAACCCAGCCAAGGCACGACACGACCGCCTCCGCCGCCCGGGAAGCCCAAAACAAACCCTAAGCCTCCGCGACCGGCCGCCGGCGATGGCCCGCTACGACCGCGCGATCACCGTCTTCTCCCCCGACGGCCACCTCTTCCAGGTCGAGTACGCCCTCGAGGCCGTCCGCAAGGGCAACGCCGCCGTCGGCGTCCGCGGCACCGACACCGTCGTCCTCGGCGTCGAGAAGAAGTCCACCCCCAAGCTCCAGGACTCCAGGTACCAGCGAATCCCCCTTCCCCCCCTCGCTCCCCCTCGCCTTCCGGCCCGCAGATCTCATCTCGCCGGCTCCGCAGGTCGGTGCGCAAGATCGCGAGCCTGGACACGCACGTCGCGCTGGCGTGCGCGGGGCTCAAGGCGGACGCGCGGGTGCTCATCAACCGCGCCCGCGTCGAGTGCCAGAGCCACCGCCTCACCGTCGAGGACCCCGTCACCGTCGAGTACATCACTCGCTACATCGCCGGCCTGCAGCAGAAGTACACCCAGAGCGGTGGGGTACGCCCCTTCGGCCTCTCCACCCTCATCGTCGGCTTCGATCCATACACGGATAAGCCCGCCCTGTACCAGACCGACCCCTCCGGCACCTTCTCCGCCTGGAAGGCCAACGCCACAGGGAGGAACTCCAACTCCATGAGGGAGTTCCTGGAGAAGAACTACAAGGACACCTCCGGCAAGGAGACCATCAAGCTCACCATCCGTGCTCTGCTAGAGGTATTTGTGCTGCACTTGCCTCTCTTTAGTTTTATGCAACAGAATAGACCTCAATTTGCACTACATGGTTGCTCTGATTATTTCTGATGCTGGTGTTCCTAGCAAGATCCAGCGCAAGTAGCTCGTTAGCGGTAAATGTGTTCAGCTAACTGGATATACTGATTAAGTGCACAAGTATTTGAGTTGCCTTTGGAAATATGACAGTGAATGAAATAGTTTATACTTTCATTACTCAACTAAGGATTTGCTTTATCTTTTTCATGCCACAATATGAGTATTGCTTCAAGTTAAAGTTAATAGCAACTGGACAGCAGGCATGCCAAACTAATGCTTAAAAGCACTGGGGTGTACTGAGTGAACTGTAAGGCCTTGCTTGCCACTCATAGGTGTGGTAGTTTTCTTTGTCGTAGCAATCTTACGTCTGGTGGAATGGAGATGAAAATGAGGAATTGTGACAGGTACTTATGACGAGGCATTTACATAGCTACTCCTGGTGCAGCTTTCTTTAGTTGTGCCGAGAAGCTTGTTTAGGCCTCTGTGAATACTGAATTTACCATTGTCTGATTCACTCCATTCTGTATAGCAAGGATTAATTTATCAAGCACATAGGTGCCTTCTGGAAATATCAAGATGCATAGAATCTCTTTATTCTCTTATGTACTTGGATTTACTCGATCTTCGTCATGCCACAATAGGAGTATAGCTTCATCAAACTAAAGTAGCAACTGAGTGTCAGACTTGAGTGTTGGCTTCTGAGTGAACTGAAAGGCCTTGCTTGCCACTCATAGATGTGGTAGTTTTCTTTGCCGTGGCAATCTTACATCTGGTGGAATGGAGATGAAAATGAGGAATTGTGACAGGTACTTATGACGAGGCATTTACATAGCTACTCCTGGTGCAGCTCCTTTTAGTTGTGCCGAGAAGCTTGCTTAGGCCTCTGTGAATACTGAATTACCATTGTCTGATTCACTCCATTCTGTATAGCAAGGATTGATTTATCAAGCACACAGTATTTGAGGTGCCTTTGGAAATATCGTAGAATCTCTTTATTCTCTTACATACTTGGATTTACTTGATCTCATGCCACAATGGGAGTATAGCTTCAAACTAAAGTAGCAACTGAGTGGCAGACTCCCCAAACAGATGCTGAAAAGTACTGGTGGGTGTTGGCTGCTGAGTGAACAAAAGGCCTTGCTTGCCACTCATATATGTGGTAGTTTTCTTTATGGAGCAATCTTAGTTTAGTGGAATGGAGGTGAAAATGAGGAATTGTGACAGGTACTTATGATGAGGCATTTACATAGCTACTCCTGGTGCAGCTCCTTTTAGTTGTGCCGAGAAGCTTGCTTAGGCCTCTGTGAATATTGAATTACCATTGTCTGATTCACTCCATTCTATTAAGAAAATTACAACTTAAGTTGAGAGTATATACGCATAGCCCCAACAAACATGGGACTTTCTATCTACTCCTGTCTCATGGATGTTATGCAACTCGGAAGTCTATCATGCAATTATTAGATGTCTGTGGCCCATCCTCTGGCTTATGCTCTGTATCAAGAGAGTATGTGTGCATAGCCCCAAATTTAGTGAGTATTTTATTGAATTTTCTTTGTATAGCAGAATCTTGAGGAACGATGTTAACCTTATAGTGATCTAAATGCTCTTATATTTCTTTACAGAGGGAGTACTTCTTTATTTGCTGAGTCAGCGAGACCAGCTTGTATCGTTTGCCATATTTGTGTGCAATATAGGTTACATCTGTGCTTTAACTTTTGCAACATTTCTGAATAACGGTTCTCTGCTGCCATTTGTTTCCATGAGTGTGTCGGGCCATTATTCACCAATTGAACTTCATGGATCTGGAACTTGTGTGGTTGTACCAAGCATACATACTGAATTTTGTATGTGTAGTACTAGAACCTATAATGTCCCGCATCTAGATTCTTTGTAGGGATGGTATTTAGTTGCAATTTGACTGTCAGCATTGATTTATCTATGCTAGGTTGGTGTTTAGGTTGCAGGATCCTAATGGAATTGCTTGATCTTTTCTCTCGTCTCCTTGACACTAACTTTATCCTTTACTATTTGTCAAAGAAAAAACGAAGTTATGAACATCAGAACATATGATGTGCACTATAATTTCAGTGTATCCTTCCAATTTTGTTTCCGTTCTGCAAGCACTAATAGCTGACAAAACCTTTCAGGTTGTTGAGAGTGGTGGGAAGAACATTGAGATTGCAGTGATGACAAAGAAGGACGGCCTTCGGCAACTCGAGGAGACTGAAATCGATGAATATGTTGCCGAGATTGAGGCAGAGAAGGCCGCGGCAGAGGCGGCAAAGAAGAGTGGCCCGAAGGATACCTAATTACTTGATGTGCTATATCTTCATTCTGTCGGCCGAAACCTTTTAGTGTGTCACCTGTTACGTTCCGTAACTTTATTTAAACTGCTTTAACAAGATATTGAAGTCATTCGTAAATGAATTGCCTTGTTTTCTTGATGGCTCATGGTCCAGGGGTTTCGTTTCCCTTTCCCCTTTCCAGCGTTTGAACCTTGCGCAAATGTATTATTCGTCATCTGCTCCTCTTGTATTCGCAGATGGTTAACCAGAAGACTGGCAAACCGTAGTTTCTGAAGCTGTGGTTGCCATGCTATATGGGCTCGTGTTAATCTCACTGGATAGTGCTGGTGTGTTTGTTGCAATGTCAATTCACTTCCGGTCCTGATGATGTCACCTGAGAATGCTGGTGCTTTCTTAGGGAATGTACAATGGTGGCATATGGATACATATGCCCCATGACAAAAAGTAATTTGAGGCACCTACATTAATTTTTTCTCTCCAATGCAAACTATCACTAGTGAGTCTCATTAAAAATTGAAAATAAAAACTCTAGTACACATGCATCTTTACTTTTCACTCTAACCTTTTCAACTTTTGTTATCGGACCATACTTTTTCTCTTCAAGCATCCGTCTTCTGGAGAGGATCCCGCTTCCCTATCCAAACCTACTTTACGTCATATTCGATCCTACATGGCATGCGAGACATCACCTTGAGGCTATGCATTGTACATGCCCTTAGTATTCTTGGTATGCCTACTTTGGTTCATGACAGTGTCATGTGATAATCTATGCTATTGCTTTCGACCCGCCATGGTATACGATTGCAAAGTTGCGCCACTTTGTGCTATTCTTTTGTGTGATGATACGTGAACTCATAAGTTACTGGCTGAGGTACCCTGTTACACGTCAGAGGTCTATTATCCTATTATTGTTGAATTTTTAACTCTGTTGACAACTTGCAAAACCTAAGAGAAATTTATTACCGGCTACTATGCTTTTGCTTTGTTTATTTGTGCATATCTGGCAGCGCCTCCACCCGCACTACTTTCTGGCTGTTCAAATCTGGCCGGTGGCACTGAACTAGAGTATTTTGAAAACCAGCACGACATATCGCATATGCGTGCACGTGCACGACCGGATATTAAGCTTGCACACCAGACACTAACCCAGTAGGCGTGCACACATATGCTAGTGAAAGAAACAGTTGGTCACTTCAACTACGACGGACACAAACTCCTCTCTTATCTTTTTGTTGAAACTTGAAAGGCATTCCTCACACTCTACCTCGGCGCATCTCAGCCGCTTCTTTTTTCCTCATCCATTTGGCCTGCCCAATTTATAGCAAAGAAAAAGATGGAGGACCTCATGAGATTTCTTTTCCATGTATTTGGCTTTCTCGATTTGGAAAAGAAAACATGGAGGTCTGTGTGAGAAATTGGCCCTCCTTCTCTATGCTAGAGTGAGCATAGAGAAGGAGGGCCAATTTCTGACTAGTAATTAAAAATGTCGAAACTCTGACTATTAGATTTAGCGGTACACTGTGTAAATCTTCAATATTCGCTATTCAATGATTTCTTCCGTCAAGTTCACCCTGCTAAGCTTTTAACATTCACTATTAGATTTCGTTTTTATGCCATTCGATTCATTGTCCAGGTGCGATGTGTATCTAAGGCTTCACCGCAATTTTGTCGAGAGCTATCATCACTTTCATTGCGGCGGATTCTATTTCATCCAATTATAGCAATTTGGGCAAGTCATCTCATTTATTCTTGTATTGTACGGATAGACTCGTCGTTTTTGGCATGAGGTGCGCGTGTACTCTCATTCTTTCTTGTTAACTCTTGCTTCGAGGTTTGGCAACTACATTGCCCGTTATCAATACCTACCCTCCGAATATCAAAGGCACCCTGAACAAATATTCAAGGTGGCCAAGGACAAATGGATCAACACCGAAAGTACTCCCCCGGCACAAGGAAACCTTGCTAACCTCCGATAAAACCTCTAAGCCACAAAGGCAACATCACCTTCATCCAGCCCATAGCAGTGGTCAACAAATCATCCGCGAAGTGCCAGCATGATGAAGTAGTTCGGACAGACATGGCCCACTTCTTGGACGACAACATAGTCGAGCGGGTGGTCCAGGAGGGACTAGATTGCTTGTTACTCCCTTTGTAAAGAAATACAAGATCGTTTGGACTACCCATAATGAGAGTAGTATCGAGAGTAACATAGATAACGCATAAGCAAAAAAGATAACGTGTTAGCTAATTAATGAGAGAGACAAATTGAGTAACAAGATGAGTCTACAACTTGCTAAATAAAGTATTGCATGACATCACACATATATGTTTCTCCTCACTGTAAAGTTAATAACATAAACTAGTAACATGCATTACTCCCCACTATGGATAGTCCTTATAGATCACTCTAGGGAGTATATTCAAAGTCCAGGGCCCTTTCTGCGTCACATAAGAAGGCCATAGATGTAAACCGTCTTTCATTTAAGGTCCTTATTGTAATATAGTATGCGGTTTACTCCGTCTGCTTGTGGGCCCCTCGCGGTGGAAAAAAAGAAAAGAAAGAAAAGGCACGATTGATAACGAGCACAACCTGCTTCTACCGTTCCACGACGACGTCTCCCAATCTCCTCCTCTCCCACCATCCCCCGCCGCCGGCCGAGCCCTCCAGCGGCCAGCGCCGCCGCCGCCGCCGGCCGACCTTCCCGCGGAAGCGCGACGCCTGGGAGTCTCCCCTCCCCTCTGCTGGATTGGCTCGGAGCGGACGGGAGATCCATCCAGGCTCTGCTGGTAAGGAAGCCCTAGCGCGGCTCTTCTGGGGTTTCTGTCCCCCGTGTTTTCCTCTGCTGCCAGCAAATCGAATTCGACCCGTTCTCGCTCCATGCAGCTGGCCACGGATTTGCTCGCTGCCGCGCCTCGTGCTAGCCGGGCCTCTTGACGGTTCGACTTGGCTCTTCGAGATCTCAGCCTGTTTTCCAGAAATTTTGGGGGTTCAGGAACCCCCGCGCCATGGAGTCAGGTGACGAATCTGTTTTATTTTTGATTAGTTTGTTGAGATTCCCTTCATGAAAGTAGAATGTTCAAGGAGATTAGCTTGTGATAATGATTGGATTGAACCATAGTTTTTTTATTTTTTTAAAAGTAGTACTGATAAAGCTCATTTTGAAATAAATCAGCTGAGATTCTGCCATGTTATTTATTCTCTGGGATAGGGTGCCTATTTTTGTTAATCACTGGTCATGCTTGTGAGTTAAGCTAATGTCACCTGCTGGAATTAGTCCTGGTGCGGTGGTGCCCACCGTGTTTTGGGTTAGCTCTGCGGCAGAGCAAGCGAATCAATAAAGCTGTTCGTTATTTGTTCTAACAATTCTTCTGTTCCCACGCTTCTATGGGTAGCAGAAAATCTGCAGCGTTAATTGAATTATACTCCCTGCTTTTATCATTTAGAGTACGCCTAATTTGTCAAAACTATTCTAAAACCACATTTGTTTGAGAAGGGGGATTATATCACGCACGCAGGTGCTTCTCACTGAAGCACCGCAGTTCGGCACCTCTGCTTCTCTTCTGCAACAGGCTAACCTTATGTTCCCACACTTTTACGGGCAGCGAGAATCTGCAGCATTAATTGAATTCAATCACAGTGGTGGGCTGAGCTTACTTATATCTACATTTGCAGTTTTAATTGCTTCTTTTGGTCATAGCTTGACTTTTGCATGATGTATATATGACTAACATCTCACAACAGTGTTCTATTGTGGAGTCCACCTATAGCTGCTTTGGGCTCAGGTTGTGGTTGCTGAACTATGTTGTGCTGTGCTTATTTTATAATCTGCTGTAGCAATTTAAGCCATAAATAAAAGTATTAAAAGAGGGTATAACAAACACTAAACTAGGTAAAAGCTGATTAACGGGTTATCATAATCCTCTGCAATTGCCAAATGCAGCCTTAGACTAACACTGTTCTCATTGAATGTTCTCAATATAGTATTTTTATATTGCTTTCTTCTCCTATAGCATCTGTTATTGTTGCTTGGTTCTTACATTATCACTGTGCAGGTGATACCAAATTTGATGCATCACAGTATGCTTTCTTTGGTAACAATGTCTTGGAGGAGGTTGAGCTAGGTGGATTAGATGATGATGATGCTGGTGATGCTGGTTTGGTTGGGCCTGGTGACGAAGAATACACTCCTATTTATGGAAGGGATATGTTGGAGGTAAGATATATGATAGATTTGGACATCTCTTCTGTTTTGACGTGACCACCATTGTCCGCCTTCTGGTCCTTCCTTTCAAAACAAAAAAAATAAAAATAAATCCACAGTGAATAGGCGTTATGTTTGTGGGATGATGTGCCAAATTGGTAACTTGTGCATTGGTATAGCATTGTGAGGCTTCCTTTTATATCTGATGAAGGATCGCAAACTCCCTGTGGACTTCAGAGCACGAGGAGAGTTTCTCTTAGAAATTATCTTAATTTTTATCAATCTGTTCTAGCCCTTGTTTTCAAGTTTGGTTCATGCCATCAGGAACCTGGTAGTGGATGCAAAGTATGCAACCAATTTTATTATAGGTATACACATGCGACCAAATAGGCAAATAAGAATGTACTCCCTCCGTCCCATAATATAAGAGTGCTTTTGACACTACACTAGTGTAAAAAACGCTCCTATATTATGGGATGGAGGGAGTACATTGTTATGTAAACTAGGAAAGCTAGCATTGTCTCTTGTGATTGCTAACTGTTTTCGTGTATGTTGGTCGAAAGCCTGGTAAAGAATGTAGTTAATTGTATTTTAGGGTTACTAATGCTATCATGTATTCAGAAAAAGTTCCACTTAAACTGAGGAAGTTAACGTATTTATTTTGGAACTATTAGTTAACTCTGTAAAGTGCATTCAGCCATGGTTGGAAATCCTCCTTACATATCCTGGAAAAATTAGAAAGCTTACGTTGAATGCACTATGCGGGAGGTAGTCCTAACTATACACGAGCAAGTTTTAGTTTTTATGACTTCAGGCAGGAACCGTTACAAGTTGTGTGTACTGTGAGCTTCATTCCCTTGAGCTTCTGTTTTGTTTTCACTCACAGTTGGATCCCAAACATGCATTTAGGAATGATTTTGGAATTAAGATTGCAAAAGTAGTTCTTTTTTCTGTTGTATAGGAAGGTCAACCGCTCATTGGTAAAGCTTTGCTTTTGCAGGAAGAAGGTGTAGGTTCATTTACTGGTGTTGATGATCTTGCCGGGGCATTCTCAAAGGTTTGATTTCTATGGTACATAGTTCATTTAAGATTAGCGGGTGTATATTTTAAGATTATACTAGTATAGTCACATGAGCTCTCATTTGTTTTACCAAAATCAACGTTTACCTAATTTGTATGGTTGCCCTATTTCATTTGTTCCCGTTTGACTGGTGATGCTGATTTATTTATTTACAATTTCAGCTGACCAGAACTGTTAACGAACCAAAGCAATCAGGAATAGTTAGTCGTGGGGGATCGTTACCTGGACAAAGTGAGTAATGCTGGTTTACTCATTTATTTTTGAGGAAATATGCTTTTGTGTTTTAACTTCCTTTCTGTCTTTGAAGGACAATTATGCATGCTGTTAGATAGCATGTTTGCACATGCTTAAGAGATATTCTCTAAATTCTTTCAACTTACTACCACAGCTACAGTTATCATCATGCACTTAACTTGGCTTTGTTATATGTCTTATGTCTGACTAATGTAATTACTATAATATGGCTGCTACTGCTAGTCTGTCATTGTTTGAATGCAAATCTTGAGTCAACTAATGAAAACAAACAATCTTCATTTTCTTGTTACTTTGTTGAGTGCTATACACATTAACATACTTTTTATTTGTTTAATCGTTTCATTATAATTCTGCACTTTATAGCTTCTACTGCTGACTGGGCACAAGAGGCTGAATCATCATACTGGCCTACACAGCCTGCATTGGGTGCTGAACAACGGCTGGACAACAAAAACTGGTGGTCTCAACCACCCCATCCAGCCCAGTTTGCTGATTCCAGACTTCAGAGGACATCCTCATCCCCGCAACAAGATGCTCAGTACAATCCTATTGAACCTATTCTCGGACCAAGGCCATCTCCTTTGCAGAGAATGTCATCATATCCTCACCAAGAGCCGCAATACAATAATATTGAACTGATTCGTGGGAATGGTAGCAGGTTTACACCAGCTTTGATGCAGCATCCAAATGGATTTATGCCACATCAAATGCCGCCACCCCATCAACAAAATGGAATGCTCCCAATTCAACACTCTCCACCCCAGTTCTCACAACTACATGCCCAGATGCTTGGTGCCCAACATTCTCCGCCACAAAATCTGCCGATGTTTGGTCCTCGGCATCCTTCACCACAAATGATGGGTAGATTTGATCCAAATTTTGTCATGCCTGACTTGAGTGATCCCAGAGCCAGATCGATGTTACACCCTGGAAGGCATGGCCCGCGCTATCCTCCCCAAGGTTTTGAGCCTGGCAATATGAGAATGGATAATAGGTGGCAGCGGTTCAGATCCAAGTACATGTCCACTGAAGAAATTGAGAACATCGCAAGGATGCAGAAAGCTGCCACTCAGATCACCGATCCATATATTGATGATTACTATCATCAAGCTTGTTTGGCCAGAAAATCAGCAGGAGCACAACTGAAGCACTACTTCTGTCCAACCTTGATCAGAGATACATCTTCTCGTGCACGCAGTAAGGATGAGCCACATGCGTATCTTCAGGTTGATGCTCTTGGGCGGCTCCCATTTTCTTCCATCCGCAGGCCCCGTCCGCTCCTTGATGTTGAAGAAGCCTCTGAACCAAGTGATAGCACTACTGAAAAATCTGCTTCAAAATCTCTTGACCAAGAGCCGATGCTGGCTGCTAGAATCACAATTGAAGATGGCCTTTGCCTACTACTGGATGTGGATGATATAGATCGTTTGCTTCACTTTAGTAAACAGCCAGATGGTGGTTTGCAACTTAGAAACAGAAGACAGGCTCTTCTCGAGCAGCTGGCAGAATCACTGCAATTAGTTGATCCACTTACATCTAATAAGGATGCACCTCTGTCGCAAAATGACGATCTAGTGTTTCTCCGCATAGTATCTCTTCCGAAGGGTCGGAAACTACTTTCTCGTTATATTGATCTTGTTACTTCAGGTAGTGAGCTTGCAAGGATTGTTTGCATGGCAGTTTTCCGGAATCTAAGATTTATATTTGGCAATTTGCCCTCTGATAGCAGCATAGCTGGGACCACAACTAAACTTGTAACTGCCGTTTCCACGTGTATTGTTCGGATGGACTTGAGTGGACTCAGTGCTTGTCTTGCAGCTGTTGCATGTTCGTCACAGCAACCACCTCTTCGACCTCTGGGATATGCTGCTGGTGATGGCGCTTCTGTCATCATAAAGTCTCTACTGGACAGAGCTACAGAGCTTCTTACTGATCAACATGTGGCCTCTGCTTACAGCATGCAGAACCGAACTCTATGGCAGGCATCATTTGATGCCTTCTTTGGGCTGCTTATGGGGTATTGCATGAGTAAATTTGATACTGTGGTTCATACAGTGCAAATTCAACCTGCTGCTGCAGCTGTGATAAGCAGGGAAACACCAGTGGAGCTGTTGCGTGCCAGCCTTCCTCACACAAATGAGTATCAGCGCAAGCAGTTGCTCAGTTTCGCTCAGCGCACTGTGCCTGTCAACAGCTCTAGTTCTCATGGGTCTGGTAATGTGCCGATGGCATCAGAATATGTCCAGAGCTGAAATAGAAGAACAGAGCTGCTTTTCATAATCTATATACTTGATATGGTATAGTTCTTCGATAATGTTTTAACATAGCTGCTTTCCATTAGTGTTTATTCTAACCTTCTTTTTTATAACTCTGAATCTTGGTAACCCTATGTTCTATCCAATGTGACCCTTTCTTTTACTCGCACTCTGAAAGTGGCAATGTTGTTTTCATCAGATTGCTATCACTTCCATTTTTGCTGAGTTGATGAGACCTGGTTGTTCATACTTAAAGTTGTACTAAAGTTGAGACACTTATTATGGGATGGAGGGAGTACTTTGTTTAAAGTTATACATTTGCAGCTTTTCTCAACAATACCAAAAAAGAAATACTTCCTCTGTTCACTTTTATATGACGTTTTAGACAGTTCAGACAGTGCCGAAAACAGTTCAAAGCAAATTGTCCAGATCGTCTTATAAAAACGAATGTAGGGAGTAACAGTTCTCCGTATCCCATGTTTTGCTACCAAGTAGTGTGTGTGCCAGGCAGCCAATTATTCACCTATTTATTATCTCCATAGGTCTGCAACTTATACCAGCATATATGTTGAGCAAGAACATAATCTTCAGTACCTTAATTTTTGGTTATACTTGCAGTTGTAACATCTAAATTCTCTGTTAGGATGGTATTCAGTTGCAGGATGGTCCAAATGGAATTGCTTGATCTTTCTTGTACTGTTGTTTTGCTTTCTCTTGGATTCTTGCCATCTATATTGATATTTTATTTATTTGAAAGTCACTGTTGTGTTGTAATTTGTATCTTCAGTTTATCCATCCAGTTTTATTTTTGTTAGCTGATCACATATAGATGTAAAACTTTTAGGTTCTTGCGAGTGGTGGGAAGAACATAGATATTGTGGTGACGACAAAGAATGATGGTCTCGGTCAAATATACAAAGGATGATCTTCGGCCACTTTAGGAAGCTGAAATTGATGAATTATGTTGCTGAGACTGAGGTAGAGAAGGCTGCTACAATGGATGGTGCCCGAGGGGAACATGATCGCTGGATGTGTTAAGCCTTCATTCTGTCAGCCAAAACTTTTAGGGTGCTTTCTGTTGCATTCCATTGCACGATCTAAACTTGTTTTAGCGCTTTAGTTTTGTTATTCGTATATGAATTTTGTTGTTTTCTCGATGGCCTGTAAGCTGTTCTTCTGTTCTTCCGGCGCTTGAATTGGCACAAATTATTACTGCAAGCCTTGCGTATCAGCCTGACATTTGAACATGCTGACAAATCAACATTTCTGCAGTTTGGGTTAATTAGTGCTGCAATGCTTGGTCAGGCATAGCTGATAATGCTCTTGCCTTTTTGGGTATGTTATTACTTTGGCTAATGTTAATTTTGTCTAGAATTTATGCTGGTGCTTTTAACCTGTTGTCATTTCCGCACTCGAGAATCATCACACAGGCTGCCAACAACATGGCATATCTCCTGTTTGTTTTCTGATCTGGCTAACATAATACTCCTTTTGTAAAGAAATATAAGAGTGTTTAGATCACTCAAGTAGAGGGAGTACATTTGAAAGCCCAAATGAGAACACCAACAAGAACCACAGGTGCAAATCCATTTGTAACTAGTTAATCAGATTTTGGAAATAGCCAATCTGCTACTGCGAATATGCTTGGTCAGGCGTATCTGGCATCATCATCATATCATCTGGCTTAAATTTTATTTGCCGTCAAAAGGCCGGTGGAAAGAACGCCGAGCTGACGTGCTAACAAACACGTGGCAGCAAACTATTCTGAAAACTTGTGGACGAAACTTGTCCTACCAAAAGAAATCCAATTTCTTGTCCCACAAATGCTTTTTAGTCCGCTGCATTTCATGTTTTTTGACCAATATTAGTCAACTCCTAAAGCTTGAGCCCAAAAATTTCATAGCCAAACATTGTTGTTTCAGGCAATGATCACACGAGCTTCAAGTTTACACTTTGATTGTCAATTTTTTAGGTACAAACGAGAAGAGCGATGGTGTTATCGCTTGGCATAGGCGGTTAGCTATTTCAAAAACAATCAATGAAAAAGAAGAGAGAAGAGCGATGGTTTTATGCAGGGAGGAACTCCACCCTACATGGCAATGTATCAACTCACTCCTGGTTCTACAGAACTTCTATGAAACGTTGTGCAGCCATGTTCTCTGCTCACCAGCTAGCTAGGTTGGTCGACCGTACTTTATAGGCGGAAGGGTCACCACCAACCAAGGACATATATGCACTTACTTGAGTCGATTGAGCATTACACGATCATATATATCGATGTGATTGGCGGCACAATGCAATGCAACATCATCAGGCTGACCTATTCACTCATCACCATCATCATGCACAAAAATGCAAACCCTCTAGGCTCTAGTGTTGCTATTTCACGAAAGCTGAGTTGATGACCATACATGGGATGCATGGATTAGGAGGCAGTGAGGAAGTAGGTGTTAGAGCAACTCTAGTAGACCTTGCATCCCGCCGGCCCACAAAACGCGTTTGCAGTTCGCGGAAAACGGCCTTTGCGGGCCGACAAGGACGGCCGCAGATGTAGACCCCCAAGCGGACCCGTATAAAAGTATATTCCACGAATATACTTTTATACGGGTCGGCTTTGCGGTGTCTGCTCTTGCACCGCTGCATCCCGCATCTCATCGGCCCACAAATATCAAATCCAACATAATACAACAAACGAAAGCAAACTAAATAATTATTCAAATCCAACATAAGACAACAATCATCCACATTACAAATAATTATTCAAATGACCGAATCAAACTTAAATAATGCAATACAAAACTTGTGATGAATACAAATACAAATGAATACAAAAATGAGTCACTGTCCAGCCCTTTGCTGATGGTGCTCAATGAGATCTTCCTGAAGTTGAAAGTGTGTGTTTGCATTTTCAATCTCCTTGTATGTATGAAGAAAAGCTCTAATGCGGTTAGAGTCTCTAGCTGGTTTGATACGGCTACCCACATTGTCGTAGAAGAATTTCAAGTTCATTCCTCTCTCATCTTCAAGAATCATATTGTGAAGGATAACACAACATGTCATGATATTTCAAGGTTCTCTTATCCCAAAAACGAGCAGGACCATGGACAACGCCATATGCAATCATCCGCATAGCTGCGGAGATTTTCTGATATGCACTAAATCCCTTTAAGCCCTCAACATTTCTTCTTTGAGTAAAATACCGGCAATTTGCCTCACAAGCTTGAACAATTTTCACAAAGACGGTACCTTCTCCGGAAGAGGTGCGGTGGATATGTAGGATTTTTCGCGAAGTAGTCTTGCATCAACATCTCGCTCCCAAGATGGCGATTCCGAGGAATGCAAATAAGCCCGACGGTCGATCCTCGCCTCCTCTTCCGGTTCTCGTCTTAGTGCTCCTTCACGTCAAGTGCCATCACTAATGTCTGCTGCCGAAAGGTCGCAAGCATGGTCTCAACATCCGAGTTGTCCCAATCAGACGAATCAGAGAGCAAGAACTTCTCGCACGGGGTCAATTCCATCTATATGCATACCAGCACCGGCGCATCAATCAACTATACCACTCGCAAAATATCTCAAAACAAACACTAACCAAGGGTGGATGCGGTAGGTGATCCCGGACGGCGACGAGGGGCGGGCTCGGCGGTGGTCGATCCCCGGCGGGCGGCGGCGGTGGCGACGAGGGGCGGCTCTTCTCGCCGGATCCGGGCGGGTCGGTGCAGTGTATCAGCGCGGGAGGGTGGGGGACGGCCCCGCGACGCGATTCCGCCCGCAGATTTGGTCGGAATCGCCGGTGGCGGACGGGCGGAAGTAAGGGCGGTCGGCGGCGGAAGGTGGGGAAAGGGCGCGGGCTGAAATTTCCCTCCCGCCAACTGCTTCTTTGTGATGCAAGGCACTGCAGCGGTGAGGGGGAAACCCGCGTATTCGCGGGTTGGGGCCGAGATTTTGCCACGCTTCTCAAATTTTTTTGCGGACCGGGGCGGAATACGGGGTCTGATCAAGCAGGTTTTTCCGTCGTTACCTACATTTTAACGGTTATTTTCCGGTCGGGGCCAGATGCGGGATCTGCTAGAGTTGCTCTTACACATCTCTCTACATCATTTGTTTACATGCTTCGAATCGACCGAGAGAGAAGGACACTCAGCTCTCAGGCGAGGATGCTGTGCTCACGGACCAAGCTTGGCGGGGCGTGTCCTGCGCCTTGAACGGATGAGCAGAGCTGCGATGGTAGCGCGTAATAGCTGCCTGCTCCGTGCTCATCGAGTGGTAGCAAGTGTAGCTTCCTATCAGTACCTCGAGCTGGGCAGCAATGTGCAATTGGGCAACAAGTGTAGCTGCTGCTGCTGTGTGTGTTGATCCAAACATTTCTAGTCCAAGATTTCAGTGAGTCACTATCACGCGTGACCTGGTCTTTCACTCTTTCGTTGTTCTTCTAGCGCGCTTGATTTGGCACAAATTGGTAGTATAAGCCAGGCATTTGAACAGGCTGACAAATCATTTTTTTTGAAGCCAGGCATTTGATTTTTCTTTTAATCTACCGCTTGATTTGGCATAAATTGTTGGTTAGTACTCCCTCCGTCTCATAATATAAGAGCGTTTTTGACACTAGTATATTATTGGACGGAGGGAGTAGTTGATTATGTTGTTTTCCTTTGACCATTCCACTTGGGTTGATATATAGTGATCTCACCTGATAATGCTGGTGCTTTCGACCTCTATTTATTTTTGAACTCAAGAATCAACACATGAGCTGGAAATAATATTACATCTCCCCTGTCGTGGCTACTATTTTTATCTAGCTAACATGATGCGTGTGAAAAGTGAAACCAAAACAGATGGAAAATTATGGACTAGATGCTCTAGTTGTTGACCACACTAGCAATAACCATACGCGCAGAACTAATTTTCACTAGTTAATCACATTTTGGAAGCAGCAAACCCGCTAATGCTCATTTGCTTGCTCAGACAATATCAATAGACTTTGTTTGCTGAGCGCATTTGGCACCATCACCATCTACCTACATACTCTGTTTTGTGTCAAATGGCCGATGAAACCGAGACGAACACCACTATTCTGAAAACCAGTGGACAAAACTTGTCCCACCAAACAAATATCAATTTTCTTCGTTTGGTCCTTGTTTGGATGGATGCTAGTTTCCTGGCATACCAATGCCTTTTTTTTGCCGCTATAGTTCATTTTTTATCAATATTAGCCAACTCTTGGATAAGCAACTCGCCCCAGCCATGGTCAACGTGCACCGGAACTGGAGGCCGCCTACAAGGAGTTCGACGAGGCGGCGGACGAGGTGTGGGTAAAGATCGGCGACGAGGAGGAGGAGGACATCACCGACTCTACCACGGCCGCGTACCACCGCCACAACGACGAAGGCGACACGTCCGTGAGCGCCGCCGACAGCGAGGAAGAGTAGTGCATGATAGGTCACCGCCGCTTGAGTCCCAAGAAGGCCACTACTCATCCCCTCCCGTTGAAGCCAAGCTCGAAAGTGTAGAAGACAACAACAAGATGTTGACGCTCAAAAGTGGCACGTCTATAAAGAGTGGCTTGAAGCTATGTCAAGAGTAATTCAAACTTACTATTGAAAGTCACTATGAGATGGCTCTCTTCGAGAAGATCAAGATGAATATGAAGATGGTCTAAAATTAAGTTCGGATGCAAAAGTTATGACAACTTTAGAGATGCTCATGTTGACACCAGATTAAAGAATGACTTGAAACCCAATTAAGATGTCCTCATATGAAAAAATGATTAATACAAATTGTCTTCGTCTCGTCGAAACGGTCGATTTTGATATAAAAATCGTTCCAATCCAAGTTTGTATGCAAAAGTTAGAGCTATCAGAGTGCAGCCCTGTCACGAGGCGAGATGTGGCGCGCCCCACCAGACATAGGTCTGATGGGTAGCGTGAGCGAACAGGTGTTCTGCGTGACCGTTTTGGCCCAGAAGATGGCCTCAAATCGAAAAACGTTCAACATGAAAGTTGTTCGTCTTGTCGAAACGGTCAAGATTGCTTTTGGGCTCGTTTCCATCCGAGATCGTTTACCATCACAAAAAGGACCCGCAAGGTGCAGCCAGTTTAAACCGAACAGTTTTGGAAAGTTCGGATAAAACCAATCCGAATTTGACTAGGGTTCTGGACGTGAATCCAAGCCTTTTCCTTGCACGGGAAGTCCAGCCGCCTCTTATATATCTAAGGGGTGACGGCCGATTGAACAACACACAATCGATCAATTCATCTACCACTTTTTATCTTTTATCTTTTCTCCTTAACCCTAGTTCTTCTTCTTCCTCGTTCTTCGTCTGTTCTTCTGCTTTGCAGGGCGGCGAACCTCGAGGCCCTAGGGGCGATCAGGTCGACCTAGGGCAGCCCATAGCCGCTGCGCGTCCAGACGGGGTCCTTCCCGGACGTGCGGGGTTTCGGGTCTTCAAAAGCGCCCGCCGGATTGCCTGCGTACCGCGCTTCTGGCCGGGTCTCCTTCGACGTGAGCTGCGGTGCATCACCCTCGGCGTTGGAGGTACACGGTGACGTGTTCGTGTGCGAACACACTTTCTGGCGACTCCGCTGGGGACGAAGCTTTGAACGGTCTCCAGCCCATTATTGCTACGAAGAGATCATCATCAAGTTGCTGCAATCTACAAAGGTAATATGAATACCCAATTCCGCTTTGTAGATTCAAATAATTCATATGTTGTTGCTGGATCACCTAGTGAGCATAATGTATCGGCTAGCCCTAGTTTTATCAATCATGCATCTAATTATGCGCAAGGGCCGATGCAAAGCAATCTTCATGCTTCAAATTCTTATGATTTTAGCAACGTACAACATATGTATCCAAACTCTCATGCATTGGCAACCCCACAAATACATATGCCGACGAACAACATGATGGGTTTGGTTAATCAATTTGAAACACCTCATGTTAAAATTTCCAATAGCATACAAGAAAGTGTTTCACCTTTTTATTCATCGGCAACTAATTTGCAATATGTGAATCCGACCTTGCCGATGAATGGGAGAATTGGCCATGCTACTACTAGCTATTCGGCTAGTTACTCTCAACCATCATATGCTACACCTCATGTTAGTAATTTTTCAGCACCGTATGCAACTGTAGATGTTCGTAATTCGGCCCCGCATCTTCATGGTCATAACCGAATAAGTGAAATTTTTACAGGAACACATGTGCGGTCATCAAATACTGTAGCATATAATGCATACTCTACGCAATTCAAGAATTTCGGTAACACTCACAAATCATTGCCGAAAGAATCTGAAAGTATTGCGGAGCAATCCCTTCCGAAAGCGGTTGTGGCTGCATTAAAAAAGAGCTTGGCACAAAACAAGAGAATTGGTGCTCTTTGCCTTGAACAATATGAAAAGGGGTTGTTTCCTGATTATGCTGCAATAAAGGCTAGAGTTTTGCAGAAAGATGAAACTTCATCAATTGATAGTATTGGTGAGAGAGCATATGGTTATACAGCAGTGCATACACCTTCACCTAGTACCGCAGCATATTATACACCCCCTACACAATTGCAAAATTTCGGCAACACTAACACTTCATTGCCGAAAGATCCTAAAAGCATTGGGGGGGAGGGGGGCAAACTAATCTAGAGCGGACTGAAATTGAGAGGGGAGTTAAAGCTTTGCGTGATAGGGTGCAAGTACTTCGCCAAGAGAAAATTGATAGGGAATTAGCTCAAAGAAAAGAATCCTTGCCAATTGATATAACCGGTGAAAATAATGATGATTCGGAAACTAAAAGTTCTTCGGTTAAAAAAGCCGAATCAAGTAGTATATATTCCGAATCCATCAAATCCAAAGAGGCAAACATTGTTGAGAAAGGGCATGGAAAGTATAGCAAGATTGCCATACTTGATTTTTCTGAAGTTAATGGAACCTACTTCCTGCCCTATGAGTTTCGTGCCATAGAAATTGATGAGCTTCAAGAACAAGAACAAATGGCCGAAGAAAGTTTGGTGGATGAAGTTCTTCAAACTAATGATGCACGAAATCAAGAGAAAGATGATGACAAGGCGCTGGGGAGCTATCCGAAGGCGGAGCAAGATATTCTTCAAGTCACACCACCATCATGCTCTCCCAACATATTTGAAGAGGTATGCCTAGCAATTAATTTACCTGTTTTCAGATTTGGTCATGACTTAGTTGTTGATGCATATATTAGAAAAATCTTCATAAGAAATATTGAGAGACCAATGAAGAAGGGTAATTTATTTGTTAGCAATCAGATTGTCACAAAGCATATTGGTCAACATATTGCACTATTCAGAAAGACCGATTGCGGAAAATTATTGCAACCAAGGCTTTCCCCATTGCTTTATCTAAAGCTAATATCTAATTGGGTAGCCTGCTTATTTCTTACTTGGCTTACACTTGGTCTCAATTGAGACATGTATGTTCTAGCTATTTTCGTTTCATAAATTTAAAGCCAATGTTAAAATCTTCTGAGCAAACCGATGCCAGTATAGTTTCTTATCCAAAGACATCGGAGATAGAGTACAAAACACAATGCATAGCCGAATGGGGTGATGCAAAATCTGAACCATTCATTTGCTTAACTCCAAAGCCGTTCTCACAACACGATCGGCTAGAAAACAAGAAGTATACCTTCAATTCAAGCATGTGTGGTCAAACATTTGATTTGTTGCTGAAAAATAATTACATTACAATTCTTGATCACCATGTTAAGCCATCAATCCAAGGACGAATGTATTGTAAGTTGCATGATTCGTCCAAGCATAATTTTGAGGATTGCAACATGTTTCATCAAATAGTTAGATCAGCCATTCAAAAAGGACGATTGAAGTTTGTTGAAATACCAAGAGATGACCAGTCTATTCCGATTGGTCCCGATGGCAAAAAGTTTTTGCATCGGCTGCTTCAAGCCGATCCATTTAAAGAGAAGGTAAAAACTGCAGGTGATGGGATCAAGCTTTCAAGTAATGAAGTTGTTGAAGAGCATAATGAACATAATATTAAGGGCGAGAATTCCATCGAAACTATAATGGAGACGCCAAGGACTGGGGGGCAACAATAAAATCCAATGATCGATGAAAGCAAACCAAAAGGAAACAAAAGCCGCAATAAGCACAAGTGCAAGAAATTCAAGGTCACTTTTGCACAATTATTAGATAAATATCAACATAAGAGTGAAGAGAAAAGTGCTGATCGGCCAACTAATGCAAAAGCATCAAGATCACCCCCAAGGCACAAATATGAGGATCGGTATTGGAAAAGTGAAAATTTTCATGCAACATATTCATATCCTTATTTTGGGCCGCCAATGCCAATGTCTTGGATTTCTCCCTATGCTCGTGTAGATTCATATCCATCATGGGACAGGTATGATACAAGGGCACATTCTCCACCTTATTTTAGACCATCTCATCAATATTATGTAGCTCCGAGAAGATCAACATTTGAACAATCACATGTTAAAGACCGTTTCAATCCTAAGGAATCGGTCCAGAGCTCAAAGAAGAAGAAAGAGGTGGTCAAGCAAGTTTACCGTGTTAAAAGAGATGGTCGTAAGAGTGCAACTTCAGATTTGATCTCAAATGAAAAAGAGCCAATTAAAGTGTTGACATTGGCTACTAAAGGCAATGAGACGGAGCAACCAATTATTGAGAGTCAAAGTGCCAAATCTGAAGAAAAGAAGTTGAGAGTGCACAAGGTCAAAATAGAATCACAGCCAAGATGCCCACTCGGTTTATCGTATTGGCAAAAGAGGGAATTACAAAATCTTAGTGCACAAGAGCTAAGACAGAAGAACATGTCATGGGCTCCCAAGAGGATCAATCATAAAAAAAGGATGTGCATGCTTCTATTGCAATAAGTACAATAAAAGTAAAGAAAGAGAAGAATGGAAGCAACAAACAATTAAGCCGAAGGTGTGCATCACAACATCAAAATCTTCGGTTAGCACATCATTCATTTTCTTCAACCATGCCATTGATGCCTTTGCCATGGAATTCATCCATAGGTATGATCAATTACCCTCCATGGATTTATTTTGTTCCATGGATGCAACATAATTTTCTATATCATGACAGGGTATTACCAAATCACCATACATTTGGTTAGTTACGTTTTTGTTGCTAATACAAAAGGGCTGAAATATTTTATTGCTATTTCATTTGTTTATTTCGGCTATACATACTTTGGTGGGTGAATTCTACATGGACCTCATGGGAATGGCCGATACTTATATATCGCCCTAAGAATATCTAAGAATGGCCGGTGTGGTATTCTAACATCGTCCTTAGTTCTAACACTGTCATGGTTGATTTTTTATTGAGCATCATATTGACATCATGCATAATATTGTTTTTAGCTTGATCTCTCTAGTACCATGGAGATTATATATTGATGGTTAAATTTGTAACAATGGCCAAGGTGTTGGTGTTGTTTATTTATCTCCATATGAAGCTATTTTGTGAAGCCTCATGCCGCTTAAAATATTTTTGCACAATGATCAAAGCCGAATATGCATTGTTATTCGGATTGGAGCTTTGCCTTGCTATAGGTGCTACACATATTGAGGCTTCCGGTGATTCGTTATTAGTAGTGCAAAAAATATCCAAGGGTTATCAACGTTTTGATGAATCACTTATAGTTTATCTTTTGGTATGCTTAGATGCAAAATTTACCTTGGTTTGCTTTAAAATTGTTCATATATTTAGACATGACAATTCGAAAGAATTGGCACAGCAAACATCCGGCTACTATGTTAATCATGTTGTATTGCATTTCTCTCAAGAGCCAATGCTTAGTCTCGTCAATATAGGTAAGGCCGAACCGAAGTCCATAGCTTCGGCCACTAATGAAATTTTTAAGCAGGCGAAAGTAAGGATTGGAGAAAGTATTGTTGATTATCTACAAAATCCTAGCAAAAGGGCGACCAATATGGTTCGGAGGATGACCTTGAGATACATATCTATGGTACTTTATCACCGGATTGTTAATGAAGCTGAGAAGGTTTCACCCAAGTTTGCATCAGAAAGTTCACATAAGACATGGTCGATATATACTTATCGTCCTAAGGACATATAAATGGCCGATGGAGTGTTGACATCGTCCTTAGAACAAACTTGGTACAAGTTATTTTTCGGCACGCTAGCTTTGCCGAAAAACAAGGGGGCATGTGTTGATGCTCAAAAGTGGCACGTTTATAAAGAGTGGCTTGAAGCTATGTCAAGAGTAATTCAAACTTACTATTTGTCGGGGATATACCCCGCGGTGTAAACCGGCCGGAAGTTAACCCGACCGGACTTGGCGGTTTATCTGAAGACCCCGCTGACACTTGGCGAGTTACTAGCGACCCGCCCTGACCTGGCGATTTACAAGCAACCCACCTGGTCATTATGACTCACTGGTGATCCGGCGTGTGGGATCGACGGATGACAAGGCCCAAAGCCCAGAAGGCCGGTTCACGTTTAACGGTGGGCCGGTTTAAGAGGAAAGGCATGAGGAACATTATCTTACAAGGAGCTAAGACCTGGACTTGTATCCGGTTTGTATTAGAGATAGACTAGTCCTAATCCTAATAGGACTCCACATGTAAACCGCCCCTTCAACATATATAAGGAGGGGCAGGGCTCCCCAAAAGGGGACAAGATTGACAAGTTCCACAAGTTGGACAAGTTAGGTTTAGACAATAGCTCTCAAGATAGAGCACTCTTGTAACCGTGATCATCATCATCAATATCAATGAAGCAAGATGTAGGCTTTTACCTCCACCGTGAGGAGCCGAACCTGGGTAAAACATCGCATCTCTCGTCCCGCTCAACCCCTCTCAAGCTACCACATAGATGCGTTGGCCTCGCGACTAAGTCCTGACACTAAGGACATCTGCCGTGACAACTCCACGACAGTTGGCGCCCACCGTGGGGCACGCGCACGGTGGTGAGAAGTTCTTGGAGGGATCTCTTCCAGGGATCAAGAAGCTCGCAATTTTCTGGATGAGAAAGATCGATTTGAAAAGATTTGTATCAGTTTCAAGTTCATCGGTCCAGATTCATAATTTGGAAAGGTTTAGTAAGGGAAGTTAAAGTTGCAATTTAATGGTTGGTGTAAGTCGCCAGCATCATCGGCGTGTCAAGTTTCTGTCGTTGGCTCGCCAAAACCTGTATGATCAGAGTCATCATCACCGTTCAAACCGTCAATAACAAAGGAAAAGTCAAGAAAAGAAAACAAAAGCGCCGAGGAGGATTCGATCCATCGCTAGCCACCTAATCCAGTTGACTTCGGTCAAAATAACTACAACCCGGAGAGGACTTTGAAACCTCCACGATTTCTGCTACAGCTGCGGCTGCGCTTCGACCGCCCGGATCGCCTTTGATCGCCAGCTGCTGTGCTCCAACACCGTGCAGTCACGTCCAATCAGTTCAAGGACTGGTCAGATTTGCTCTGTGTTCAGATTACTCCATCTTGAAGATCCATTAGCAAAAACGTTGTGTGGGATTTTGAAGACATCAGGAGGGTCATACGTCCCTGAAAGTCAAAGTTTTATTATACCGATTGTACAAATCGGCCAGTCCCCGATCACATATGAAATTACAGTCAAACGACCCGGAATTAGACTTCGACGGGGAATCGGATTAGGATTCATCAAGAATAGCCACGACCCGGGCAAGCATCAACCACGCCGGGCTGGTTTCTCTGCCACTGCAAGCTGGCCGCGCCTCGTCTGGTTCCCGAGGCCGTGCCCCTGCGTTTCCTCCATCGCCCCCGACCTGCGGGCTGCTCTGCCCCTGCCACTGTATGTCAACCCGCCCGGAGGAGAGAAATCCGGTCTGCCTCCGTTTCCGGTTGACATTGACGGCTCCTTCGCGCGGACGCCCCCGCACGGCGCCTTCGCCCGCCCGTGCCGGCTCTGCATCCGCACGCTCGCGAGTGCCGGCCCCGCCTTCTCCTGCTTCATCCGGGTTGCCTCAAGTCGGCTTTGCAAGTACTGAATCGCCCGCGCGCTGCAGGCCTCTGGGTTGTCTTCGCCGCTTCGCGAGTATCCTGGCTGTTTTAGCTGCTGCCTTGGACCGGGCCATTCCCGTGGTCGTTGTTAAACTGCCCAGTCGAGGGTTTTCTTTGTCACCTGCCTCTGCTGTCATATGCTCCCCTAACAGCAAGAAGGAAAAGATAAGATGCAAAGGAGAAAGATAAAGGAAGGTCACGTGGGTGATGTACTGCATCACATCAGAGGAGACATATTTATCCACTATCAGCATCCCGTTCATCTGACAAAATACATCAGGTGCTATCTTTTCCATCTGTTTCTTTTTTGTACATATTGTTTTTCCGAGAACAATCACTTGGTCTATGTTGTTTTCTCACAGGACCATTATTTATTGCAAAGGGTGTCGCAAAAGGGGCCAGCATTGTTTTTACGCTAGCGCTTGTCCGTGCCGTGCTGCGTGACGGATACATGCACAAGTCATCGCTCCCGTTACATCAACACAGTGCAATTAACTCGCCCGTACGCACCGGATTACGACACCGTGGCCGGCTCACCCGTCTGCGCCGATTTACAATACCGCAGACAACTTACCCGTCCTTTCCGGCGGCCGGGTTTCTTACCAGTGCCGGCTTACAACGCCGGGGCCGGTTCATCTGTCCGAGCCACCTCTAATACTGTGGACGTCTCTACCATCCGTTTATTGCGGCCTGGTTTACATCGACACACCAGGGCCGCACCTGTCTGCATGAGCTGTTTATTGAGTATGAACAAGTCACAGCTTGGGTAGCCCGGTTTTCTTTCAACAATTTGGAGGCAATTATTATGTATTATCAGCCGTCGTCTGCACTGGATGGTTCAATGGACATGCACACAAGTCGCCGCCACTACAGTTTGGTTCAACTTCAAGGAGCCAGTTGGAAGGAACCATTGGCCGAGTTGCTGACACGGCTCATACGGGATCATTTATAACCCGCTGCAGTCACCTCAACCTTCTGTGGATTCACATCGTGCTATCAACATCAATGATATACAAGTTATGCCGGCTTATATCACGGTCAAATATGGAGAGTCTTAAGCCAACTCCTCAAGGCACCTTTGAGACTCGGGGGCTACGATGACATAACTCAGCAGATCTTGCCAGTTTCAGCCGGTTTAAGAAACCCAGGACGATGGAGGGAAAGATAACCCGGTCCCGGAGGCTACTGTTATATTGATGAAAATTTAAAGGCCGTCAGACAATTTCCGGCTTAGAAAGTATATGACAGTTACAAAATCCCGGCTCAATGAAGAAGATCCGGGTCATCAGAAAGGATTCCGGTTTAAAATCCAGCTCAAGAGAAGTCAGTCTCACTGAAGCTCTCAAATATCCGGTTTACAATCCGGTTCAAGAGAAATCTATTCTCCCACAAAGCTCTGAAGCACTCAAATCCGGTTTAACAATGTCCGGTTCAAAAGGGAATTAACTTCTCGCAAGTTCGAGTTTAAAGGCTGTCAGAAAATTTCCGGCTGAAAATGAAGATTCCGGTTTAAAATCCGGTTCAAGGGAAAGATGTCTCCCACAAAGCTTTGAAGCTCTCAATATCCGGTTCAAAATCCCGGTTCAAGAAGGATTTATCTCTTGCAAAAAATTAAAAATTGCCAAAGAGGACCTGCTGCCACGATGCGCGGTTCAAACATGGGTATCCCGCCTTACTGGCCTGACATATTATTGATCACTTGGGGTGTTGGGGAACGTAGCATAAATTCAAAATTTTCCTACGTGTCACCAAGATCAATCTATGGAGTCATCTAGCAACGAGGGAGGATTGGATCTACATACCCTTGTAGATCGCGCGCGGAAGCGTTCAAGAGAACGGGGTTGATGGAGTCGTACTCGTTGTGATTCAAATCACCGATGATCCTAGCGCCGAACGGACGGCACCTCCGCGTTCAACACACGTACGGAACGGAGACGTCTCCCATGCCTTGATCCAGCAAGGAGGAGGGAGAGGTTGATGGAGATCCAGCAGCACGACGGCGTGGTGGAAGTAGCGGGATTCCAACAGGGCTTCGCTAAGCGCTGTGGGAGGAAGAAGATGTGTCACGGGAGGGAGAGGGAGGCGCCAGGCCTTAGATTGGTTTGCTCCTCCTTTTCCCCCACTATATATAGGGCCAAGGGAGAGGGGGAGGCGCAGCCCTTGCCCCTTCCTCCAAGGAAGGGTGCGGCCAAGGGTGGGGAGGAGTCCATCCTCCCCAAGGCACCTCGGAGGTGCCTTCCCCCTTTAGGACTCTCCCCTTTTTCCCATCTCTTGGCGCATGGGACTCTTGGGGCTGGTGCCCTTGGCCCATATAGGCCAAGGCACACCCCCTACAGCCCATGTGGCCCCCCGGGGCAGGTGGCCCCACCCGGTGGACCCCCGGGACCCTTCCGGTGGTCCCGGTACAATACCGATGACCCCGAAATTTGTCCCGATGGCCGAAATAGCACTTCCTATATATAATTCTTTACCTCTGGACCATTCCGGAACTCCTCGTGACGTCCGGGATCTCATCCGGGACTCCGAACAACTTTCGGGTTACCGCATACTAATATCTCTACAACCCTAGCGTCACCGAACCTTAAGTGTGTAGACCCTACGGGTTCGGGAGACATGCAGACATGACCGAGACGTTCTCCGGTCAATAACCAACAGCGGGATCTGGATACCCATGTTGGCTCCCACATGTTCCACGATGATCACATCGGATGAACCACGATGTCAAGGACTTAATCAATCCCGTATACAATTCCCTTTGTCTAGCGGTATTGTACTTGCCCGAGATTCGATCGTCGGTATCCCTATACCTTGTTCAATCTCGTTACCGGCAAGTCTCTTTACTCGTTCCGTAACACATCATCCCGTGATCAACTCCTTGGTCACATTGCGCATATGATGATGTCCTACTGAGTGGGCCCAGAGATACCTCTCCGCTTACACGGAGTGACAAATCCCAGTCTCGATTCGTGCCAACCCAACAGACACTTTCGGAGATACCCGTAGTGTACCTTTATAGCCACCCAGTTACGTTGTGATGTTTGGCACACCCAAAGTACTCCTACGGTATCCGGGAGTTGCACAATCTCATGGTCTAAGAAAATGATACTTGACATTGGAAAAGCTTTAGCATACGAACTACATGATCTTGTGCTAGGCTTAGGATTGGGTCTTGTCCATCACATCATTCTCCTAATGATGTGATCCCGTTATCAATGACATCCAATGTCCATGGTCAGGAAACCGTAACCATCTATTGATCAACGAGCTAGTCAACTAGAGGCTTACTAGGGACATGGTGTTGTTTATGTATCCACACATGTATCTGAGTTTCCTATCAATACAATTATAGCATGGATAATAAACGATTATCATGAACAAGGAAATATAATAATAACTAATTTATTATTGCCTCTAGGGTATATTTCCAACAGTCTCCCACTTGCACTAGAGTCAATAATCTAGTTCACATCGATATGTGATTAACACTCAAGGTCACATCCCCATGTGACTAACACCCAAGAGTTTACTAGAGTCAATAATCTAGTTCACATTTACCATGTGATTAACACTCGATGAGTTCTGGGTTTGATCATGTTTTGCTTGTGAGAGAGGTTATAGTCAACGGGTCTGGACCTTTTAGATCCGTGTGTGCTTCACAAATCTCTATGTCATCTCCTAGATGTAGCTACCACGTTCTATTTGGAGCTAATCCAAATAACTGTTCTACTTGGAGCTATTCTAGATTGTTGCTCCATTATATGTATCCGGTATCTCTACTCAGAGCTATCCGGATAGGTGTTAAGCTTGCATCGACGTAACTCTTTACGACGAACTCTTTTACCACCTCCATAACCGAGAAACTTCCTTAGTCCACTAGTTACTAAGGATAACTTTGACCGCTGTCCTGTGATCCATTCTTGGATCACTCTTGTACCCCTTGACTGACTCATGGCAAGGCACACTTCAGGTGCGGTACACAACATAGCATACTATAGAGCCTACGTCTTAAGCACAGGGGACGACCTTCGTCCTTTCTCTCTATTCTGCCGTGGTCGAGCTTTAAGTCTTAACTTCATACCTTATAACTCAGGCAAGAACTCCTTCTTTGACTGATCCATCTTGAACACCTTCAAGATCATGTCAAGGTATGTGCTCATTTGAAAGTACCATTAAGCGTTTTGATCTATCCTTATAGATCTTGATGCTCAATGCTCAAGTAGCTTAATCCAGGCTTTCCATTGAAAAACACTTTCCAAATAACCCTATATGCTTTCCAGAAATTCTACATCATTTCTGATCCATAACATATACTCATCAGAAATTCTATAGTGCTCCCACTCACTTCTTTGGAAATACAAGTTTCTCATAAACTTTGTATAAACCCAAAATCTTTGATCATCTCATCAAAGTGTACATTCCAACTCCGAGATGCTTACTCCAGTCCTCAGAAGGATTGCTGGAGTTTTGCATACTTATTAGCATCTTTCAGGATTGACAAAACCTTCCGGTTGTATCACATACAACCTTTCCTCAAGAAAATCGTCGAGGAAACAATGTTTTGACATCCTATCTGCAAGATTTCATAAATAATGCAGTAATCGCTAATATAATTCCAACAGACTCTTAGTATCGCTATGAGTGAGAAAATCTCACCGTAGTCAACTCCTTGAACTTGTCAAAAAACATCTTAACGACAAGTCGAGCTTTCTTAATGGTGACATTTACCATCATTGTCCGTCTTCCTTTTAAAATCCATCTACACTCAACAGCCTTACGACCATCAAGTAGTTCTTCCAAAGTCTACACTTTGTTTTCATACATGGATCCTCTCTCGGATTATATGGCCTCAAGCCATTTATCGGAATCCAGGCCCACCATCGCTTCTCCATAGCTCGTAGGTTCATTGTTGTCTAGCAACATGACTTCCAAGACAGGATTACGTACCACTCTGAAGTAGTACGCATCCTTGTCATCGCACGAGGTTTGGGAGTGACTTGATCTGAAGTTTCATGATTACTATCATAAGCTTCCACTTCAATTGGTGTAGGTGCCACAGGAACAACTCTTTGTGCCCTGCTATACACTAGTTGAAGAGACGGTTCAATAACCTCATCAAGTCTCCACCATCCTCCCACTCAATTCTTTCGAGAGAAACTTTTCCTCGAGAAAGGACCCGATTCTAGAAACAATCCCTTATTGCTTTCGAATCTGAGACAGGAGGTATACCCAACTGTTTTTGGGTGTCCTATGAAGATGCATTTATCCGCTTTGGGTTCGAGCTTATCAGCCTGAAACTTTTTCACATAAGCATCGCAGCCCCAAACTTTTAAGAAATGACAGCTTAGGTTTCTCTAAACCATAGTTCATACGGTGTCATCTCATCGGAATTACATGGTGCCCCTTTTTAAAGTGAATGTGGTTGTCTCTAATGCCTAACCCATAAACTATTGTGGTAATTCGATAAGAGACATCATGGTATGCATCATATCCAATAAGGTGCAGTTATGATGTTCGGACACACCATCACACTATGGTGTTCCAGGCTGTATCAGTTGTGAAACGATTTCCACAATGTCTTAATTCTGTGCCAAACTCGTAATTCAGATATTCATCTCTATGATCATATCATAGATATTTTATCCTCTTGTCACGACGATCTTTCAACTTCACCCTGAAATTACTTGAACCTTTCAATAATTCAGACTCGTGATTCATCAAGTAAATATACTCAACATCTACTCAAGTCATCTGTGAAGTAAGAACATAACGATATCCACTACATGCCTCAGCACTCATCAGACTGCACACATCAAAATGTATTACTTCCAACAATTTTCTTTCTAGTTCCATTTTACTGAAACCGAGGCTTTCAGTCATCTTGCCCATGTGGTATGATTTGCATGCCTCAAGTGATTCAGAATCAAGTGAGTCCAAACGGTCCATTTGCATGGAGTTTCTTCATGCATACACACCAATAGACATGGTTTGCATGTCTCAAACTTTTCAAAAATGAGTGAGTCCAAAGATCCATCAACATGGAGCTTCATCATGCGTTTCATACCGATATGACTTAAGTGGCAGTGCCACAAGTAGGTGGTACTATCATTACTATCTTTTGGCATGAACATGTGTATCACTACGATCGAGATTCAATAAACCATTCATTTTAGGTGCAAGACTATTGAAGGTATTATTCAAATAAAGAGAGTAACCATTATTTTCCTTAAATGAATAACCGTATTGCGATAGGCATAATCCAATCATGTCTATGCTCAACGCAAACACCAATCTCGATGGTAGAGGGAGCGTACGATATTTGATCATATCAACATTGGAAACACTTCCAACACATATCATCAGCTCACCTTTAGCTAGTCTCCGTTTATTCCGTAGCTTTTATTTCGAGTTACTAACACTTAGCAACCGAACCGGTATCTAATACCCTGGTGCTACTAGGAGTACTAGTAAAGTACACATCAACACAATGTATATCCAATATACTTTTATTGACCTTGCCAGCCTTCTCATCTACCAAGTATCTAGGGTAATTCTGCTCCAGTGGTTGTTCCCCTTATTACAGAAGCACTTAGTCTCGGGTTTGGGTTCAACCTTGGGTTTCTTCACTAGAGCAGCAGCTGAATTGCCGTGTCATGAAGTATCCCTTCTTGCCCTTGCCCTTCTTGAAACTAGTGGTTTCACTAACCATCAACAATTGATGCTCCTTCTTGATTTCTACTTTCACGGTGTCAAACATCGCGAATATCTCAAGGATCATCATATATGTCCCTGATATATTATAGTTCATCACGAAGCTCAAGCAGCTTGGTGGTAATGACTTTGGAGAACCATCACTATTTCATCTGGAATATTAACTCCCACTTGATTCAAGTGATTGTTGTACTCAGACAATCTGAGCACAAGCTCAACAATTGAGCTTTTCTCCCTTAGTATGTAGGCTAGAAGGAGGTCTTATACCTCTTGACGTGGGCACGAGCCTGAAATCCCAATTTCAGCCCTCAAAACATCTCATATGTTTCGCGACGTTTCAAAAACGTCTTCGGTGCCTCAACTCTAAACCGTTTAACTGAACTATCATGTAGTTATCAAAACGTGTATGTAGATGTTCGCAACATCCACAGACAACGTTCGAGGTTCAGCACACTGAGCGGTGCATTAAGGACATAAGCCTTCTAAGAAGCAATGAGGACAATCCTCAGTTTACGGACCTAGTCCGCATAATTGCTACTATCAACTTTCAACTAAATTTTTCTCTAGGAACATATCTAAACAGTAGAACTAAAGCGCGAGCTACGACATAATTTGCAAAATCCTTTTGACTATGTTCAGGATAATTAAGTTCATCTTATGAACTCCCACTCAGATAGACATCCCTCTAGTCATCTAAGTGATTACATGATCCGAGTCAACTAGGCCGTGTCCGATCATCACGTGAGACGGACTAGTCAACATCGGTGAACATCTTCATGTTGATTGTATCTTCTATACGACTCATGCTCGACCTTTCGGTCTACTGTGTTCCGAGGCCATGTCTGTACATGCTAGGCTCGTCAAGTTAACCCTAAGTGTTTTGCATGTGTTCCGAGGCCATGTCTGTACATGCTAGGCTCGTCAACACCCGTTGTATGTGAACGTCTGAATAAAACACCCGATCATCACGTGGTATTTTGAAACAGCGAACTGTCGCAACGGTGCACAGTTAGGGGAGAACACTTCTTGAAATTGTTGTAAGGGATCATCTTATTTACTACCGTCGTTCTAAGCAAATAAGATGTATAAACATGATAAACATCACATGCAATCAAATAATAGTGACATGATATGGCCAATATCATATAGCTCCTTTGATCTCCATCCTGGGGCTCCATGATCATCTATTACAAGAACATGATCAATCTCATACATCACATATATCATTCATCACATCCTTTTGGCCATATCACATCACATAGCATACCCTGCAAAAACAAGTTAGACGTCCTCTAATTGTTGTTTGCATGTTTTACGTGGCTGCTATGGGTTTCTAGCAAGAACGTTTCTTACCTACGCAAAACCACAACGTGATATGCCAATTGCTATTTACCCTTCATAAGGACCCTTTTCATCGAATCCGATCCGACTAAAGTAGGAGAGACAGATACCCTCTAGCCACCTTATGCAACTAGTGCATGTCAGTCGGTGGAACCTGTCTCACGTAAGAGTACGTGTAAGGTCGGTCCGGGCCGCTTCATCCCACGATGCCGCCGAATCAAGATAAGACTAGTAACGGCAAGCATATTGAACAAAATCAACGCCCACAACTACTTTGTGTTCTACTCGTGCATAGAATCTACGCATAGACCTAGTTCATGATGCCACTGTTGGGGAACGTAGCATAAATTCAAAATTTTCCTACGTGTCACCAAGATCAATCTATGGAGTCATCTAGCAACGAGGGAGGATTGGATCTACATACCCTTGTAGATCGCGCGCGGAAGCGTTCAAGAGAACGGGGTTGATGGAGTCGTACTCGTCGTGATTCAAATCACCGATGATCCTAGCGCCGAACGGACGGCACCTCCGCGTTCAACACACGTACGGAACGGAGACGTCTCCCATGCCTTGATCCAGCAAGGAGGAGGGAGAGGTTGATGGAGATCCAGCAGCACGATGGCGTGGTGGAAGTAGCGGGATTCCAACAGGGCTTCGCTAAGCGCTGCGGGAGGAAGAAGATGTGTCACGGGAGGGAGAGGGAGGCGCCAGGCCTTAGATTGGTTTGCTCCTCCTTTTCCCCCACTATATATAGGGCCAAGGGAGAGGGGGAGGCACAGCCCTTTCCCCTTCCTCCAAGGAAGGGTGCGGCCAAGGGTGGGGAGGAGTCCATCCTCCCCAAGGCACCTCGGAGGTGCCTTCCCCCTTTAGGACTCTCCCCTTTTTCCCATCTCTTGGCGCATGGGACTCTTGGGGCTGGTGCCCTTGGCCCATATAGGCCAAGGAACACCCCCTACAGCCCATGTGGCCCCCCGGGGCAGGTGGCCCCACCCGGTGGACCCCCGGGACCCTTCCGGTGGTCCCGGTACAATACCGATGACCCCGAAACTTGTCCCGATGGCCGAAATAGCACTTCCTATATATAATTCTTTACCTCCGGACCATTCCGGAACTCCTCGTGACGTCCGGGATCTCATCCGGGACTCCGAACAACTTTCGGGTTACCGCATACTAATATCTCTACAACCCTAGCGTCACCGAACCTTAAGTGTGTAGACCCTACAGGTTCGGGAGACATGCAGACATGACCGAGACGTTCTCCGGTCAATAACCAACAGCGGGATCTGGATACCCATGTTGGCTCCCACATGTTCCACGATGATCTCATCGGATGAACCACGATGTCAAGGACTTAATCAATCCCGTATACAATTCCCTTTGTCTAGCGGTATTGTACTTGCCCGAGATTCGATCGTCGGTATCCCTATACCTTGTTCAATCTCGTTACCGGCAAGTCTCTTTACTCGTTCCGTAACACATCATCCCGTGATCAACTCCTTGGTCACATTGCGCATATGATGATGTCCTACTGAGTGGGCCCAGAGATACCTCTCCGCTTACACGGAGTGACAAATCCCAGTCTCGATTCGTGCCAACCCAACAGACACTTTCGGAGATACCCGTAGTGTACCTTTATAGCCACCCAGTTACGTTGTGACGTCTGGCACACCCAAAGTACTCCTACGGTATCCGGGAGTTGCACAATCTCATGGTCTAAGAAAATGATACTTGACATTGGAAAAGCTTTAGCATACGAACTACATGATCTTGTGCTAGGCTTAGGATTGGGTCTTGTCCATCACATCATTCTCCTAATGATGTGATCCCGTTATCAATGACATCCAATGTCCATGGTCAGGAAACCGTAACCATCTATTGATCAACGAGCTAGTCAACTAGAGGCTTACTAGGGACATGGTGTTGTTTATGTATCCACACATGTATCTGAGTTTCCTATCAATACAATTATAGCATGGATAATAAACGATTATCATGAACAAGGAAATATAATAATAACTAATTTATTATTGCCTCTAGGGTATATTTCCAACATGGGGGCTTGGTCGTATCCGAACCATAGCAACACCTTTTGATAGGCGTAAAGCCACAGCATCACTTGGGGATTTGTGGTCACCTCTGAACCATAGTCACGCCTCTTGATGGGCGAGAGCCACCAGATCACTTGGGGACTTGGTCATGTCTGAACCAGTCATGCCTCTTGATCGTCCTAAGGCCACAGAATCACTTGGGGGCTTGGTAGAACCCGAACCATTGCCATGCCACTTGATCGGCATAAATGCCACGATTTCATTTGGGGACCTGGCTGACTTGAACCATAGCTACACCTATCGGGAGCTTGGTCGTGTCCGACCATGGTAACGCCATCTGATCAGCTCAAATAAGCCTCCTTTTGCAAACGGTTTTATCATTGCCTTTGCTTCACAATTTTCTTTGATAGATATTTCTTTCTTTTTGTTGCATTTTTAAACCGACAAATTCTTAAACCGGTTCGACGATCAAATTACAAATTGATGGAACACGGTCAAATCTTAATCCAGAGACTATCTGCCTGGTTTGATTTTCTGTTACCATCCTATTATGGAGTAAACCGGTGTTTATCAACCCGGCTCGGCTTTCAACTACAAGTTGTCAGTACACGATCAAGTTATAATCCGGAGACTATCAGCCCGGTCTGGTTTGACTACAAGTTCCCAGTATTATATATGGTTAATCCGGTGTTTATCACAACCCGGTACGGTTTTATCATAAACCGGCACAATATGGAAGGAGTTATCAGTACTCAAAATTTGGGTTATTGAAAGTGCGTTCTATCGACTAGAGGGGGGGTGAATAGGCGATTTTTATGAAAGTCTTCAAAACGTGGAAGTTATGAAGACAAACAGTAGAGATATGCCTATTACTATGCAGCAGAAGTTAGACTACACTAGGCAAGCCATGGTCAAGTATCAACAAAGTGAAAGCACAGTGACAAATAGCTGTAGTGTAATAAGGATCAGGTAGGAAGATACTATGAAGCCAAACAGATCATACACTCACGTTGTGAAGACAAAAGATAGAACAGACACGCAATGACTTCACAATGAGCGATCAGTAAGTAAAAGGAAGTGAAGATGAAACCAGTGACTCGTGGAAGACAATGATGTGTTGGACCAGTTCCAGTTGCTGTGACAACTATACGTCTGGTTGGAGCGGCTAGGTATTTAAACCTTAGGACACACAGTCCCGGACACCCAGTCCTGGACACGCAGCTCAGGACACCAAGTCCTCACCATATTCTCCTTGAGCTAAGGTCACTTAGTCCTCGCCCAATCACTCTGGTAAGTCTTCAAGGTAGACTCCCAAACCTTCACAGACTTCGTTCACTGGCAATCCACAATGTCTCTTGGATGCTCTGAACGCGATGCCTAACCGTCTGGGGATGCACAGTCCTCAAGTGTAATAAGTCTTCAGATCACACAGACAAGAAGACTTAAGTGATGCCCAATGTTCTCTGGCTCTGGGTGGTTAGGGCTTTTCTCCTCGCTAGGAATTTTCTCTCAAAGGCTTCGAGGTGGGTTGCTCTCAAACGACAAAAGCCGTGCACTGAAATCTGAGCAGCCAACGTTTATGGTTGTAGGGGGTGGGCTATTTATAGCCACTTGGCAACCCGACCTGATTTGTCCGAAATGACCCTGGGTCACTAAGGAACTGACACGTGTCTCAACGGTCGGATTTCAAACTCTCATGGCAACTTTACTTGGACTACAAGCAAAGCTGACTGGACAAGATAAGCTTTCATTGTCTTCACTCGAAGACATAGGTTTTTGGTTTAGGCATCACTTCAGTCATTCTAACTGGTTCTCCTGGACCCCACTTAACAGTACGGTGGTTCCTATGACTCAACACAAAAGAAAAAGAACTACGAAAGATCTAAGTCTTCGAGCTCCATAGGCTTCATAACGTGTCTTCTTTTGTCATAGTCTTCAATGTGAATATCTTCATACACCACCTTTGACTTCAATGTCTTCATACATTTTTAGGGGTCATCTCTGGTAGTAAAACCAAATCAATGAGGGACTTCTACCTGTGTTATCCTGCAATTCTCACAAACACATTAGTCCCTCAACTAGGTTTGTCGTCAATACTCCAAAACCAACTAGGGGTGGCACTAGATGCACTTACAATCTCCCCCTTTTTGGTGATTGATGACAAACTAGTTGAAGTTTTCAATGGGGAATATAGACTGTGAAATTGTAAAGGATAAGGAATTGTCTTCATAAGTTGCAAGGGCTCCCCCTGAAGATGTGCATACAAGTTAATTTGCTTTTGGAATGCAAATGCACATGGCAGGTTGTACTTGTGGAGATCCACTTCAGCTTATGATGACAATCCACTATGCATGTGAAGATATATGAAGATAATGACATGCATAATGGAAAATGGACGTCTGCAGAATGAGATAAGTGCGGAATTTATCGTCGCACATGCGGAATTTATCTTCGCAAAACAGGGTGGCAAACAAGTAGCAGACGACCATCTGGTTTAAGTGCTACAACTCATAAGAACCAAATGTAAAACAAGAGTTGTAAGCACGAAGCAAAATATAACAAAACATAAAGCACCCGCCCATATGGACCCGCTTGAAGACTATCAACCCATATGCTTCTCCCCCTTTTGTCAGCAAGGACCAAAAAGGTTTGAAAACATAGAGTGTCTACTCGTTTCCAGGAGCAGCAGGGTTGTTGGAGGTGTTTGGCGGTGCAGAAGAGGTTGGAGGTGCTGAAGCAGGTGGCGGTGAGGTAGCATCGTCTTCTTCATCAATGATTTTGGCAGTGACTGTGGCAGCTGAGGAAGAAAACTCAGAGTATTCAAGAGATGGAGTGCTTCGCATCACAGCCCTTCTAGGAGGTGTGGTGTCAAACTTGAATCGCTCAGCGAAGCCATCCTCTTCAAGTTCAGCTTCAGTACATATCATTGATAGCCCTTTCCATGTACGACGACAGGTTTCATGGGTAACGAAAGCATTCTTGGTGGCAAGATTTCGGATACGATTTACATCCACCAAGAGACTTTTCATCTGTCTCTTCAACCAGTCATGATGCCTATCCTGCTTTTGATGAAGGGCCACAAGAAGCTCTCGGTCGTTGAGAACACGAGTGCGCTTCTTGGGTCTTGAAGCAGTTGCACTGTCAGTGGCTTCGGTTGAAGCAGGGTGTGGTGCACGTGTAGTGCCAGCCAAAGGATACACCCTGGAGATGGCTTCAACACCTTCAACATTCCGAGTGAAGCTCTGGTGTTCTGCATTCTGAAGACTCAAAGGTTGCTTGGCAGGCTCAGGATATATAGCTGCAGCAGAGGTATCCACATCTGGCAAGAAGATCCGATGGTTGCGGGCTGAGGGCTGATATGAGATCGCAGAGTGAAGCTTGATCAGTCTCATTACCCAAGGAGCATAGAACTTCAAACCAAGTAAATCTGAGCCTGATGTAGCAAGTTGGCATATGAAGAAGTCCTGTGCGTTGAAGCATTTGCCATGAAGGATACAAAACAGCAGAGTCTTCATTGCACCCTTGATCTTGGCATTTGGAGAGTGCCCTTTGATAGGCCAGAGAGTCCGCCGGATAATGTGATAGATGGTTCTGGGCAGGTACTCAAAGTCTTCAATGAAGAACTCTGTTGGATAAGGAGCATTGTGGGGCAATGGCTTCATCATTGAGAGCATCTGACTCATATTCGGTTCAGGCCTCTGGAATATGCTCTCAAGAGCTTCAGTGTGTAGTGGATAGCCTTCCTTGAAGAATTCGCCAGGAGTGGGCAGGCCGGTGAGCTCAATGATATCAAATGCATTGGCTTCGTGATGGACATTGCCGGTCATCCACTCCAGGGCCCAAGTCTTCGGATCTCTGTTGTATCCTTTGATGTGGAGGGTGGCATAGAATTGCAGCAGAAGCTCTTCATTCCAGTGCTCTTCATCAGTTACAAACTGCAACAGACCCACTTGCTTGAAGCAATCCAACGCTTCCTCTAAACAGGGCAGACCAGCAATGACTTCAACATCAAGGCGCTTGTGCGGGAAGATGCGACCTTGGTTGTATAGGATGCATGAATAGTATCTGCGCTGAGGATAGCTCCAGAACCTATCTAATGAAATCCTTTCCCTTGAATAGGGGTTCTTGGAGCTGTTGAAGAACATATTATCTGCCTTGAAGCTATTGATGTTAAAGGAGTCAGGTGCTGATGCAGGACCTGGGAACCTCGGCAGCCTTGGGACTGGCTTCTGGACATGAGGCCTGTGCTCAACATGGTAATCAAATTGAGGACCTGCAGCAGACTCAGGAACAGAAGTGTCTGGATCAGTAGCTTCGCTGTCTTCTGAAGCTTTTGGTGGGGAGGGCTCCACATTGGCTTCAGTGTTGGTTGTGGCAGCCTCAATATTTTCAGCCTCCGCTTGACTAGCTGGAGGGTCGGTCACTAGCACGTTCTCCTGGAGAACTACTGCTTCTTGATGGAGCATAGGAGTGGGCTCTTGTGGTGCTTCTTCTGCGGCTGATGCAGCCGGAATGTCTTCAGCATAGACTTGAGGCCTTGGACCTTTGCGAAGCCTGCGGAATGCAGACAACGCCTGTGGGGTTGGTGTGGGCTGGGCCTCATTGTCTTCTTCCTCTTGAGGGCGATCCGCCCATGACGCATCTTGTGCAATTGGTGTCAGAGGACGACTAATGCTGATGAGTTCGCTGTGTTCATACTGAGGAAGGGCTGCATCATCTTGTACATTGTCCTGATGACCAATGTCTTCAGCAGCGATAGGGTCGGCTGCTGGTATGTCTTCAGCTTCAGGAGCCTCTGTGGAAGCAGGCTCATGAACTGTCAGTTGTCGTTCTGCGTCAGGATGGATGACAGAAAGGGGTTCAACCATCAAGGGCTCTGTGGGAGCAGCCCGAGCTTTCTTGATCTTTCGCTTCTTCTGAGTGGGAGTAGAAGGAGAGGCTTCAGTATGTTTCCGCTTCCTAGCTTCAGCCTCTGCAGTTCGCGTCTTCTTGAGCTCTGAAGCGGTTGACCGGCTCTTTGGCTTCGAGCCAGTCGTTGCAGTTGGGAAGACAATTGGAACTGCTTCTTGCCTTGGTGCCTCTGGTTCAGCCATAGCAGGCTTCTTCTTCTTCTTCGCGGCCATCCTGGGGTCGATGCCGGGACGCCCAAGTGCCTTGCGCTTCTCGGCCTCATTGTAGGCCTGCACACATCTGTCTGCCAGAGACTTCATTCGCTCCCGCGAACCTTGAGCTTCTGCACGCTTCTTCAGAAAGTTTTCCTTTAGTTCATGCATCATGACCTTGAAGCTCTTCACTTCTTGCACGCTGAGCTTGGCCATATGCTTCTTGAACTGAGCCTTTTCATGATCAATTTTCTGCTTCAGTTCAACAATGGGCTCGGCAATTGCAAGTTCTGAAGCAATAGTGCCTTGGAAGGCGACGCTGAGGCCAACGGGCAGCTGCAGATCTTCGAAGCTGATGTTTGGTGGGGCAAACCATTCATCGATGAAGTTGTGGATGATGGCGACATCAAAGAGAGGCAAATTGTTGAAGATTTCAGCTTCTTCTTTGCTCTTGATGAGCTGCTCGAGAGCGTCATCTCCAAGATCTTCATCACTTGACAGATCAATGGCTTCGCTGCGCAGAATGGCAGCAGCTGTGAGCTCTTTTCCGGTGTGTGGCTGAGGCATCTTGGCCTTCTGGGGCTTGGAGATGCGGGATACGTCTTCAGACTGCACACTGTCTTCAAGAGGTGCAGTTGCCAATGGCTTCGCCCTTGAGATTTTTGGTGAAGGGGCCGGCTTTGAAGCTTTTGGCTTCTTCTGCTGTTTTGGCTTCGGTACAGTAGGAGCTTCATCAGACTCAGAGTCAGCTGGAGGGTCATTCACGGCAGTCCCTTGGACTAAGATGCGGGTGAGGAGGCCCTCAAGGTTGGCATACGGACCGATGATATTGGGTTCTGCGTCGCGTGTGCCATCTGCCCTAGGTGCGGAGGGACCAGGGTTGAAGTCTAACCCAAATTTCTTCTTGTTCTGCTTCGCTGATTGTTGGGCAAATTGGAAGTTGCGCTTGAACAGATTGTCGTCACGACACCAGAGTAGTGACGACGGATGTGCATCATCAGGCCGTGGCCCACGAATCATGCATGGATAGAAGCTTTGGGCAATAGCTTCATCTCTAGACCTGGGTACAAGGTTCTTGTATAAGATGTCTTCCCACGGTCTTTTGATGGCACTTTTCTCAGCATACTCCTGGGTGACGAAGCGGTATTGGAACCATTGTTCTGCCCAATAGCGTCGAATCCATTGGATTCGGGTCTTGCGCTGACCATAATTCTCTTCAGGATCTGTTTTGTACATTTCTGCCAGTTCATCAGACAGATCTTTGGATGTTCCTCCACGTCTCTATCTGCCCCCCTTCCTTGCTGCTGTTTCTGAAGCCATAAACTTTAACTTGAAAGGCTTCAAAACTTTCAAAGGCTTCAAAGGCTTTCTTTTGCTGGAGCAACAGGAACTAGCTTTAGGAGAATTTATGTGATGCTGTAGGAATTCTGCAAATGAATGCAGACTATGAGAACCAAGGGATTCTCCCACGGACATGTACCTGTGACAGCATTAAGGTGCGAGGGAAGGGGAAGAGGTCATATGCATTCTCAGAAGATTTTGAAGATAAATCAGTTTAGAAGACATTGACCTCATCGTGCGAAGACATTCACTCATAGATAAGAAGTTGGTTCTAGATTTGTACGATTCCACAGATCAGTACAAGTGAGGAATCTAACTACTTTGTGAAGCAAAAGTGAATATACTAGGCATGTTATGAGATGCAGTTTGAGAGAGATCTAGCTTGTGTGAACAGAAACTTCTTGTGGTAGAAAGTGACAGAACAAGAGGATCTATGGTGCTGTAAAAAGGCAGTTTTATTTACCACACTTGGAACTGCTAGACGGAGTGGGAGATGATGCCGAGCAGTTCAATCCTCCATGCCCTAACTTGGCGACGGAAGACACCTACGGCGACGGCGGAGAGGACGATGTCCGCGATCGGCGTGAAGACGGCGTCGGAGAGGTTGTGGCAGCGAAGCGCTTCGTTGCCGGCATCGTCGAGAGCTAGCGGTGGCGCTAGGGTTCGTGCGAGGGTGGAAGAAGGAGATAATGACCGCGGTAAGTGTGAATTTATAGGCGCAGGAGCGACACTGCGCTATTACTCAGGTGCCCCTGGAGATTCGCATCTGAGGAACGTGGCCATCATGCGGTATTTTGGGGGCAGTTCCACGTCCCACGCACGCCTAGATTGTCGGGTGGTCGTTCCTACTTCTCCGGATTTCATGTGGATAAATGAGCATTGAAAACGGACTCAAATGTTGTCTCTGTGTCTTCTGCTGACAAGGACGCAGAAAAGACATTCGACAGTTTCAATAGAATGCATATGACTTGGAGAGATAGAATTTTGAGACCGAGAGCATAGAGAGGTTAGGGTCCGATCACATTCACTTAGTTCAAAAGATTCAAACAAGAAGACATAGCTATAAGTGAATGCTGTAGAGGACAGAACACTAGTATATATATATATCTCTATAATCAACGTAGTGAAGATAATCATGAAGACATGTTGAGATTGAAGCCAAACCAGATATGAAGACATTGCAAGGTAACGCCATGAGTGAAACACTTCAAAATAGAACGTTTGGTGGTGGCGTTACCCACCGTATAGGAAGTATTAGACCCAGACACGACGCACAATTATCATGGCGCTCCGAAGTCAAATTCCACATTAATGTATTCACACTTAGAATGTATGTCTTCATTGATTGAAGATATACTTTACTTCGTGTGTTGCACATCTAAGTCATCAATATGCATAAGGGTTAGGATGTGTGCCTGATCACATGACATTTGAGGATTCCAGGATATTTAGCTCACACCGCAACTTGCAAAACCTCTTCTCATCCAAGGGCTTGGTGAAGATATCTGCCAATTGCTCTTCAGTGTTGACGTGTATGATATCAATGTCTTCCTTCACAACATGATCTCTGAGAAAGTGATGACGAATTTCAATGTGCTTTGTCTTCGAGTGCTGAACTGGGTTGTTGGCAATCTTGATGGCGCTTTCGTTGTCGCAGTAAAGTGGCACTTGCTTCAGATGAATGCCATAGTCCTTGAGTGTTTGCTTCATCCACAGAAGCCGAGCGCAGCAAGATCCAGCAGCAATGTATTCAGATTCAGCAGTGGAGAGAGATACACAGTTCTGCTTCTTTGAAGACCAACATACAAGTGATCGTCCCAGAAAGTGACATGTGCCTGATGTAGACTTGCGGTCAACTTTGTCACCAGCATAATCAGCATCCGAGAATCCAACCAAATCAAACTCTGAGCCCTTTGGATACCATAATCCTAGAGTTGGGGTGTGAGCCAAATATCGAAGAATTCGCTTCACAGCTAAGTGATGCGATTCCTTTGGTGCCGCTTGAAATTGAGCACACATGCAAACACTAAGCATAATATCTGGCCTAGATGCACATAAATAGAGCAAAGAACCAATCATGGAGCGGTATACCTTTTGATCGAACTCTTCACCATTGTTGTCGGGACCCAGATGATGTTTGGCTGGCATTGGTGTTGTGAAGCCTTTGCAGTCTTGCATACCGAACTTCTTCAGGCAATCTTTGAGATACTTCTCTTGAGATATGAAGATGCCATTGCGTTGTTGTCGTATTTGAAGACCAAGGAAGAACTTCAGCTCCCCCATCATGGACATCTGATATTGCTCTTGCATCATATATCCAAACTCTTCACTGTACTTCTGATTTGTGCAGCCGAAGATAATGTCATCCACATATATTTGGCACACAAACAGTTCACCATCATATGTCTTCGTGAAAAGAGTGGGATCTAGGGAACCAGGTATGAAGCCTTTGCTCTTCAGGAAATATTTGAGTGTGTCATACCAGGCCCTAGGGGCTTGTTTGAGGCCATACAGTGCCTTGTTGAGCTTGTATACCATGTCAGGATGTTTTGGATTTTCAAAGCCAGGCGGTTGTGCAACATACACTTCTTCTTCAATCTTGCCATTGAGAAAGGCACTCTTTACATCCATTTGATATAGAAGTATGTTATGATGATTTGCATAGGCCAGCAGTATGCGTATGGCTTCAAGCCTAGCCACAGGAGCAAATGTTTCATCGAAGTCTATGCCTTCTACTTGAGTATATCCTTGAGCAACGAGACGAGCTTTGTTTCTGACAACTTGACCATGCTCATCTTGCTTGTTGCGGTATATCCATTTGGTGCCTATTATGTTGTGCTTCCGTGGATCAGGATGCTTAACCAGTTCCCATACATTATTCAGCTCAAACTGTTGAAGCTCTTCTTGCATAGCTTGAATCCATTCAGGTTCCATGAAGGCTTCTTCAACTTTCTTGGGTTCTGATATTGAGACGAATGCGAAGTGCCCACAGAAATTTGCTAGCTGAGTTGCCCTTGAACGAGTGAGTGGACCAGGTGCATTGATGCTGTCAATTATTCTGTCAATCTGCACTTCATTGGCGACACGAGGATGTACAGGGCGAAGACTTTGCTCTTGCTGATCTGTGTTGTTGTTGGGAGGAATATCTTCAGGCTGAGCATTGTCTTCATGTTGATCAGGTGCTGAGATGATAAGTTCTTCTTCAGGATGAGCTTCAGAAGGTATAATCTCTCCAGTTCCCATAAGCTTGATTGATTCACTAGCTGGAACTTCATCTAGCACATTTGGCAGTTGCTCTCTTTGTGAACCAGTCTCATCGAACCGCACATCCACTGTTTCAACCACTTTGTAATGAAAGAGATTGAAGACTCTGTAGGAGTGCGAATCCTTTCCAAATCCAAGCATAAAACCCTCATGTGCTTTTGGTGCAAATTTTGAAGTGTGATGTGGGTCCTTGATCCAGCACCTTGCACCAAATACTCTGAAGTAACTGACATTTGGCTTTTTACCAGTAAGGAGCTCATAAGATGTCTTGTTCAAAAGCTTGTGAAGATAAACACGATTGATTGTGTGGCATGCAGTGTCAATGGCTTCAGTCCAGAATTTTCTTGGAGTCTTGTATTCATCTAGCATCGTTCTGGCCATCTCAATGAGTGTTCTGTTCTTGCGTTCGACGACGCCATTCTGCTGTGGCGTGTACGGAGCTGAGAATTCATGTGTGATGCCCAAAGTATCAAGATATGTATCAAGGCCAGTGTTCTTGAATTCAGTGCCATTGTCACTACTGATGTGCTTTATCTTGGCGCCAAAATTGGTCATAGCACGATTGGCGAAGCGTCTGAAGACATCCTGCACTTCAGTCTTGTAAAGAATTATGTGCACCCAAGTATATCTAGAATAATCATCAACAATAACGAAGCCATAGAGGCAAGCAGTAGTAGTAAAAGTTGAGTAGTGAGTGGGACCAAAAAGATCCATGTGAAGCAGTTCGAAGGGTCGAGTAGTGGTCATGATTGTCTTCGAGGGATGTTTTGCCCTCGTCATCTTCCCTGCTTCACAGGCACCACATAAGTGATCTTTCTTGAACTTGATGCCCTCGATGCCTATGACATGTTTCTTCTTCGCAAGGGTGTGGAGGTTCCTCATGCCAGCATGCCCAAGCCTCCGATGCCAAAGCCAGCATTCTAAAGCTTTTGCAAGAAGACATACTGCAAGTTGTGGCCCTACTGAGAAATCTACCACATATAAATCATCTTTCCGATACCCTTCAAATACTAGAGACTTGTCAGATTCCATTAGTACCAGGCAACGATATTTTCCAAATATTACGACCATGTTCAAATCGCAAAGCATTGAGACAGACATTAAGTTGAAACCAAGGGATTCAACAAGCATGACTTTATCCATGTGTTGATCCTTTGAGATTGCAACTCTACCTAGACCCAATACCTTACTTTTACCAGTGTCAGCAAATGTGATGTGGCTCTTGTCGGATGGACGTAAGGTTGAGTCCATAAGAAGGCTTCTTTTGCCAGTCATGTGATTTGTACACCCACTGTCAATAATCCATTCTGAAGACTTTGAAGACACTGATGTCGTACCCTACAGTGCAGTTAGGGGGATAGGCTTCACGAAGAGAATTGTGAAGCAAAAACATTTGACGAACCAGTGGGTTATGAAAACTTAGATCCAGATTAGGACTAATAGGGAGAGTAGCATGCGATTCAGGAATGAGGTACATAATGATGCCATTCGGGCATTTTATCTTGCGCCCTACAAGATTTTTAAGATCCCCAGCAATAGCGTCAGAAGATTTTGGTTTTCTGCTGGAGACCTTTCCCTGCAAAAGAGAGTTAAGCTTCTTTAACCACCCACATCTTCAAGGGTGGCTTAGAAGCAATAAGTCTAAGTGCAGCATCTGAGAATTTTGGCTTTGGAGCCCTAGCAAACAGTCTAGCAGGCGGACAATAGTACTCATAAGAATAGGCAGAATAGTTCTTGGTCATATGAACATGACGGTTTGATGAACCGCTCTCATATTCATATTCCTGAGTATGGTTCCCCTGCAAAATATTTGCGTTAGTGCGACTCAGGTGAGTCCTTTGTCTGTATGAAGCCTTTGGACCATATGATGCCTTTGGTCTGAGGTTTGTCTTCTTCAAGTGAGGTGTCATGAAGACATTCACAGGAAGATTTTCCAGACACTTTTTTAGAACCCAGATCTTCTTCATAGGCGGTCCATTCCTGCAGTTAGTACCAATGTACCTGGCAAACACTTCACCATTCTGATTCTTAAACAGTACATAGTTTGCATCAAAGGATTCATCAATGATAATGGGGTTAGCACAAGTGAAGCCAGATAAATTGGATGGATCTGCTGAAGGTTCCTTTGCAGCAACCCACTTGGTTTTGAGGTACTGCTCAGGTTTCCAGTAAGATCCATCTGCATTTATTCTCCTTACGAACCCAACACCCTCTTTCCTAGGGTTTCGGTTCAGAATCTGCTTCTTGAGGACATCACATAATGTCTGATGTCCTTTAAGACTTTTGTACATCCCTGTTTCAAGCAATGTCTTCAACCTAGCATTCTCATCAGCAATAGCAGTGGTTTCCTCAGCAGAGGGGTTAGTTACCACATCAACAGTTGAAGATATTGCAACAGCAGTAGCAGTGGAACATTCAGCAACAGAAGTAGCATTATCACGCTCAATGCATATAAGACATGGTGGTTCAAATCCTTCCTGAGCGGAACTGATCTGTTCGACGCGAAGTGACTCGTTTTCCTTTTGAAGATCTTCATGAGCCGCTCTCAATTTCTCAAGTTCTTGCTTCCTTTGAAGATAATCATAGGAAAGCTTTTCATGAGTTGTTGAGAGAGTATCATGACGATCTTCAAGTTCCTGATACTTACCATGAAGATTTTTTATGTCTTCAATTAAGGATTCAGATCGAGTCATTTCAGCACCCAACAGATCATCGCTTCTGTCTAACAGTTTTTGAATATGTTCCATGGCTTTCTGTTGTTCAGTTGCAATTTTAGCAAGTGTTTTGTAACTGGGTTTTGAATCACAATCAGAGTCATCGTCACTAGATGTTTGATAGTGAGTAGTGCGTTTGTTTACCTTGGCACCGCGTGCCATGAAGCAGTAGGTAGGAGTGGAGTCGTCCTTGTCGTTTGCATCAGTGTCGGTGATGAAGTCATTGTCTTCAGTGTTGAAGATGGACTTGGCGACGTATGCTGTAGCCAGACTTGCAATGCCAGAATCAGACTCCTCCTCAGACTCCACCTCTGCCTCCTCAGAAGCGGACTCCTCCTCAGAATCCATTTCCTTGCCAACAAACGCACGTGCCTTGCCAGATGAGCTCTTCTTGTGTGATGAAGACTTTGAGGAAGACTTGGAAGAAGACTTTGAGTATTTCTTCTTCTTCTTGTCGTCAGAGTCATATTCCTTGCTCTTCTTCTTTCTTCTGTTCTCATTGTCCCACTGTGGACACTCAGAGATGAAGTGTCCAGTTTTCTTGCACTTGTGGCATGTTTTCTTCTTGTAGTCATGAGCAGAAGCTTCATCATTCCTTGAGCTTGATCGTGAAGACTTTCTGAAGCCTTTCTTCTTGGTAAACTTTTGGAACTTATTCACAAGAATTGCAAGTTCCCTTCCAATGTCTTCAGGATCATCAGAACTGCTGTCAGATTTTTCTTCAGATGAGGAAACAGCTTTTGCCTTCAAGGCACGAGTTCACCCATAGTTTGGACCGTAGATATCTCTTTTCTCAGAAAGCTAAAACTCATGTGTGTTGAGCCTCTCAAGTATGTCAGATGGATCGAGTGTCTTGAAATCAGGACGTTCTTGAATCATCAGGGCTAGGATGTCAAACGAACTATCAAGTGATCTCAGCAGCGTCTTGACGACTTCATGTTTGGTGATCTCAGTAGCGCCGAGGGCTTGAAGCTCATTTGTGATGTCAGTGAGTCTGTCAAATGTGTGCTGGACATTCTCATTGTCATTTCGCTTGAAGCGGTTGAAGAGATTGCGAAGGACACTGATTCTTTGATCTCTCTGGGTTGAGATGCCTTCATTGACCTTGGAGAGCCAGTCCCAAACCAGCTTGGATGTCTTCAAAGCACTCACACGGCCATACTGTTCTTTGGTCAGATGACCACAGATGATGTTCTTGGCAGTAGAGTCTAGTTGAACGAATTTCTTGACATCAGCAGCAGTGACACCTTCTCCAGCCTTGGGAACGCCGTTCTCGACGACATACCATAGGTCGACGTCAATGGCTTCAAGATGCATACGCATCTTATTCTTCCAGTAGGGATATTCAGTTCCATCGAAGACGGGGCACGCAGCGGAGACTTTAATTATCCCTGCAGTCGACATAGCTGAAACTCCAGGTGGTTAAACCGAATCACACAGAACAAGGGAGCACCTTGCTCTGATACCAATTGAAAGTGCGTTATATCGACTAGAGGGGGGGGGGGTTGAATAGGCGATTTTTATGAAAGTCTTCAAAACATGGAAGTTGTGAAGACAAACAGTAGAGATATGCCTATTACTATGTAGCGGAAGTTAGACTACACTAGGCAAGCCATGGTCAAGTATCAACAAAGTGAAAGCACAGTGACAAATAGCTGTAGTGTAATAAGGATCAGGTAGGAAGATACTATGAAGCCAAACAGATCATACACTCACGTTGTGAAGACAAAAGATAGAATAGACACGCAATGACTTCACAATGAGCGATCAGTAAGTAAAAGGAAGTGAAGATGAAACCAGTGACTCGTGGAAGACAATGATGTGTTGGACCAGTTCCAGTTGCTGTGACAACTGTACGTCTGGTTGGAGCGGCTAGGTATTTAAACCTTAGGACACACAGTCCCGGACACCCAGTCCTGAACACGCAGCTCAGGACACCAAGTCCTCACCGTATTCTCCTTGAGCTAAGGTCACTTAGTCCTCGCCCAATCACTCTGGTAAGTCTTCAAGGTAGACTCCCAAACCTTCACAGACTTCGTTCACTGGCAATCCACAATGTCTCTTGGATGCTCTGAACGCGACGCCTAACCGTCTGGGGATGCACAGTCCTCAAGTGTAATAAGTCTTCAGATCACACAGACAAGAAGACTTAAGTGATGCCCAATGTTCTCTGGCTCTGGGTGGTTAGGGCTTTTCTCCTCGCTAGGAATTTTCTCTCAAAGGCTTCGAGGTGGGTTGCTCTCAAACGACAAAAGCCGTGCACTGAAATCTGAGCAGCCAACGTTTATGGTTGTAGGGGGTGGGCTATTTATAGCCACTTGGCAACCCGACCTGATTTGTCCGAAATGACCCTGGGTCACTAAGGAACTGACACGTGTCTCAACGGTCGGATTTCAAACTCTCATGGCAACTTTACTTGGACTACAAGCAAAGCTGACTGGACAAGATACGCTTTCATTGTCTTCACTCGAAGACATAGGTTTTTGGTTTAGGCATCACTTCAGTCATTCTAACTGGTTCTCCTGGACCCCACTTAACAGTACGGTGGTTCCTATGACTCAACACAAAAGAAAAAGAACTACGCAAGATCTAAGTCTTCGAGCTCCATAGGCTTCATAACGTGTCTTCTTTTGTCATAGCCTTCAATGTGAATATCTTCATATACCACCTTTGACTTCAATGTCTTCATACATTTTTAGGGGTCATCTCTGGTAGTAAAACCAAATCAATGAGGGACTTCTACCTGTGTTATCCTGCAATTCTCACAAACACATTAGTCCCTCAACTAGGTTTGTCGTCAATACTCCAAAACCAACTAGGGGTGGCACTAGATGCACTTACAGTTATTACCTCTACTACAAAAAGTTGGTAAACCAACGATGTGATTCAATGTCACAGGTATGATATATTTCATATTTGATTATTCTTAAGTGCAGTATTGGTTATATGTTGGGCATTATGACTCGTCCGGTGGTAAACCGCCAGGACACTTTAAATTTGTTGTATGCCAAAACAGGTTTGTTAAAGTGGCCTGGCTTTAAGACAATAAGTCGCCATTATATGATGATAAATTATCCGGTGTTTATTGAACCGGCCTGGTTTTTGACTATAAGTCGCAAGTATATATTTGGATTGCGTCATTGGAATCATGCGCTCATAAATCATTGGATTATATTATTCAAATCTTCAAATAGCCAACATGGCTGGATTTTATTATGGTTATCAGTAACCAGTATTATGATTAAGGTTTTCAAAGTCGCTTTAGCACAATGGCTATTATATTATCAATGGATATGATTTATTCTACAATTGAAGGAATAGTCCCGAGTTGCTGCAGGCTTACGACTCGACACTTGGGGGCTACATTATTCACGTTGAGATTTCATCAAATATGCAAGTCTCATGTTGCTGCAAGCATGCACCATGACACTTGGGGGCTAATGCAAAGTCATTTTTTGCTCACTTTATTGAAGACCCGACTCATCACATTGTAATGAGCCGGCCCTTGGGGGCTACCAATTGCTCCTGTCAACAATTCAAGGTACACAAGTTTTTATCCATTATATTGAAGGGTCCACTCCTCAGTTGGTAAAGCACAAAGCTCTTAACCTTGTGGACGTGGGTTGAAGCCCCATGATGGGAGTTACATCATATGATGTTATTTTCAATGAAGTATATATAAAGTCCCAGCTCAATATTATCTTACTGAACCGGCCCTTGGGGGCTACACTGATTGAAGTTTTTATAAGCAATTACAAGTCCCAGGTTGCTGCAAGCATGACAACTCGGCACTTGGGGGCTACATATATGGAGTATTCAGTTTATATAATTGAGATGAACAAACCGGATTTCTTCAAGGTTGAAACACTTATTGGAGCAAGTCTTAAGTTATCACTATGTTCTCCTCTTAAGACTTGGGGGCTACAGGTATTATGCATATAAAGGAGGAACATCTTCATTTTATCAGTTTTCAGCAAATCAGGAAGATCAATTACATGACCCAGTGTCGACAACAATTATGACCCGGCGCCATCAATATTTATAAACCGGCTATTTTGGTAATATTAAACCGGCAAGTTTTACATCTTCAAACACGTTGAATATCAGATAAGTATTTTCAGACCCATGTTTCTTAAACCGGCGCTTTGGGAGCTGAGTCAAAGGAGTTATTCTTCACGATATTTCTCGGTGACAAACCAAGGTCGGCAAATTGATTATGAAGCTGGTCTGTTGACCCGGATTTCTCAGAAGGAGGAAATAACAAGGACTTAAGGATGATCAGGTACCGGTTTATAAAAATTCTTAACCCGGAGCATAACCTGTCAAATTTGTTCTTGTGTTTATTTTGCTGCATAAGTTTACCATGAATAAATCCAAGCTAAACTTGGGGGCTAATGTCGGGGATATACCTCGCGGTGTAAACCGGCCGGAAGTTAACCCGGCCGGACTTGGCGGTTTATCTGAAGACCCCGCTGACACTTGGCGAGTTACTAGCGACCCGCCCTGACCCGGCGATTTACCAGCAACCCACCTGGTCATTATGACTCACTGGTGATCCGGCGTGCGGGATCGATGGATGACAAGGCCCAAAGCCCAGAAGGCCGGTTCACGTTTAATGGTGGGCCGGTTTAAGAGGAAAGGCATGAGGAACATTATCTTACAAGGAGCTAAGACCCGGACTTGTATCCGGTTTGTATTAGAGATGGACTAGTCCTAATCCTAATAGGACTCCACATGTAAACCGCCCCTTCAACATATATAAGGAGGGGCAGGGCTCCCCAAAAAGGGACAAGATTGACAAGTTCCACAAGTTGGACAAGTTAGGTTTAGACAATAGCTCTCAAGATAGAGCACTCTTGTAACCGTGATCATCATCATCAATATCATTGAATCAGGATATAGGCTTTTACCTCCACCGTGAGGGGCCGAACCTGGGTAAAACATCGCGTCTCTCGTCCCGCTCAACCCCTCTCAAGTTACCACATAGATGCGTTGGCCTCGCGACTAAGTCCTGACACTAAGGACATCTGCCGTGACAACTCCACGACACTATTGAAAGTAACTATGAGATGACTCTCTTCGAGAAGATCAAGATGAATATGAAGATGGTCTAAAATGGAGTTCGGATGCAAAAGTTATGGCAACTTCAGAGATGCTCATGTTGACACCAGATTAAAGAATGGCTTGAAACCCAATTAAGATGTCCTCATATGGAAAAATGATCAACACAAATTGTCTTCGTCTCGTCGAAACGGTCGATTTTTATATAAAAATCGTCCCAATCCGAGTTTGTATGCAAAAGTTAGAGTTATCGAAGTGCAGCCCTGTCACGAAGCGAGATGTGGCGCGCCCCACCAGACATAGGTCTGATGGGTAGCGCGAGCGAACAGGTGTTCTGCGTGACCGTTTTGGCCCAGAATATGGCCACAAATCGAAAAACGTTCAACATGAAAGTTGTTCGTCTTGTCGAAACGGTCAAGATTGCTTTTGGGCTCGTTTTCATCCGAGATCGTTTACCATCACAAAAAGGACCCGCAAGGTGCAGCCAGTTTAAACCGAACAGTTTTGGGAAGTTCAGATAAAACCAATCCGAATTTGACTAGGGTTCTGGACGTGAATCTAAGCCTTTTCCTTGCATGGGAAGTCCAGCCGCCTCTTATATATCTAAGGGGTGACCGCCGATTGAACAACACACAATCGATCAATTCATCTACCACTTTTTATCTTTTATCTTTTCTCCTTAACCCTAGTTCTTCTTCTTCCTCGTTCTTCGTCTGTTCTTCTGCTTTGCAGGGCGGCGAACCTCGAGGCCCTAGGGGCGATCAGGTCGACCTAGGGCAGCCCATAGCCGCCGCGTGTCCAGACGGGGTCCCTCCCGGACATGCGGGGTTTCGGGTCTTGAAAAGCGCCCGCCGGATTGCCTGCGTACCGCGCTTCCGGTCGGGTCTCCTTTGACGTGAGCTGCGGTGCATCACCCTCTGTGTTGGAGGTACACGGTGACGTGTTCGTGTGCGAACGCAATATATCTTTGTTAGAATAGCTGAATAGAGATAGGACTTGTGTTTAAACATGTAATCCTATTCTATCTCCTCTTCTCTCTCCCGTAGCAATTCTCATCTGTCTCCTGTAACGATATTCCAGATCGATCTCTCCTAAACTTGTACGCCAAGGCTTATGCCCAATATATATCAATGCGGCCCGAGACAAAGAGTTCAACGCTTACAACGTATTTTACATGGTAGTCAGAGCCTCTTCCTCAAAGATCATAGATCACATCTAGCTACCTCCTAAAACTATACCAATCTTCCTCCTTCGACCGAGAGCATGTCGACCACCGCTGCCGCATCGTTGTCCATCACCGCTGGCGCGCTCATCACCTCGTCATCTTCCGTCTTCGCGCCGTCCTCCTCCACCACCACCGCGGGGTCTCTCGGATCGCCAACACAGGAGAAGCTTACGAGGGGAAACTTCCTTCTATGGAAGGCCATTGTGTTGCCTCAGATCAAAGGCGCTCAGATGGAACACCACCTCGACGGGACGAGCCTGACACCGCCGGCCAACCTCACCGTTACCAAGGACGGCAAGGAAGAACAAGTCGTCAACTACGCCCGATCCCTCTGGTATGCACAACAACAACAACTTCAAGGGTATTTGATGGGATCTCTTTCTCTTGATATCCTTGCTCAGGTCGCGACGCTACAGACGCCGGCCGAAGTTTGGAGCGCCATCCATGCTATGTTCGCTGCCCAGAGTCAAGCCCAGGCCATTAACACCCGCATCGAGCTCACCAATATCAAAAAAGGTAACATGACCATGGCTGACTGATACGTCTCCAACGTATCTATAATTTTTGATTGCTCCATGCTATATTATCTACTATTTTGGACTATATTGGGCTTTATTTTCCAATTTTATATTATTTTTGGGACTAACCTATTAACCGGAGGCCCAGCCCAGAATTGCTGTTTTTTTGCCTATTTCAGTGTTTCGAAGAAACGGAATATCAAACGGAGTCCAAACGGAATAAACCTTTCTGGAATGTGATTTTCTTCCCGAATATGACCCAGGAGACTTGGACCCTACGCCAAGGAAGCTTCGAGGTGGGCACGAGGTAGGGGGGCGCGCCCTATACCCCCAGGCGCCCCCACCCTCATGGGCCCACCGAAGCTCCACCGACGTACTTCTTCCTCCTATATATACCTACGTACCCCCAAACGAACAGATACGGAGCCAAAAACCTAATTCCACCGCCGCAACTTTCTGTATCCATAAGATCCCATCTTGGGGCCTGTTCCGGAGCTTCGCCGGAGAGGGCCGTCATCACGAAGGGCTTCTACATCATCATAGCCTCTCCGATGAAGTGTGAGTAGTTTACCTCAGACCTTCGGGTCCATAGTTATTAGCTAGATGGCTTCTTCTTCTTTTTGGATCTCAATACAAAGTTCTCCCCCTCTCTTGTGGAGATCTATTCGATGTAATCTTCTTCTTTTTGCGGTGTGTTTGTTGAGACCGATGAATTGTGGGTTTATGATCAAGTCTATCTATGAATAATATTTGAATCTTCTCTGAATTCTTTTATGTATGATTGGTTATCTTTGCAAGTCTCTTCTAATTATCCATTTGGTTTGGCCAACTAGATTGGTAGTTCTTGCCATGGGAGAAGTGCTTAGCTTTGGGTTCGATCTTGCGGTGTCCTTTCCCAGTGACAGAAGGGGCAGCAAGGCACGTATTGCATCGTTGCCATCGAGGATAACAAGATGGGGTTTATTTCATATTGCATGAATTTATCTCTCTACATCATGTCATCTTGCTTAAGGCGTTACTCTATTTTTAACTTAATACTCTAGATGCATGCTGGATAGCGGTCGATGAGTGGAGTAATAGTAGTAGATGCAGAATCGTTTCGATCTACTTGTCACGGACATGATGCCTATATACATGATCATGCCTAGATATTCTCATAACTATGCTCAATTCTGTTAATTGCTCAACAGTAATTTGTTCACCCACCGTAGAATACTTATGCTCTTGAGAGAAGCCACTAGTGAAACCTATGGCCCCCGGGTCTATTCTCATCATATCAATCTCCATCACTTTAATCTTGCTTTGCTTTTTACTTTGCCTTTTACTTTTCACTTTGCATCTCTATACCAAAAATACCAAAAATATTATATCTATCAGATCTCACTCTCGTAAGTGACCGTGAAGGGATTGACAACCCCTAATCGCGTTGGTTGCGAGTAGCTGTCGTTTTGTGCAGGTACGAGGGACTTGAGCGTGGCCTCCTACTGGATTGATACCTTGGTTCTCAAAAACTGAGGGAAATACTTACGCTACTCTGCTGCATCATCCTTTCTGAAAAGATCGATATGATTGACTAGAGGGGGGGGGGTGAATAGGCAACTAACAATTTTTAACTTTCCTTTACCAAATTAAAATTTGCATCAAAGTAGGTTGTCTAGATGTGCAACTAGGTGAGCAACCTATATGATGCAATAACAACAAACAAACAAACAAGCAAGAGAAGTAACACTAAAGAGCTTGCACAAGTAAAGGTAAGAGATAACCAAGAGTGGATCCGGTGAAGACGAGGATGTGTTATCGAAGTTCCTTCCTTTTGAGGGGAAGTATGTCTCCGTTAGAGCGGTGTGGAGGCACAATGCTCCCCAAGAAGCCACTAGGGCCACCGTATTCTCCTCACGCCCTCACACAATGCGAGATGCCGTGATTCCACTATTGGTGCCCTTGAAGGCGGCAACCGGACCTTTACAAACAAGGTTGGGGCAATCTCCACAACTTAATCAGAGGCTCCCAACAATACCACAAAGCTTCACCACAATGGACTATGGCTCCATGGTGACCTCAACCGTCTAGGGTGCTCAAACACCCAAGAGTAACAAGATTCGCTAGGGATGAGTGGAGGAATCAAAAATCCCTTGGTGGAAGTGTAGATCGGGGCCTTCTCAACCACTCCCGAGCAAATCAACAAGTTTGATTGGCTAGAGAGATAGATCGGGCGAAAATGGAGCTTGGAGCATTAATGGAGCTTGAGGGGGAAGAGGTAAGTCAACGGGGAAGAAGGGGATCCCCTTTTATAGTGGGGGCAACAATCCAACCGTTGCCCCACCAACCAGCCCCGCACAGGGCGGTAGTACCGCTAAGGGGGGGGGGGTACTACCACTGAGCCAACGGTACTGCCGCTCCAGCCAGTGGTACGGCCGCGCAGAGGAGAGCAGCAGGGATCTGGACCCAGCGCGGTACTACCGCGGCGGTAAGGGCGGTACTACCGCTCTGAAACAGTACTACCGCCTCTACTGCCGCAACTAGTGCCGAAAAACCCGACACGAGAAAAAGAGCCCTCGAGTCGAGGCGGTGGGAGCCAGACAACCCAGCGGTAGTACAGCTGCGGGGTCACCGGCGGTACTACCGCTGCAGAGCGGTACTGCCGCTTGTGACCCTTCGGCGGTACTACCGCTGGGTAGTGCGGTACTACCGCTGGGACACAGACAAGAGAGACAAGATCTCTCCATCGAGGCTGAGGACGAGGCGGTGGTGCCAAGCAGGCCAGCGGTAGTACTGCTGTGGAGTCACCGGCGGTACTACCGCTGCGGAGCGGTACTGCCGCTTGTGAATCCTCAATGGTACTACCGCTGGGTTGCACGGTACTACCGCTGGAACCCAGACAGGACACAAAAAGAGAAGAGATCTCTCCAACAAAGTGGAGGAGCTCTGAGGTTGAGAAGCTGATGTGTACGTGTTGATTCCACTCAAGCAATACCCCAGCGGACCCCCTCTTGATAGTACGGTGCCCTCTACGCAACTAGTCCACCGAAAGAGAAACGAAAGAGCTACACCATCTTGAATGACACTCCGAAGGGAAGAAAACGTCTCGTGCCAAGGATGAATCTGTGAACTACTCAAAGCACATGATTAGTCCGCAAACATGTTGTCATCAATCACCAAAACTACATCGAGAGAGATATGCCTCAACACTTTCCTCTTCGGGGAAATCCAACGCAAGCTCAAGAGGTAGCACTGACTATCTTGGCAGGATCAAGAGCCTTACTGATGAAGTCGCGTGTACTGCCGCGGCCCTCTCCGATTCGGAAATCGTCTCCAAGATCCTCGCTGGTTTGGACATGGAGTACAACCCGGTGGTTTCTGCACTCGCCGCTCGTGTGGAACCCATCACCGTCCAGGAGTTGTACAATCAGCTTCTAAGTTTTGATGCCCGCCTCACCCTCCTCCATGGTGGCGATCTTCGGCAGTCATCTGCCAACTCCGTGTCCCGTGGCCGCGGTCACTAGGGGCAGAGTCGTGGCGGTGGCCGCAGACGCGGTGCTCCCCAGGGCGACAACGCTCGCTCTGGTGGCACCTATGGCTACAACAACGGGGGCGGCTACACCAATAACAACGGTGACAACTTCACCAACGGCGGCGGCCTCAACTCCAACAATGGCCGCCGCCCCCTGCCGCCCGTCCTCGCCCGCACTGCCAGCTCTGCAAGAAGTCTGGCCATGAGGTTATGGATTGCTGGCATCACTTCGACGAGAACTTCGTCCCTGATGCCCGTCATGTTGCTGCTGCCATGCGTGAACATGGAGGCGACGGCGTCTGGTATGTTGATTCTGGCGCCACCGACCATGTTACCAATGAACTCGAGCAACTAGCTCTTCGCGAGAGGTACCATGGCGCTGATCAGATCCACACCGCAAGCGGAGGAGGTATGGATATTTGCCACATTGGTCAAGCCTCCATTAATTCCCCTAACCTTAAACGTGATCTAGTTCTTAAGGATGTCCTTCATGTTCCACAAGCTGACAAAAATCTTGCATCCATGTCTCGTTTAGCCACCAATAATAATGTCTTCTTTGAAACTCACCCTCATTATTTTTTCATTAAGGATCGGGCAATGAGGGAACTTCTCCATCACGGTAGATGCATTGGGCGTCTCTACCCCATCACATCCGAAGCACTTAGTCGCCGACGTCGTCAAGTCTACTCCGCCATCAAACCCTCTGGAAAGATGGCATCAATGATTAGGACATCCATCCTCGGTCATTGTGAAACAAGTAGTCAATAAAGATAATCTTCCTTTATCACATAGTTCCATTAGTGAGTCTATTTGTGAAGCTTGCCAATGTGCCAAGAGTCATCAGCTTCCCTATCCTAAGTCTTATAGTGTTTCTCATGCTCCTTTAGAGCTTATTTTTAGTGATGTTTGGGGCCATGCCCGTGATTCCTTTGGACGAAAAAAATATTATGTCAGTTTCATTGATGATTACATCAAGTTTACTTGGATTTATTTGCTTAAATATAAATCTGAAGTTTTTTCTATCTTCCAAGAGTTTCAAAAACTCGTTGAACGACAATTTGCTTGAAAGATTTTGTCAGTCCAAAGTGACTGGGGAGGGGAGTATGAGAAACTCAACTCTTTCTTCCATAGCATTGGAATTGAGCATCATGTGTCATGTCCTCATGCCCACCAGCAGAATGGCTCTGCTGAACGCAAACATCGCCACATAGTTGAAGTTGGCCTTTCTCTCTTAGCTCATGCATCTATGCCTCTCAAATATTGGGATGAAGCTTTCATCACTGCCACTTATCTCATCAATAGGCTTCCCAGCAAAGTCATTGGCAATTCCACTCCATTAGAACGTTTGTATCATCAAAAACCTGACTACAACTACCTCAAAAATTTTGGGTGTGCTTGCTACCCCAATTTGCGTCCATACAATCATCACAAGCTTGAATTTCGATCCACTCAGTGTGTTTTTCTTGGTTATAGCAACCTCCATAAAGGGTATAAATGTCTTGAAATATCCACTGGAAGCATCTATATTTCACGGGATGTTGTTTTGGATGAGACCCTTTTTCCTTTTGCCAAACTACATCCAAATGCTGGAGCCTTACTTTGTGCTGAAATAGCACTTCTTCGTGATCTTTCTGCACCTTGTGATCACGGGGGTGAATTAACTAAGGCTGATCATGTGCAAAAATCCCAAGGAAATTCTGATTCAGGTGATATTTGTGCTAATTTGAATTGTCATTTTATGTGTGAAGAAACAGACAAAACAGGCACGGAATACGCTGCTGATCCGGCTGACAGCATGCGATCCCAGGCGGATCCACGCGCTCAGCCTGCTGCTGCTGCTGTCGGTGCACGATCCCAGGCTGATTCGCCCGTGGGCCTGGACTCGCGTGGGCCTGTGGCCGACCGCGCTGCCAGGGTGGAGCCCACTGGCCTCGCCGTATCGCCTCACGCCATGCCTCCTCGCTTCGTATCGCACGCCAGCGCATGTGCGGAGAGGGCGAGTCCCCTACTGCCACGTCGCCACATGCCTCAGCAGTGGCCGACCGCGGGCGCGTGGCTGGTCCCACCTCAGCACGGGCCCTCTCAGCGGCCGACCAGTCGCTAGGATCCGCGCCAGGATCCGCCTCGGATCAGGAATTGGCCGATTCGTTTCCTGCATCGGATCGGGAGCCGGCGGGATTTTCTGTGGCAGATGAGGCTTCACCAGGATCTTCTGTACCACCATCTACAACGGCTGTTCCTATGCATTCTACGCCCCCTCGTCGGCAAACAAGGGCACGATTAGGTATTGTGAAGGAAAAACAGTACAATGATGGTACAATTAGGTATGACAAAATCAAACGTGTGTTTCTTACCACCACTGGTGAACCAATTCATTTGCATGATGCCCTTGCTAATAAGGATTGGAAAGAAGCTATGGATAGTGAATATAATGCACTTATGAAAAACAAAACTTGGCACTTGGTACCACCAAAATATGGAGACAATATTATTGATTGTAAGTGGGTGTACAAGATAAAAAGAAAGTCTGATGGAAGCATGGACATGTATAAGGCCAAATTAGTTGCTAAAGGATTTAAACAAATGTTTGGAATTGATTATGAAGATACCTTTAGTCCTGTTGTTAAGTCTGCCACTATTCGACTTGTCTTGTCTATTGCTATTTCCAGAGGTTGGAGTTTAAGACAGCTAGATGTTCAAAACGCGTTTCTTCATGGTGTTTTTGAGGAAGAAGTGTTCATGAGGCAACCACCAGGTTATGAGGATCACAGCACACCACAGTATGTCTGTAAGTTGGATAAAGCATTATATGGTCTGAAACAAGCACCAAGGGCTTGGTATTCCAGGTTGAGCATGCAGTTACAACACCTTGGGTTCATACCATCCAAGGCAGATACATCATTGTTCTTCTTTAGGAAAGGTAGTGTTACTATCTTTGTGCTTGTCTATGTTGATGATATAATTGTTGCTAGTTCAAGTGCAGAAGCTACTACCTGCTTGCTTAAGGATTTAAAGTTGGAGTTTGCTCTCAAAGATTTGGGTGATCTCCATTATTTCCTTGGAATAGAAGTAAAGAAAATTAAAGATGGCATACTTCTCTCACAGGAAAAATACACCACTGATATTCTCAGAAGAGTGGGTTTGGAGAATTGCAAGCCAGTTAGTACACCAATTTCTACCTCAGAAATACTCACAGTAGAAAGTGGAGATGCTCTTTCACCAGCAGATGCAACAAACTATAGAAGTGTTGTAGGTGCCTTGCAATATTTAACTCTTACACGTCCTGATATTTCCTACTCAGTGAACAAGGTATGCCAATATTTGCATGCACCTAGAACTAGTCATTGGACTGCAGTTACGAGAATTCTAAGGTATCTTAAGTACTCAGGAGGTCTTGGACTTCAGATTACCAAGTCCCCCTTTCTTCTTGTAACTGCTTATTCAGATGCAGACCGGGCAGGATGTGCTGATGATAGAAGATCTATAGGTGGTTTTGCTGTATTCTTGGGATCCAATCTTGTGTCATGGAGCGCAAGAAAACAGGCCATTGTTTCAAGGTCAAGTACAGAGGCTGAATATAAAGCCTTGGCTAATGCTATAACTGAAGTAATGTGGATTCAGACACTTCTTTATGAGCTTGATATTAAAGCTCCTCAGGCTACGAGATTGTGGTGTGATAACATTGGCGCAACATATCTCTCAGCCAATCCCGTTTTTCATGCACGAACAAAACACATTGAGGTCGACTTTCATTTTGTCAGAGAAAGGGTGGCTCGGAAGCTACTTGAGATCAAGTTCATTCCCACAGGAGATCAGCTCGCAGATGGGTTTACAAAACCGCTTACTATGAGAGGATTGGAAAAATTCACATACAATCTTAACCTTGGCAAAGCTCCTTGAGGTTCAGATTGAGGGGGAGTGTTAGAATAGCTGAATAGAGATAGCACTTGTGTTTAAACATGTAATCCTATTTTATTTCCTCTTCTCTCTCCCGTAGCAATTCTCATCTGTCTCCTGTAACGATCTTCCAGACCAATCTCTCCTAAACTTGTACGCCAAGGCCTATGCCCAATATATATCAATGCGGCCCGAGACAAAGGTTTCAACGCTTCCAGATAACTCGCATGTGACCTTTGACTAGCGAGTTTTACTGTGACGGATCTGATGCAAGGCTCTGTACGTTGCTCTCTGAAACCATGCATGTTTGATACCTAATTTTGGAAAGATGCGTGCTAGCTAGTGTGTCCTTCTGTCACGAGAGAACATGCTGGGGCGAACAGCTTGCGCGTGACCTGGCGTTCCATGAAAACCCGGACGTGGATCAGAGATATTGTCTCGATGTGCATGTCATTCTCTACGCTTCCGAGATGTTGTCAGGAATGGGTCACACTATGCATCCGTCCGTGCAAAATGGACCTTATTTTTCATCATTAAGTAGTTAATTTACACTCATTTTTTGTAAGCAGCTAAGCACACTGTGATATTTGCATGGACCTTACACTCATCAGTCATTAATAAGTGGCGGGAGACGATCAATTGATGCACCAAATAATATGATGATGGGGTTAGTGCGTTCATAACCCTTTGATGTTCCTAGTATGCATGACTTCATGTTAGAAACTGCAAGCGTTGCATTACAAAAAAGGATGGTGATATTATATATGTTGTAATGTCCTTTTCTTAATGCTCAGGCCTCAGGTTAACACATAAAAATACGGTGTTTGGCATTGCTGTGTTTATGGAGCCATGTACCAGGTGAATGACTGTCATTACTAAATAAAACTCATGAACCTTTCATGCGATATGCAGTTTCAGCATTTTGGAACCTTTCGAGGGCTAGGAACCGTCTTGCCCGGGCCGAGGTCTGCACCGCTGCAAGTTTGGCACCCTACCCACTGAGTCTACTGGCTATGAAGAGGGGACCTTGGTTCTGTTCCGTCTATATGAGGAAATAAGTATCAATCACATAAAATGAAAGAAATGAAAAGTGGAAAAGTAGATGGACCAGATCCCAACAAAAACGTGTGTCCCTGATTGCCACCTCTGGTGAGAAACACAATAGCTATGCTTTTCCCTATACATATATACATATATATATACACATATATAGTGTTACTATTCATCATCTAGGGTGCAGAATAAGTTATTCTTCACCCGAGGTAATCTTACGATCATTTCATAATTAAATTATGTTTAGAATTCAAATAGTTACATTCCTATTGATTCACTATGTAAAATTTGACATAAAAAAATAAAAAAATAGGTCATAAGACAAGAAAATTTGCAGTTTATGTATATTTTAGACTATGTTTTTACGTTTGTAATTTTACGTAACATAAAATATTTTTTATGGCGATTATATATTTTCTTACGGTTTCTTTTTACGTCGGAAATAAGACAAAACTTACGGAACGTAAAATTACGGTGCATTGATGGTAAAATAGAGGGGGTGAAGAATAACTATTCCTCAACCAGGGTGATGAATAGCGCGACCCTATATATATATATATATATATATATATATATATATAGTGTTACTATTCATCATCCAGGGTGCAGAATAAATTATTCTTCACCCAAGGTAATCTTACGATCGTTTCCTAAATAAATTATGTTTACAATATAAATAGTTACATGCATATTGATTCAATATGTAAAATTTGGTGTAAAAAAAAATAAAAAATAGATTATAAGACCGGAAAAATCATATTTTATGTACGTTTTACACTATGTTCTTACATTCGTAATTTTACGTAAATAAAATATTTTTTACGGCGAGTATATATTTTTTACATTCTCTTTTTATATATGAAATAAGACAAAATTTACGAAATGTAAAAATACGCTGCATTGATGTCAAAATACGACGCATTACATTACTTTGACATACCTACTACCCACTGACCATCACCACGCACACATGCAAGCTCGCTTGTAGAGACAGGTGCAAAACAACAAATATCATATGAGCGCAATTTGCCACTTCAGAAAACAAACACACACACACACACACACACACACACACACACGAAACATTTGGGAATGAGGCGTGACACATTACTTCTATGTGCCTTGAGTTGATCCAAATTAGTTTCATGATTGGAGAATTCATGGTAAAACCCACCTTGTCAGGAAAAAGGGAGGAGCAGGAGGAGGCAGGTTGAGGCCTCATTTGGTTTGTAGGAACTTTGTAGGAATCTCATAGGATAGGATTTGCAAAGGAAAAATTCCTTTGAAGCCCTTTAGGCCTTTTTTGGTTCATAGGATAGGATTATCATAGGAATAGGAATTTTGTAGGAAATGAGATGGCATGTATCTTAAATCCTATGAGTAGGAATAGGAAACGAGATGTTATTTGGTTGACACCAAAGGAATTTTTCCATTGAGTCTAGGCTCATTTTTATTTTCCTATGAAATATGAAGGATAGGAACCAATCCTATGTAGGAATAGGAACCTATTCCTATAATCCAAAGGGCTCTAAAGGAAAAAATCCTATAAGAATCCTATCCTCTAAAATTTCTATGAAATTCCTTCAAACCAAAGGAGGCCAAGTTTGTAGGAATAGATTCCTATTCCTATATAGGATAGGAATCAATCCTTCACATTTTGGAGGAAAAAAAACATTAGCCTAGACTTAATGGAAAAATTCTTATTCTATGCATCAAATGACATCTCTTTCTATATAGGAATTGAGATGTATGTCATCTCACTCCCTATGATTTTTCTGTTTCTATAAAATTCCTATCCTATGAACCAAAGAAGACCTGAGGTTTTGGTGCAACACCAATTGGAAACTTCACCGGATGGTATCATAGTCATCCGTGTCGGCAGCGCCTGTCATTGTTTTGCTGGCAGTGCATCAAATTGATGTTGTGTCGTGTGCCTTGATCGAAGTGTTCCTGTCCAAGTTTGAGTGAAGCTGATTGCTATTCTAGCATACAGACGCCACAACACATTTTGCACAAATGGACCAGAGTGTTCAAATTCAGTTGAGATTAGGTGTTGCATGCTGCTCCAACATTTTCAATCTATTAGAGATACACATCTCTTTAGTGCGACGATGCTTTGTACATTTTTTGAGTGGATAAGTAAAAGGAAAAAAAAATACTCGTACAAGTGCTTGTTAATATACATCGCACGAGCAAATACTTAGTCTATTTTTATCCGCATATTAGGTTTGACTAGAGTCAATATATTTTGACCAAATATATATTGTTAAAAATATCAACACCAATATTAAATATGTACAATATAAAAATATAGTCCATGATGGTTCCAATGATAGTGATTTGATATTGTGAATATTAATAATTTTTCCTTTAAACTTTTGCAAACTTCAAGGAATTTGGCGTCAGACAAAACTAATATCTCTACTACTTAAAAAACACGTAAGGTTCCATTTCCTGTTAGGCAGAACGCTTGGCCCAACCTTACATACGTTGACTTACAAAACAAAGTTAGTTTTCTCTGGTAAGTCAATAAGTTATTACCAAATAAATGATTATCCAATAAAACCCTAAAATTTATTGGGAAACGTCTCCCATCGGCAGACCAGCCGAAGCTTCGGCCGGTCGTGTCGCTAGCTCCCCCGCGCGTAGCACACCCACCAATACCAAGGAGCCACACGTCCTTGCGGGCCTACACGTAGCGCTTCGTCTTTTTCCTATCTTCTTCCTCTCAGGAACTCTCTCTCTCCCGATGCGGGCAGCCATGGCCGCGCTCCTCCCCTCGCTCCGATGCTCGTCTTCGTTGCTGGACACTCTCCTCTCCCTTTCCCCATGCTCGCCGCCATGGCCTCCTCCTCCTCCTCAACCCCTCGCCCCCTCCCCCACCCCACCCCGCCCCCAATCTCCCTCCTCGTCTCCCTCAAAGCTCGTCACCATGGCCGCCTCCTCCTCCATCCCCACCCCCAAATGCTGCAACCGATGTGCTCACCGTTGGAACTCATGTGGCTGCGCGCTGCATCGCACGGCCATGGCTATGAGCTATTTTACTCAGGGGAGGCCATGATTTTTTTCTCTTGACGAGCTGGAACCAACCACCATGGCAAGGGGAGACATGGCCGCCGGCGTGGCGTGCTGCAATCGGGCATGGGGAGCTGCAACCGTGGCCACAAGAGCTGCAACCGCAGTCCAGTGAAGCTGCAACCGCTGTCTATGGAGCTGCATCAATTCCAGCAAGAAAATGCATCGTTGTGCGATGCAGCAAAACACGATTGCGGTTGTAGCTATATGGCATGCTGGTGGTAGCATGCACCACGCCTCCCCTCTCGCTTGAAGCTCGTCATGGCTCTGTGCGGTGACCATCCCATCTCGCCGGTGACTAGGTGACCACGGGGAGCTACAACCGGGGGCGACGGGGTGCTACCGCGGGGATGTCCATGTGCTGCAACCCCGCGGCGGCCGGGGTGCGTGACGATGATGACCGAGGTGACCGCAGGCTGCAACCACAGCTTTTCTGTCGCCGATAGCCGTTTGAAGCTTTTTTGATATATGGTTGAAGATTTCTATGTCAACGTTTGCAACTTTTTCTCTGGTTGCATTGTCTGGTTGGAGCTTTTTTGTCCATCGGTTGAAGATATTTTCAAACACGGTTGAAGATTTTTCCATCCACGCTCGAAGCTTTTTGTAAACGTTTGAAACTTCTTTCGTTTTGAGCAGTGCTTTGGTTAAAGCTCTCTCCTATCATATGGTTGAAACTTTTTTCATCTAAGGTTGAAGCATTTTTGCATCAACAGTTGCTAACCCCCCCTGATTCGCAATGCTGGTTGAAGCTTTTCTATCTAGGGGTTGAAGCTTTTCCATCCAGGGGGTTGAAGCTTTTTTTCCAGCGTTTGCAACACAGGGCATGTGTGACGGTTCAAGCCTTGGCTCGATTCAGTCGTGTGCTTGTCGTCCATGGCGCGCGACCGGTGATCGTCGCCACCGGAGCTCTGACCGTTGCAGCAGAGTTGTGGCCGTCGCCTGAGGGAGCTGCAACCGGGAGGCACACGCTGCTGCATGCGTCCAGCCGGCTTGAAACGCAGGCGAGGGCGGCAATCGGCGGCGGGGGCGGTGCCCGGCGGCGAGGGCGGTGAGGGTGGTGACCGGCGGCAGGGACGGCGAAGCTCAGTGGTGCTTCAAGGCCGGCGGCCTCGCTCATCCACGACGGCTAGATGCGTAGGAGGAGGAAGAAGAAGAAGCTGGGGGCGATTTGTTTTTTTTGTCTAGATCCAACGGCAGCGCGGCTCACATCGAACGGCCTGGGCTCGACCGGCCGAAACTTTCGGCCGGCGCCTATAAGCGCCCAAATTTATTTAGGTAGGTAAATGATGGGCAGAATTTAATAAACATTTATTTACACAATCACATTAATATAGATAGGTAAATCATGGGCCAACGTACTAGAATAGTTATGCTGAGATAGTACATATGCTGACAAAACTATCCCACAAGGACCCGCTCCTCTCGTCCTCCCGCTAGGGTTCCCCCTCCCGCCGCCGGCCTCCTACCGCCGCCGGCCGCCGGCGCGGGCGCCCCAACGCCTCCCCTACCCCACTCCCCCTCCCCTCCCCCCTGTACCCCCCACGTCGCCCCCTGAGCGGGGCGACCGGGGCGGCTCCCCTATCGCGCCGCCTAGTTTGCCCCGTACCTCCTCCTCCTGCCGCTGCCGCCGGCCAGCGCGGCGCCGTGGCCTGGCTGGCGGTGGCGGCCCCCTACTCTTCCCCGACGCGGATTCTTGGCTCGGGTGGCGTTTCCGGCGGCGATGTCCCTTGGCCTATGGCGACCTGGTGGCGGCTGGCGGCGACCTGTCGCGGTGGTGGAGACGCCCTTTGGCGGTGGGGCGGCGGGATGGCGCAGGTCGGCCGGCGGCGTGACCCCGGCCCAGATCTGGGCCCTATGGGCCCCATCTGAGTCCTAGCGGGCCGGTCTTGGTGTTGCCTCGCTGCTCTTTGCGCGGTGATGAGGTGGAGCGGCTCGGACGGCGGGCGGCGGCGCTGTTGGCACGTCTTCTGCAGCGCGAAGGCGGGGGCTTTACGGGCATTTGAGTGCCAGACCAGACCTGTGTGCCCACGGGTCTGGTTTGCCCCTGCTATTGCGTCTGGTCGGTTACCGTCGTTGACGGTGGAGGTTGAGCCCTCCCGCGTACCGACGGTGCTGCTGCCCTAGTCCCGGCTCCTCCTCATCGTTGTGCAGACCCTACTTCGTGGTGCCGTGGTGAGACGGCGTGGAAGCTTCTAGTACGTTTTGGCGCAGGGTGGTGGTCGGTTTGGTGGCGCGCTCCGGAGCGCCTGAGGGGTGGGTTGGGATAAGGAGAAATCCCTGTCGGCTTGGCCGACACCGGCGTGGCGGCGCTTGCGGGTGTCGTCAGTCCTTCCTGGAGGGCGTTGGGGCGACCCTTCCTATCCCCTCGCCGCGTACCCAGGGAAACCCTTCGCAGCAGCGTCGTCATCGTCGCATCCCTTCTTGGAGGTGTTGCTTGGTGCCGGCATTTCGGAGTCGTGGAGCTTGGCGGGAGTTCTCCGGTGGGCGCAGCGGTCGCGAGGCTTCTTCGTTTTTCGTTGATCCACCATTCTTGGCATTTGTTTCTTTTTTGTTTTCTCTTCCATTTCTTTTGGGCGTGACTATGCTGCTTCCGCCCCAGCACCTATCGTTGGCTGTATCGTGGTGGTTTCTTTGTAATACAAAGCGGGGGGAAACCCTTTCTCAGAAAGACAAAACTATCCAGTTCGAACTAAACAAGTAAGTGTTTGCTCTTGTCTCATTCCATTGGTGTATGGATTTATTTTTATTATTTCAAAAGTGACAACCAGGCCATACATGTGCATATGAGCATGCTCTTGTCTTGAACAATGAGAAAAACTGGTGTACAAAGTGGCCACATGGGTACACCAATGCATGTGTGTGCATGGAATATCCACCCTGCAATGAGGCCCTAGAAACGAAAATACATGCGATTATGAAGGGAGTAAGTCTTACTATCCAACGCTCAAATCTCCCTGTTCAGCTTCAATCAGATTACACCGTTGCTCTTGCCACACTTGCTAATGGGTCTCTGGACAAGTCAGCATATAGTCACCTCTTGACGAAGATTAGAGGTTTAATGAATAATAGGGTGTTTGTTTTGGTAAAAGTTTCTCATGACCAGAATAGGATTGCACATAGCTAGCTTAACAAACTATGGCAGATCTGGGGATATCACTGCGTGATGGCTTAACCAATTCCCCCCTTTTATTTCTGAACTCATTGCTAAGGATTGTAACTCTATGATCTTGGAATAAAAATACTCTATTTCCCTTGGTCTTTTTTGGAATATCTACCCACCTGACTGATGGAACGTCACACACCCCATGTACAGTCGTGCACATCTAGATTGTGACAACTTACAGATCCTGAGTATGTGGGATGCATCCACTTCTTTCAGAGTCTTGCACATATAGATTGTGACAACTTACAGATCCTGCGCATGTGGGGTGCATCCACCATGAGTTATTTCTTTGATTGCACATGATTGTGACAACTTACAGTCCATTGTTTCTTTGAGAGTCGTGTAGATCTAGATTGTGACAACTTACAGATCCTGCATATGTGGGATGCGTCCATTGTCTGTTCTTTCTTCAAGAGTCGTGCTATGTTTTCTGTTTTTTTTTTGTGTGTGGCAAAGTTTGTCTTGTTCAGACATTTACATAACATCTTGATGAATTTCTTCTTGTTTCAAAGTGTATCATAATGCTTCACCGTGTACCAACAAATACAATACACAACGTAACATTATGATACGGACCTATTGTCATTTCTGCGCCAAGAACTAAGCTAGAAAATTACATCTTTTTGGTGTTGTTCTTACTTAGCAAGTTAGCATGATGCTGGGCAAAACCAAAAAGTAGAGGTTATTTATTTGTAGGAACTTCTGTTGTTAGCACATTTGGAGTATAACTCCGTTGTTGACTGCCTTTCCATTGTTAAGATGTTGGAGGCATTTTTTTTTGCGGTTGAAGATGTTGGAGGCAATTGCTACTGATGATAGCAGGCATAGTCCAAGTTTGTTAACTGGCCACATCTGGCATCATAATTACATGCCTTGATATTTTCCTGCTGTCAATTTTCGGCGGTGTCACCAGAAATAATAAGAACCGGGCGTGCACAAAGACAGAACAACAAACTATTCTGAAAGCTCATCTTTAAAAACAAACTATTTTGGAGATCAATATCAGTATGCATTATAACAGGCGTACACACGACATCAACCGTGTACAAGTTATTACAGCCATGTATATCTCATATATAAAAGCAAGTGTTATTTCTGTGGTCCATGCAGTGGTGTAGTGAATAGTCCTCTTAGTTCATTGAAACTAAAGATGCCATGACATTGCACTCTTAACTTCTCTCATGTACGTGCTTTAGGAATTGTGCGAATCAACGAGGCTCTAAGCGTGTGGCTCTCTTACTCTGTGGAGTCTGAACAAGGTAGAAACTGAAGCAATGTGTTGGACCATCGTGTCTTCTGAATTCTGATCATGTACGCAACGGATTGCAGACATAAGATAATTCATACTGCATGAAGACCAATTTGAATTTATTGCCACGAGTTCTATCAAGAGAAGGGATTTTTTCGGCAAGAGGGGACATGTGCATGCAGACATGTCGGTGGTTCTGCCATAACGAGAGCTAAAAGAAACCATGAATTGCAGTGAGCAGGTAGACCAAGTTTCTTCACTCGCTAGGTACGTTCGTGGTTCAGGTTGGCCTTTTTTATAGGGTGAATGGTCACAACAAACATATATAGGGCACCGCCCATTGGCAGAACTTGGAAAAACCTTTATCATCACAAAATCCAAACCTGAAATGTGCATGCACTTGCAATGGAGAGAGACTCTCTCTTGATTGCTCAGAGAGAGAGAGAGAGAGAGAGAGAGAGAGAGAGAGAGAGAGAGAGAGAGAGAGATGACCATACACATGTGATGGGATTTGGGAAGCAGTGGGGAAGGAGGTGCAACTGGTCTCTATGTTGTCGCTTGAGCTGATCGAAATTAGTGCCGTCAACTGAAAATTTGTGGCAAGATTTGGCAAATCATAAGTGAGGAGACGGGCAGTGTGTTCATCAGAACCGGATAGTATATACCCGTATTTACCTACGTTGTCCAGCAAGTGCGCTTCTCCAGTGGGGAGTGCAGCATGTTGTTACTCCATAGGTTGTACTCTCTCCGTCTCATAATATAAGATGGTAGTCAATGGCGGATCTAGAATTCTACCAACATGGAGGCAAGCACGGGCAATGATGGTTGAACGGCACAAAAAAATGAGTATATATTGTACATAAGTATGCACTAGTAAAAGTAAATTTGCAATTTTTTTGTGGGGACCATGCCCCCTACGACCCCACCCCTAGATCCACCACTGATGGTAGTACATTATGAGACGGAGGGTGTATGTCTCACGGAAAGGCTTCCACACCGCAGTATCCAACAAGCTAGTTGCTGCCGGGCTGGTGAGCATACAATAGTTTGCACAAATGGACTTGGAATTCAGTTGAGATCAAATGTTGTTTGCTACTCATAACATTTTCAGCTCGTATCCGTTTAGTTAGCATGCGTCCCACCCTGAGTCACACACACATGGCAGGCCAAGAGGGATGGAGAGTAAAAGCGGCTTTCTGTGTGATAAGGTGGCACATGCAAAACACAGAATTGCTGCACAAATAGCTCAATTACACATCATATCAGATAGATGGGGACAAGCAGGGCATTTCCATGCCTAAACTATGACATATGAATCACATATACATTTGGTTTCTCTAATATACACATCACCATTGTTTCTAAGGAAGTTTTCCCTGCAGTGGGCCAAAGTTATTCTAGGAAGTGCGTTGAAGACTCGGAAGACACATGTTTGCGAGGTCGTATGAAACATAGAGACCAAGACTACAAGACCAGAACGAGTTCCGCAAGTCACATTAAATAGAGTGATATCCATCAAGTCCGATTAACTGTTAACTCGTGTACAAATCAAGCCAAGGAGTGAACTGTGTCAATCACCAAAACTAGAAGAGGTCAAACTGACCTTCAGAACGCCACCTTATTGGATAAGGATTGAGGCTATAAGTTTGCATGTTAGTCATCCTTGTCACATGCATGTTACTTGATTTTGTTTGCAGGCAACTTAATTTATTATTAGGTAGTATTTCCTCTATCCAAAATGTTAGGTATATAATTTTTCTCAGATGTTCAATATCTCTATGTTTGACCAAGTTTATAGGAAAGGATATTAACAATGAAGATACCAAATGAATAAAATATGAAACCATAGTTTATGAAACTATATTTTCCATGTTGTAATCGGCGTCTTTGTTGATGCTTCGTTAGCACCTTTGTATCTCGTCGTTTACTTTTCTTTCTGATTTGTTGTAATGTCAACTTTTAAGGGCTTCATTAATTTGAAGACCGTCGGCTGTCTTCTATCTAAAAAAAGCTTTAAGCATGACGAACGGAAAACCACACAATTACGCTAACACATATTTGACTAGGTGTTTTGTTTCTTTCACACCGAAGCCTTGACTTGCAACCAACCAAAAAAAGTTAGCCAACCTAGAGCAGGGCCGGTCCTGAGATTTTGGGGGCCCGGGGCTAAACTAAAACTCAGGCCCCTTATCTTATATAAACATTATGACAATCATAATGGATACGAGATTTATAATGAGCTCACTTATGCTTGTATACCTGCCGCCATAACATGGTTTGTGCCATGGCGTGTAGGTGATCCTCTTGTGTGCGATCAGGACGAGTCCTTATAATTCTGGCACTGTGTGCTCGACATGGTACTTTCATTGTCTGGGTTTATTAGTCGCCTTCGATTTTTGAACATATTTTTGACCTAAAAATTGACAAATAAACCATGTGTTATATCTCACGAAATCGTAGAAAACATCCTTAGAATACTGATCCAATGATATACTTTTTGGCATATGAATCATTTTTATGAGTTAAATCTAAACGGCTTTAGGGTCAAAATTCAAGAGGATCTAATAAATCTGGACATAAATATAGAATGCTCTGAATAAACACGTAAATAAACCCTAAATCCATATTTATATGTTGAATGGCGCAAGTTATTATGCAGAAATAAATTAGTTAGTTCAAGCGAGGAATGGTAACATGATGCACCTGGGATCGGTTGACTCGGCGTCGGTAATCGGACGACCGACGCTCAATGATGATACAATATGAATTGGCGTCAGGCCCTAGCGGAGGTGCTCGACTATGTGTATTGGATTCGGATGATCAGGCCCCAGAATAGGAATCCCCTCAGCCTTAGATTAATAAATCGGTTCGGTGACCGCCGCTGGCAAAAGAAACAGGAAGAGCGAGATCAGGGGCTGTTAATATGGAATAGTGATCTGAATTTGAAGGTACAAACGGGGTACACATCGATGGGGAAAGTCGCGATCCTAGGAAGGTTGCCTCTCTGCATGATCGAAGGAAGGGCTACCTCCGAAGATCTGCTCGTCAGCCTCGCTGGGCATGGCCCATGGGCTAAGTGCATATACCTCGGGAGGGCCCCCCTGATCTTGGGGGCCCGGGGCGGCCGCCCCCCTGCCCCCCCCCCCCCCCCCCCCCCCAGGGTCGGCCCTGACCTAGAGGATAACATTGTAGATGAAGTTTCTAGTGATACAATTACAAGCCTTAAGCCCTTAAGAAAATCCAGCTAACAAAATTTTGTGACATACCTGCAATTTCAATGTTGTAATCTCAAGGTTAACGACTTCATTCATTTAAAGCCGGGTTGATGCATTCTTCCTAAAAAATAGACTTTTAGCATGCAAGATGGATGGAAAACTACATAATTATGCTAACATAGATTTGACTCAATATTTTTGTTCCTTTAATTTCCAAGCCTTGACCTGTAACCACCTAGAAAAGACACCCAACCTAGAGGATACCATTGTTGACTAAGTTTTGGTGATACAAGCCCTTTAGCCGCCCTTAGGAAAGCCCTGCCGACGAAACTTTGTGACATGCATGCAATTTTGATGTTATAATATCAACCGTTAAGGGCCATTAATTTAAAGCCGGATGTATGCCTTCTTTCTGACAAAAAAGCTCTTAGCTAGATGGGTGGGAACCGCACAATCATGCTAACACATAGTTCACTGGACCTTTTGATTTTTGATTTCGAAGCATTGACCTGCAACCACCCATAAAAGATAGCCAACCTAGAGGATAAGGTCGTTGATGAAGTTCTTAGTGATACAAGCCCTTTGGCTTTAATTAGGAAAATCCGGCTAAACAAATTATGCGACATATATGTAGTTTTGATATTGTAGTGTCAACTGTTAAGGGATTTGTTAATTTAAAGCTGGGTAGATGCCTTCTTTCTAAAAAACAAACTTTCAGCCAGATGGATTGAAAACCACACTATTATGCTATCATAGAGCTTTTTGTTTCTTTGACTTGGAGGCCTTGACTTGCAACCACCCAGAAAAGACAGGATAACGTTGGTGACGAAGTTTTTGGCGATACAAGCACTTTGGCCCTTAGGAAAATCCTGTACCTGGGTGATGGAAATTTGTGGCATACATGTAATTTTGATGTTGTAATGTCAACTGTTAAGGGCTCCAGTAATCTAAAGCCGGGCGGATGCCTTCTTTTTATATTTTTTCCAGCTAGATGGATGAAAAAACACACGATCACGCTAACACAGAGTAGACTAAACGTTTTGTTCCTTTGAGTTCGAAGCCTTGACCTACAACCACCCAGAAAAAGACAGCAAACCTAGAGGATAACCTTGTTGACAATGTTTTTAGCGATACAAGCCCTTTAGCCCTTAGAAACACAACTCGCATGCATATATGTAGAAAATTAAGATGGCACCTCTTGCGTCCATTCGTTAGTCTGCGCACAGCTAGCTTCTCTGTGGGTTCACTTATATTGAACTCATATTCGCACGTAAACGGGCAAGGTTTATATAGTGAAGTCAGACTCCAACTTGAGTAGGATCGAAGTTATGCATGCATGCACCACGCCGCGAGACCATGACCTTATGCCTATTTAAGGCCTAGCTTGTCTCTATTGGCTACAACCCCAGGCTGCAGTACAGGTATCCAGTCAAGAGAAAAATCAATGTCACTAGGGCAAAAAAGAGCAATGGAAAGCTTGCTGGTGGTTCTCTCGCTAGGAGTCCTCTTCCAGCTCGCCGGCTGCAGCCCTCCGCCGGACCCGGTGATGTGCACGCATGGCACGTCCAACTGCACGATCACCAACACGTACGGCTCCTTCACGGACCGCACCATCTGCCGCGCGGCCAAGGTCACCTACCCGCGGACCGAGCAGGAGCTCGTCGCGGCCGTGGCAGCCGTGGCGTCCACGAAACAGAAGGTGAGGGTGGCCACCAAGCACTCCCACAGCATTCCCAAGCTGGCGTGCCCCGGCGGCGACGACGGCACCATCATAAGCACGGCTTGGCTCAACCGGACGGTGTGCGTCAATGCAGCGAAGCGGCTCATGACGGTGGAGAGCGGCATGCTCCTCCGGGACCTGGTCGAGGCCGCTGCCGCCGCGGGGCTGTCCCTGCCGCACTCGCCGTACTGGCACGGCCTCACCATCGGGGGCCTCTTGAGCACGGGAGCGCACGGGAGCTCGCTGTGGGGAAAGGGAGGCGGCGCGCACGAGTACGTGGTCGGGCTGAGGATCGTAACTCCGGCGCCGGCGAGCGAGGGGTTCGCCATGGTGAGGGAGCTCGGGGCTGACCACCCGGACCTGGACGCGGCGAAGGTCTCCCTTGGGGTTCTCGGCGTCATCTCTCATGTGACTCTGGCCATGCAGCCGTTGTTCAAGCGGTCGGTGACGATGGTGAAGCGCGACGACTCGGACTTCCAAGAGCAGGTAGCCCGGTGGGGTCATCTTCATGAATACGGCGACATAACGTGGCTGCCTCACCAGGGCAAGGTGATCTACCGCCAGGACGACCGCGTCGACGTCTCCACCCCGGGCAACGGCCTCTACGACTTGCCCCTTCTTCGCACCACCCCCACGCGCGAGCTCATCGATGCAAGAGCCGCCGAAGAGCGGCTGCAGGAGAATGGCACCGACACCGCCCGGTGCGAGGCGGCGCAGCAGCAGGCGGCCGCGTCGGAGCGGCTGAATATATTCACCAACGACGGCGTCTCCTTCACGGGATATCCGGTGGTGGGGTACCAGCACCGCATCCAGGCGTCCGGCCCGTGTCTCAATAGCCCAGAGGATGGACTCCTCACTTCCTGCGCCTGGGACCCGCGTATCCGAGGCTCCTTCTTCGACAACTCCGGCTTTAGTGTCCCACTGTCCAAGGCACCGGCATTCATCGCCGACATGCAACGTCTCAGGAACCTCAATCCGGACTTGTTTTGTTCTTCTGTCGACGCCAGGATAGGCGTGCTCCTACGATACGTGAAGGCGTCATCCGCTTATCTTGGCAAGCCGGAGGACTCGATCGGTGTCGACATCATCTATTACCGGAGCCACACCGAAGGCATGCCGCGTGCGCATGCCGATGTGGTGGACGAGATCGAGCAAATGGCGCTGCGTAAGTACGGCGGCATCCCGCACTGGGGTAAGAGCCGCAATTTCGCCTTCGATGGTGCCATCGCGAAGTACCCAAAAGTCCATGAGTTTCTTAAGGTGAAAGATAGGTACGATCCAGAGGGGCTCTTCTCCAATGAGTGGACTGACAAGGTTCTTGGTATCAATGGAAGTCCCAACATCATCAAAAAGCGTTGTGCCATTGAAGGACTCTGCGTCTGCTCCAACAACTCGCACTGTGCTCCGGAGCAAGGCTACTTCTGCAGGCCAGGGAAGGTGTACAAGGAGGCTCGTGTGTGCTCATTCTTTAAGGATTACTAAGGATGACAAATTTGGCAGAGCCGTACATTGCACCACGCTCGTTTCTGGTTGCTTGTCGGACCTGAAAAATAATGATTTGCTTTTCCTTGGTATATACGAGGATATATATGTGAACTAGGTAGGTACTATTGCCAACTACGTATCAATCTATCTATCCAATAATGATGTTTTAGTTTCTTGTTTGTCAATTATACTTTGGGAACAGACACCGAGCCATCCACCTGTCCAACGGTTGAATGTTGTAGCCTGCCGTATGATTTGATGCAGATCTTTCAATGTAAGAATGCAGTAGATTTCCCCATAAGTGTATGGCATCAGTTTATTGCAGATTATTGGAAGAAAGATGGGTATTAAATACTCCATCCGTCACATAATATAAGAGCGTTTTTGACAGTAAATAGAAAATTAGATGTGTTTGTAGCTTTAGTTTTCCTGGGCATGAACCGGTATGGTGGTGTTTTGGAACCTTGCTGATTAAAGCATGCAGATAGTAGAATTGGCCCTTAAGAACTAACTTGAAATCTCCCTCTCTAATTCCGATTAGCCATTCCTAATCTTATCTTAGGATGAAAGCTAGCATTAAAAAACATAAAATAGTAGCTACTTATTGATTTCAGAGCAGTTGTAGCATCCTTAGCAGTTTTTTTTTTGCGACAAGGCCTAGGACTATATATTAAGTATCACACATCCTTACAAAAACACCCTTACAGAAAAATAAAATTACATTCAAATCCATAGGAGTGCCAAAATTCTTCTTTCTCCTGCATCCACTGCCGGCGCACCGTGAACATAGCTCGATGCCGTTTCAGGGCCTCCGCCTTGACGGAGCAATTTTTTTAAACCTAGGAACTTGTAGTAGCAGTGGTCGGATCGTCGGTATAGACCAGGAGATGCCGACATATGCGATTTGTGAGGCAAATCACCGCCTCGGAGAAGAAAATGCCAATAAGGGCATGTAGAAACTCTGGAGACCATGAAAGTCAGCCAAATCCGAACGGAACTACCAAAACCTAAACTGATCAGATCTCAGAAGACCTGTCGAAGACACATCTCCACACGCCCTTCGTCAGTGATAAGCTTACCCACTGAATGAGGTAGCCGTGGACGATATTATTCCTACCGGGGTAGGGGGTGGCCGCCTAGCCATCCCAAACCAAACATGAAGACTCTGTGAAGAAAACCTGAAGCAAATTTCCCACGTTGTTGCACACAGGATCTGGTCTGAGGAGCTCATCGCCGTCCAGAACCATGCACTGATGCCCTCTTCTATGATAACATTACTGCCGAGCAACACCTAAAGAAGGTCATCAGTCGAGCTTTTATTTCCTTCGCCATCCACAGTAGCCCTCGAACACCTCCTCAGCAGGCCGCCTTGATCAAAACCTCCCCGGTGTCGAGCCATGGGGGCGGCAAGAAGGGTAGGCGACAAGAGGCACCTAGGGTTCTCGGTCAGCTGCCTCGGACCTCTCTCTCACAAAGCAGTGTGCTCATTAGATGTTGGTGTGTGCATGCGTGCGTTCGTGTGCGCGCGCGTGTGTGTGTGGGCGCGCGCGCACACACACACACAATCTAAGTCTCTATAAACTGCTAGGGTTTTTTTGCAAGATTTTCCATACTAAGGAGTTGTCAGGTACGACATCTCCATTTCACATGATGATCATCCATACAGTAGTCCATTTCACATGATGATCATCCATACAGTAGTCCATTTCACATGATGATCATCCATACAGTAGTCAATTACATTCCTATGTAAGTACGTTTCCTGGAATCACCTGTGTGGAGACAAACAATGATAGGTTTTTCTATCATATATATGTTGAATACTCCTTTCATTCCTAAATATAAAACGTTGGGGGAGTGTAAACTGAACTCCCCGAACGTCTTATATTTAGGAACGTAGGGGGTATGAGTCAAGAAGTTGAGAGTATACATTTTGCCATGTTCTTCACTGGCTAGCCAGCCAGGCCGGTTGAGCCGTTGAGGTCGTCTTTTTATAGATTGATTGATGAAAGGTCGCTACCACCTATCAGTGTATTTAGGGGCACACATGTAATGTACTTGGACCGAGGGTTCCACAACCATATATAGCGACTTAACTGGCCACAGTCCATCACCACGACCACTCACATATGCATGCTCTTGCATTTTCATTTCTAGAAGCACTTGCGCAGTAACAGAGATCGTATCCTATTGGTCATATTGGCACAACATGGGAGAACTTTCTCCCTTTATAATGCAAACTAGAAAGGTTTATTACACAGTCTAGCGGTTCTCTCTCAGAGATCAAATTGGGGACTCACACACATAGACAGAGATGGCTGGGGCCGGCCATGTGTATTTGTGATAGGACTGGGATGCAGCGGGAAAGAAGGTGCCACGCGCCAGTTGTCTGTCTCTTGAGTTGATCCATATTAGTTCCACGACCGGAGATTTCATTGCAAGATGGGCGAAATCAGGAGGAAGGGGAGAGGCCCAGGAGGCATGCTCATCTTGTGATGCAGCGGCAAATGAAGAAGGGTTTGGGTGGTACAAGTGTTGGGCAGCACGTGTCGTTGTTTTACAAGTGTTGGGTTCCGGAGAATATGTATGCATGGAGCAATGCATGCCCATCGGTGCATGGTTTTTTCTATGCATGTATTATTTGGAAAGTGCCAGCCCAGGCGATAGACGTAGACATGCGTATGCTCTCGTCTTCAAGGTCTGTTCGGAGATTATTAAGGAGGATATTTTGCGTGCGGTCACCCACTTCTGAAACTTGCACACTTTCAACCTTCATTGGCTCAATTCAGCGAACATCACGCTCATACCAAAAAAGGATGGCGTGGAAAGTATCTCTGACTTTCGCCCAATTAGCCTTATTCATGCCATTGCACGGGTAGAAAAAGGGCCTATAGTCCCGGTTCGTAAGGGTCTTTAGTCCCGGTTCCTGAACCAGGACTAAAGTGTTGGTACTAATGCCCCGACCCTTTAGTCCCGGTTCAATCCAGAACCGGGACTGATGGGCCTCCACGTGGGCAGTGCGCAGAGCCCAGGCAGGAGACCCTTTGGTCCCGGTTGGTGGCACCAACCGGAACCAATAGGCATCCACGCGTCAGCATTTCTGTGCCTGGGGTTTTTGTTTTTTTTTGAAAGGGGAGGGGGGGTTGGGGGTTTTGGGGGGTTAATTTAAGTGTTTCATATATTGTGTTAGCTGGCTATAATTAATAGAGACGACACTCTCTTACGTCCGTGCTTGGTCGACGCTACGTACTATACATACGTATAGAGAGGACTAGACACGCTAGTTAGCTAGTAATCAAACGAAGGAAACAGAAGATCGTCATGAACATATATGCATACAGAGAGAAGTGATATCGACCACCTCTCCTTCTCCGAGAGATTGGTCGAACAACAAGTTCTCGTATATCTATCCGACACTACCGGCTACATATATACAATAATTATCTCTTACAAATATAATCATACGGACTCATGGTCCACATAGTATTCTCCGTCTTCAGCGATCACTTGGTCAAGAAAGAATGCCGCCAATTCCTCTTGAATTGCTCGCATGCGAGCTGGTGCTAGGAGTTCATCCCGCTTCCGAAACATCTAATTTGAAGAAGGGGGTCAATATATATATATATATATATATATATATATATATATATATATATGAATGAATGAAACTCAATACAAATGATGGTAATAAAATAAAATTGTGAATGTTGTTATTTACGTACTTCATATTGTTCGTCAGAGTACCCGTCCCGCTCACAGGTCATGTGGCGGATGGACTCGCAGACGTAGCATCCACAGAAATCATTCCCTTGTTCCTGCCACAACCACTTTACAAGAAATAGAGGTTAATCAAACTGATAAGCAAGAATGCTAAATGGTATTGATGAAACTAGCGCTTGAATCACTAGGAGATGCGCGGAACATGCTACTATAGTACTTACTTTCGGGTGTCTAAATTCCAGCTCCTTCGGCAGTCCCGGAACTTTTCTGGTGAATTTTCTCCAAACCCTGCCGGACAAAGAAAACAATTACTTGATATCAGGAAATGAACAAAGTTGCTGATATGGTGGATAATGATCGATTTAACTTACTTCTTGAGGATTTCAGTCATGTCCGCATACTCCTGGGGATCTTTTCGTTTAGAGTCCAAGACGGTTACTACTCCCTGCTCAAGCCTAATCTCTAGGAGAATATAGTGGAAACTGCACACGCATGCATAACTCATCAATTACATTACTATAACCTAGACTAATATATAAGGGAAACCGAATATGCACAAGACAGTAACACTCACTTGAAGTTGTAAGGAAAGAGTATTATATCTTTGTTTTCATTTTTTTTAAATGATCGTAGCAAGTTGGCCTCGGTATCTCCGGGACGATGTTCAACCTCAGTTGCATCTATGAGATATGTGTTAACGAACCCAATATCACCGATTTGTCTTTTCTTCAATTCGGCGATCTTCATTCTGCATAATATAGTGAGGATAATTATAAATACATGCAATGAAAGAGATGAGCTATATAGAGAGACTTAATGACAGAAGTAGTAGTACTTACAGACAGTAGCAGGTGATCGTTATTTTATCGAGGGCCAATTGATTGAAAAACTGATAGAACTCCTCAAATGGAATAGGCAACAGTTCAATTCCAACGAGGTCATGCTCCGGTTTAACTCTCGCATACAAAGTACTCCCCCCCCAGACTCTCTGCAGATTTTCAAGTACCAATCATGTAACCTTCGCATCATCGTTGTTAAAGATTTTTCATCTTTGACGAGAGGCTTCCCGTACTCGTATCTGTGTATCTGCACCTCCATGGGATCATAATGTACATCGTCGGGCAGGTAATCGTCAACATTGCCATAACCGGGCACCATCCTCGGATCGACGATGTCGCTAGGCACCTTGAGGGGGGGGGGCACGATTGCTTCGCTTGTTTGCCGAGCTGGGCAATTTGTTTCCCAGCTACTCGTCGTTCTTTCAGCCTTTGATCACTGACTGTACTTCCCGACCGCTCCGCTTCGGCCCTTGTCTTTGCAATAATGCGCTCATAGTTGCCTTTCGGTGGAGACTTGGGTGGTTTTGCCAGGGCAGCCAGAGTGCGCTTCACTTTCACCGGATCTACCTTCTCCTCCGGAGGTGGATGTCTCTTTGCTTTCAACCCTTGAAACCAGTCATCCACTTCGGTTTGCGCGATCTTTGCGTTCTCCTCCGGGGTCCTCTCGTATGGTAACTTCTCTGGAGTCTTCAGAGAAGGACCGAATCTGTATGTCCTCCCGCCTCTGGTTGTACTGCTAGACGCCGACCGAGCAGACGGAGCGGTTGTCTTCTTTACTTGCTTACGAGGCGGAGGAGAAGGACTACGACGCGCCGGAGCAGCTGGAGCGGCGGCAGGTCTCTTCCGCCCTTGCTGACGAGGCGGAGAAGGAGGAGGCTGGCTGCTCGGGCGCGTCGGCGCAGGCGGAGAAGGAGGCAGAGTGCAGCCACGCGCCGGAGAAGGAGCCGGCCGAGGGCCCTGATCGTCACTCGCCGAAGGAGGAGGCGGTGGAGGAGGCGGAGTGCCCTGACTCGCCGGAGGAGGAGGAGGAGGAGGCGGAGGCGTCCAGTTCGGAAGGTTGATGAACTCCTTCCGCCATAGGCATGGAGTCTTCAGAGGAGACCCCAGCCGAGTCTCCCCTTCACCGGTAGGGTGGTCAAGCTGGAGGTCTTCATATCCCTTCGTTATTTCATCCACCATCACCCTAGCATATCCTTCTGGAATCGGCCGACAGTGAAAAGTTGCGCCGGGTTCAGTAGGATAAACAGAGCCAACAGCCGCGTTGACCTTCAAATTCATCCATTGCGTCATAAGGTGGCAATTTTGAGACTCCGTGATAACATCCACGGGATAGCTGGCAGGAGCCGTCAAGGCATGCTCCGGCTGAAGCAGCTCGGTGGAAGCCACGCTGCTTCTGCGCTGAGATGGCGGGGTAGCTTCGGGGGAGGCTTCGGCAGTACGTTTGCTGCGATTTGCTTCTCGTTCCTCTATCGCGTCTACCCTTGCCTGCAGCGCCTGCATTTGGGTCTGCTGCACTTTTTTCCTCCTCTCATGGGATTTGTAACCGCCTGCGTCCGGAAACCCAACCTTCCACGGAATGGAGCCTGGCGTGCCTCGTGTCCGTCCAGGGTGCTCAGGATTCCCGAGGACCATTGTGAGCTCGTCGTTCTCTCTGTCTGGAAAGAACGTCCCTTCCTGCGCTGCTTCGATATACTGCTTAAGCTTCCTGACTGGTATGTCCATTTGATCGTTTGTCCAAATGCACTTCCCTATTACAGGGTCCAAGGTTCCGCCAGCCCCGAAGAACCAAGTCCGGCAATGGTCTGGCCAGTTAATTGTCTCTGGTTCGATCCCTTTATCAACCAGATCATTCTCAGTCTTGGACCACTTAGGCCGGGCTACGAGGTAGCCACCTGACCCCGTGCGATGGTGAAGCTTCTTCTTCGCAGCATTTTGCTTGTTTGTCGCCGACATCTTCTTACTCTTTTCCGATGTCTTGTGGGCCACAAATGCGGGCCAGTGATCTCTGATCTTCTCATATCTGCCCTTGAATTCTGGTGTCTCATTATTTTCGACAAACTTATTCAGCTCTTTCTTCCACCTCCTGAATAGTTCTGCCATCCTCTTAAGAGCAAAAGACTTGATTAATTTCTCTTTAACTGGGTTCTCTGGATTATCCTCTGGCGGTAGGGTGAAATTTGACTTCAGCTCAGTCCAAAGATCATTTTTCTGCATATCATTGACATAAGACACCTCAGGGTCTTCTGTAGCCGTCTTAAACCATTGCTGGATGCTTATCGGGATCTTGTCCCTAACCAGAACCCCGCACTGAGCAACAAATGCGTTCTTTGTTCGGATGGGTTCAATCGGTTGGCCGTCGGGCGCGATTGCTATGATCTCAAACTTTTCATCCGAGCTCAACTTTTTCTTCGGGCCTCGTCTCTTTACCGAAGTTGTGCTCGATCTGGAGGGCTAGAAAAAAGAACAAAGACTTAATTAATATGTGTACATACCAAAAAAATGAATGCATCAATCAGCTAGTCAGCACAGGCTTAACTAATATATATACCTGGCCGGACTCGGTTCGGTCACCGGAGCCGTCATCACGGTCTCCTTCTTGCACCGGCATTGGGTCACCGGACCGTCCTCATGTTCTTCTTCTTGCACCGGCATTCGGTCACCGTAGCCAGCTTGTTCACCCTCTCCTTCCAGACCATCGGTTTCGTTGAGAAACAACGAGACGGCATCACTTCCTTCTGTGATTATGTCCCTCAACAACGCTTCTTTTGCTTCGTCTAGGGCGGTGTCCATAGTTTCTAAAAATATTTACAGCATGGCAATTATTATTCAAACATGACAGATGGATATATTAGTGCCAAACGTAGAACTAGCTACCTAATCATAGTAAGCTATCGGGAGGGGGTATATATCGACAACGACGACACTACATCTATGTCCCTCGACGACCCTCGTTCCCGATAAAAAAAAGAGGAAGAAGAAGAAAAAAAAGAGGAGAAGAAAGAATAGAGGAGTTCTACTCCTCTATTCTTTCTTCTCCTCTTTTTTTTCTTCTTCCTCTTCTTTTTTTATCCTCTTCTTCCTCTCATGTTCGAGAGGATCGCCGAGGGGTCGGGAGGTTGCCTAGTGTCAAAGGATTCAACAAAACCATGTCTTCATCATTAGGCGAAAGTAACATGTGCATGATGGTACGAAGCTCTTCAAAGTTGTTCTGGAACGGAGTCCCAGATAGGATAATTCGCTTTTTGGTACAAAGTTCAGCAAGAGCCTTCCGAATATCGCTATTTGGAAGGCCTTTGCTGAATTCGTACCAAAAGGCAGATTATCCTATCCGGGACTCCATTCCAGAACAACTTTGCAGAACTTCGTACCAACATGCCCTGGTTACTTCCGGCTAATGATGAAGGCATGGATTTCTTCAATACTTTGACACTAGGAAACCTCTCTCGACCCCTCGGCGATCCTAGACCCCTCGGACCCTCAACGACCCTAGAACCCTCGACCCCTCGGCGATCCTCTTCTTCCTCTCATGTTCGAGAGGATTGCCGAGGGGTCGGGAGGTTGCGTAGTGTCAAAGGATTCAACAAAACCATGTCTTCATCATTAGGCGAAAGTAACATGTGCATGATGGTACGAAGCTCTTCAAAGTTGTTCTGGAACGGAGTCCCAGATAGGATAATTCGCTTTTTGGTACAAAGTTCAGCAAGAGCCTTCCGAATATCGCTATTTGGAAGGCCTTTGCTGAATTCGTACCAAAAGGCGGATTATCCTATCCGGGACTCCATTCCAGAACAACTTCGCAGAACTTCGTACCAACATGCCCTGGTTACTTCCGGCTAATGATGAAGGCATGGATTTCTTCAATACTTTGACACTAGGAATTCTCTCTCGAACCCTCGGCGATCCTCGACCCCTGGAACCCTCGACGACCCTGGAACCCTCGACCCCTCGGCGATCCTCTTCTTCCTCTCATGTTCGAGAGGATCGCCGAGGGGTCGGGAGGTTGCGTAGTGTCAAAGGATTCAACAAAACCATGTCTTCATCATTAGGCGAAAGTAACATGTGCATGATGGTACGAAGCTCTTCAAAGTTGTTCTGGAACAGAGTCCCAGATAGGATAATTCGCTTTTTGGTACAAAGTTCAGCAAGAGCCTTCCGAATATCGCTATTTGGAAGGCCTTTGCTGAATTCGTACCAAAAGGCGGATTATCCTATCCGGGACTCCATTCCAGAACAACTTTGCAGAACTTCGTACCAACATGCCCTGGTTACTTCCGGCTAATGATGAAGGCATGGATTTCTTCAATACTTTGACACTAGGAAACCTCTCTCGACCCCTCGGCGATCCTAGACCCCTCGAACCCTCAACGACCCTAGAACCCTCGACCCCTCGGCGATCCTCTTCTTCCTCTCATGTTCGAGAGGATTGCCGAGGGGTCGGGAGGTTGCGTAGTGTCAAAGGATTCAACAAAACCATGTCTTCATCATTAGGCGAAAGTAACATGTGCATGATGGTACGAAGCTCTTCAAAGTTGTTCTGGAACGGAGTCCCAGATAGGATAATTCGCTTTTTGGTACAAAGTTCAGCAAGAGCCTTCCGAATATCGCTATTTGGAAGGCCTTTGCTGAATTCGTACCAAAAGGCGGATTATCCTATCCGGGACTCCATTTCAGAACAACTTTGCAGAACTTCGTACCAACATGCCCTGGTTACTTCCGGCTAATGATGAAGGCATGGATTTCTTCAATACTTTGACACTAGGAAACCTCTCTCGAACCCTCGGCGATCCTCGACCCCTCGAACCCTCGACGACCCTGGAACCCTCGACCCCTCGGCGATCCTCTTCTTCCTCTCATGTTCGAGAGGATCGCCGAGGGGTCGGGAGGTTGCGTAGTGTCAAAGGATTCAACAAAACCATGTCTTCATCATTAGGCGAAAGTAACATGTGCATGATGGTACGAAGCTCTTCAAAGTTGTTCTGGAACGGAGTCCTAGATAGGATAATTCGCTTTTTGGTACAAAGTTCAGCAAGAGCCTTCCGAATATCGCTATTTGGAAGGCCTTTGCTAAATTCGTACCAAAATGCCGATTATCCTATCCGGGACTCCATTCCAGAACAACTTTGCAGAACTTCGTACCAACATGCCCTGGTTACTTCCGGCTAATGATGAAGGCATGGATTTCTTCAATACTTTGACACTAGGAAACCTCTCTCGACCCCTCGGCGATCCTCGACCCCTCGAACCCTCGACGACCCTGGAACCCTCGACCCCTCGGCGATCCTCTTCTTCCTCTCATGTTCGAGAGGATCGCCGAGGGGTCGGGAGGTTGCGTAGTGTCAAAGGATTCAACAAAACCATGTCTTCATCATTAGGCGAAAGTAACATGTGCATGATGGTACGAAGCTCTTCAAAGTTGTTCTGGAACGGAGTCCTAGATAGGATAATTCGCTTTTTGGTACAAAGTTCAGCAAGAGCCTTCCGAATATCTCTATTTGGAAGGCCTTTGCTGAATTCGTACCAAAAGGCGGATTATCCTATCCGGGACTCCATTCCAGAACAACTTTGCAGAACTTCGTACCAACATGCCCTGGTTACTTCCGGCTAATGATGAAGGCATGGATTTCTTCAATACTTTGACACTAGGAAATCTCTCTCGAACCCTCGGCGATCCTCGACCCCTCGAACCCTCGACGACCCTGGAACCCTCGACCCCTCGGTGATCCTCTTCTTCCTCTCATGTTCGAGAGGATCGCCGAGGGGTCGGGAGGTTGCGTAGTGTCAAAGGATTCAACAAAACCATGTCTTCATCATTAGGCGAAAGTAACATGTGCATGATGGTACGAAGCTCTTCAAAGTTGTTCTGGAACGGAGTCCCAGATAGGATAATTCGCTTTTTGGTACAAAGTTCAGCAAGAGCCTTCCGAATATCGCTATTTGGAAGGCCTTTGCTGAATTCGTACCAAAAGGCGGATTATCCTATCCGGGACTCCATTCCAGAACAACTTCGCAGAACTTCGTACCAACATGCCCTGGTTACTTCCGGCTAATGATGAAGGCATGGATTTCTTCAATACTTTGACACTAGGAAATCTCTCTCGAACCCTCGGCGATCCTCGACCCCTGGAACCCTCGACGACCCTGGAACCCTCGACCCCTCGGCGATCCTCTTCTTCCTCTCATGTTCGAGAGGATCGCCGAGGGGTCGGGAGGTTGCGTAGTGTCAAAGGATTCAACAAAACCATGTCTTCATCATTAGGCGAAAGTAACATGTGCATGATGGTACGAAGCTCTTCAAAGTTGTTCTGGAACAGAGTCCCAGATAGGATAATTCGCTTTTTGGTACAAAGTTCAGCAAGAGCCTTCCGAATATCTCTATTTGGAAGGCCTTTGCTGAATTCGTACCAAAAGGCGGATTATCCTATCCGGGACTCCATTCCAGAACAACTTTGCAGAACTTCGTACCAACATGCCCTGGTTACTTCCGGCTAATGATGAAGGCATGGATTTCTTCAATACTTTGACACTAGGAAATCTCTCTCGAACCCTCGGCGATCCTCGACCCCTCGAACCCTCGACGACCCTGGAACCCTCGACCCCTCGGTGATCCTCTTCTTCCTCTCATGTTCGAGAGGATCGCCGAGGGGTCGGGAGGTTGCGTAGTGTCAAAGGATTCAACAAAACCATGTCTTCATCATTAGGCGAAAGTAACATGTGCATGATGGTACGAAGCTCTTCAAAGTTGTTCTGGAACGGAGTCCCAGATAGGATAATTCGCTTTTTGGTACAAAGTTCAGCAAGAGCCTTCCGAATATCGCTATTTGGAAGGCCTTTGCTGAATTCGTACCAAAAGGCGGATTATCCTATCCGGGACTCCATTCCAGAACAACTTTGCAGAACTTCGTACCAACATGCCCTGGTTACTTCCGGCTAATGATGAAGGCATGGATTTCTTCAATACTTTGACACTAGGAAACCTCTCTCGACCCCTCGGCGATCCTAGACCCCTCGAACCCTCAATGACCCTGGAACCCTCGACCCCTCGGCGATCCTCTTCTTCCTCTCATGTTCGAGAGGATTGCCGAGGGGTCGGGAGGTTGCGTAGTGTCAAAGGATTCAACAAAACCATGTCTTCATCATTAGGCGAAAGTAACATGTGCATGATGGTACGAAGCTCTTCAAAGTTGTTCTGGAACGGAGTCCTAGATAGGATAATTCGCTTTTTGGTACAAAGTTCAGCAAGAGCCTTCCGAATATCGCTATTTGGAAGGCCTTTGCTGAATTCGTACCAAAAGGCGGATTATCCTATCCGGGACTCCATTCCAGAACAACTTTGCAGAACTTCGTACCAACATGCCCTGGTTACTTCCGGCTAATGATGAAGGCATGGATTTCTTCAATACTTTGACACTAGGAAACCTCTCTCGACCCCTCGGCGATCCTCGACCCCTCGAACCCTCGACGACCCTGGAACCCTTGACCCCTAGACGACCCTGGAACCCTCGACCCTATAGAACCCTCGAACCCTTGACCCTGAAACCCTCGACCCTTGACCCCTTAACGACCCTCGACCCTCTACCCTAGTTCCCGACCCTCGACCCCTCGGCGATCCTCGACACCCTCGTTCCCGATAAAAATTAAGAAGAAGAAGAAGAATAAGAAGAAGAAAAAAGAGGAGAAGAAGAAAGGAATAGCTAGAGGAGAAGATCGAAGAAAAAAAAGAAGAAAAAAAAGAGGAGAAGAAGAAAGGAATAGTGGAGAAGAAGAAGAAATAGAATTTCTATTTTCTCTTCTTCTCCACTATTCCTTTCTTCTTCTCCTCTTCTTTTTCTTCTTTTTTCTTATTCTTATTTAGTTCTCTTGACCCCTCGTCCCTCTCTCATGTTGTCGGGGAGGGGGTATATCGACTTCCGCTCATGTTGAAATTATCGGGGAGGGGATATATCGACCCCCACCCCCCATCATGCATATATAGCTACCACATACATATATACATTGAAAAAAATTGCATATATGCAACAAAAACATTAATACACATATGAACAAAAAATACATATATGAACAAAAACATGCTGTGAACAAAAACATTAATGTAATAAATCTAATAAGAAATTAATCTAATAAAAAACATGCTCTGAACTTACATATAGCCACATACATACAAATATACATTATATATATATGAACAAAAAATTAATCTAATATAAAATCAAAACAGAGCCGGACCGGCGCGGCGGCTCACAGCGGGGGCGTCTGGCGATGGCGACGGCGGGGGAGGCAAGGGCGCTGGCGGGCGGGGGCGGGCCGCGGGAAGGGGCTAGGGCGCGGGGCAGGGGCCGGCGCGGCGACGACGTGGTCGGCGGCAGGGGCGGCGCGACGACGGCAGTGGAGGCAGGGGCGGCGCGGCGACGGCGTCAGAGGTAGGGGCGGCACGGCGACGGCGTTGGGGGCAGGGGCGGCACGGCGACGGCGTCGGAGGCAGGGGCGATGATGGCGACGACGACGAGGAGCAGCGCTGGGGCGTCGAGCACGAACTGACGGTGAAGTTGTGAAATTTTCACAAGTCCAGCTTATATACCGACAGCATTGGTCCCGGTTCGTGGCACAAACCGGGACGAATGCCTCCCTTTAGTCCCGGTTGGTGCCACCAACCGGGACCAAAGGCCGCCGCTTCCCGCCCTTTGGTCTTCCCGCCCTTTTGGGCTGCTGAAAAGAGGCCTTTGGTCCCGGTTGGTGGCACCAACCGGGACTAAAGGATGGCATTAGTCCGGAGTCGTAGCACCAACCGGGACTAATGCCCCCGACCCGGGACTAATGCCATCCTTTAGTCCCGGTTGGTGCCACCAACCGGGAGCAAAGGCCCGTGCTGCCCCGAACCCAAATATTTAGTCCCACCTCGCTAGTTGAGAGGGAGGCGCACCTGTTTATAAGGTGCGGTGCGCCTTCCCTCTCGAGATCCTCTCTAAAGCAGGCTTTCGGGCCTAACACTGCAATCTGTGCCTGTGGGCCTACTGGGCCTCCCGCGGGCCTGAATCCTGGCCCATGGTAGGGTTTCTAGTCGTATTCAGGCCGTGGGGGCCCAGTAGGTGGCACTTTTTTATTTTTTTTATTTTTTTGTTTCTACTTAGAACTAAATACTTATAGTTTTGTAGTGTTTTCTTTTTTATTTTAGGTCACAAAAATTATAAACTTTCTGTTAGTGCCATTAGTTTTAGAATTTGAATAGTTAAATTTGATTTTTTTAAAATTTGTGTGAATCACTAGTTTATGAATAACTTTACTATAAAAATTGATTTTTGAGTCAATCTTTTTCCTGCTATTTAATATTACTGTGTTTTATCATTATACTCAATTTGGTAATTTTAGTTAGTCATAACAAATATTATAGGGGTGAGCCCTATTTTTTTCCAGTTTTTTTGTTTTGTTTTCTGCATTATTTATTTCCTTTTGTTTTTTGCTTTATTTTTTAATTCTTTTTGCTTTTAGTTTTAGAAAAATTATAAACTTTCTGTTAGTGCCATTAGTTTTCAAATTTGAAAACACTTTTTTAGTTTTTTTGTTTTCTTTGTTGCTTTATTTATTTTATTTTGTTTCTACTTACAATAAAATACTTATTCTTGCTATTTTTATTTTTTTTCCAGTTTTTTTGTTTTGTTTTCTGTATTATTTATTTTGTTTTGTTTTTTGCTTTATTTTTTAATTCTTTTTGCTTTTAGGTCAGCAAAATTATAAACTTTCTGTTAGTGCCATTAGTTTTAGAAAAATTATAAACTTTTTGTTAGTGCCATTAGTTTTAAAATTTGAATAGTTGAAATTTGATTTTTTAAAATTTGTGTGAATCACTAGTTTATGAATAACTTTACTATAAAAATTGATTTTTGAGTCAATCTTTTTCCTGCTATTTAATATTACTGTGTTTTATCATTATACTCAATTTGGTAATTTTAGTTAGTCATAACAAATATTATAGGGGTGAGCCCTATTTTTTTCCAGTTTTTTTGTTTTGTTTTCTGCATTATTTATTTCCTTTTGTTTTTTGCTTTATTTTTTAATTCTTTTTGCTTTTAGTTTTAGAAAAATTATAAACTTTCTGTTAGTGCCATTAGTTTTCAAATTTGAAAACACTTTTTTAGTTTTTTTTGTTTTCTTTGTTGCTTTATTTATTTTATTTTGTTTCTACTTACAACAAAATACTTATTGTTGCTATTTTTATTTTTTTCCAGTTTTTTTGTTTTGTTTTCTATATTATTTATTTTCTTTTGTTTTTTGCTTTATTTTTTAATTCCTTTTGCTTTTAGGTCAGCAAAATTATAAACTTTCTGTTAGTGCCATTAGTTTTAGAAAAAAATAAACTTTCTGTTAGTGCCATTAGTTTTCAAATTTGAATAGTTTAAATTTGAACATAGATGCACCTATAGAGAAAATTCGACCTAAATTCATAGTTTTCAAATGAACTCTGAAAAAGTTGGCATAGCATGCTCGTCTGTTACAAATTTGGCATGGTATCATCATAATAGTTGCGGGAGAAAGTCTTCACTTTTTCTTCGCTTGTGTCATTTGCTTATTGCACCGTAACCATGGATAATCTTCATTGTTTATCAGGATGCTTGGGTCAGCCTTGACATTGAAGGGAGGAATTTCATGAAACTTTTCATAATCTTCAGACATGTCTGTCTTGCCGTCCACTCCCAGGATGTCCCTTTTTCCTGAAAGAACTATGTGGCACTTTGGCTCATCGTATGATGTATTCACTTCCTTATCTTTTCTTTTCTCGGTTTGGTAGACATGTCCTTCACATAGATAACCTGTGCCACATCATTGGTTAGGAAGAACGGTTCGTCAGTGTACCCAAGTTTTTTCAGATCCACTGTTGTCATTCCGTACTATGGGTCTACCTGTACCCCGCCGCCTAACAGATTGACCCATTTGCACTTAAACAAAGGGACCTTAAAATTAGGTCCATAGTCAAGTTCCCATATGTCCACTATGTAACCTTTCCGCTCTCGGTTGCTGCATCAAAGCGGACACCGCTGTTTTGGTTGGTGCTCTTTTGATCTTGGGCGATCGTGTAAAATGTATTCCCATTTATCTCGTATCCTTTGTAAGTCAATACAGTCAAAGATGGTCCCTGGACAACAAGTACAACTCATCACAAACAGTGTTGTCACCTCTGAGACGTGTTTCCAACCAACTGCTGAAAGTCCTGATGTGTTCACATGTAGTCTAGTCGTCGCACTGCTCCGGGTGTTTGGAGCGCAGACTGTTCTTGTGTTCATCGACATACGGGGTCACCAAGGTAGAGTTCTGTAGAACTGTGTAGTGTGCTTGAGACCAAGAATATCCGTCCCTGCATATTATTGAGTCTCTTCCAAGAGTGCCTTTTCCAGTCAGTCTCCCCTCATACCGTGATTTAGGGAGACCTATCTTGTTAAGGTCAGGAATGAAGTCAACACAAAACCCGATAACATCCTCTGTTTGATGGCCCATGGAGATGCTTCCTTCTGGCCTAGCGCGATTATGGACATATTTCTTTAGTACTCCCATGAACCTCTCAAAGGGGAACATATTGTGTAGAAATACGGGCCCCAGGATGACAATCTCGTCGACTAGATGAACTAGGACGTGCATCATGATATTGAAGAAGGATGGTGGGAACACCAGCTCGAAACTAACAAGACATTGCGCCACATCACTCCTTAGCCTTGGTACGATTTCTGGATCGATCACCTTCTGAGAGATTGCATTGAGGAATGCACATAGCTTCACAATGGCTAATCGGACGTTTTCCGGTAGAAGCCCCCTCAATGCAACCGGAAGCAGTTGCGTCATAATCACGTGGCAGTCATGAGACTTTAGGTTCTGAAACTTTTTCTCTGGCATATTTATTATTCCCTTTATATTCGACGAGAAGCCAGTCGTGACCTTCATATTGAGAAGGCATTTAAAGAAGATTTCTTTCTCTTCTTTCGTAAGAGCGTAGCTGGCAGGACCTTTATACTGCTTCGGAGGCATGCTGTCTTTTTCGTGCAAACATTGCAGGTCCTCCCATGCCTCAGGTGTATCTTTTGTCTTCCCATACACGCCCAAGAAGCCTAGCAGGTTCACGCAAAGGTTCTTCGTCACGTGCATCACGTCGATTGAGGAGCGGACCTCTAGGTCTTTCCAGTAGGGTAGGTCCCAAAATATAGATTTCTTCTTCCACATGGGTGCGTGTCCCTCAGCGTCATTCGAAACAGCTAGTCCACCGGGACCCTTTCCAAAGATTACATAGTGTAAATCATTGACCATAGCAAGCACGTGATCACCAGTGCGCATGGCGGGCTTGTTCCGGTGATCTGCCTCGCCTTTGAAATGCTTGCCTTTCTTTCGACATTGACGGTTGGTCGGAAGAAATCGATGATAGCCTAGGTACACATTCTTCCTGCATTTGTCCAGGTATATACTTTCAGTGTCATCTAAATAGTGCGTGCATGCGTAGTATCCTTTGTTTGTCTGTCCTGAAAGGTTACTGAGAGCGGGCCAATCGTTGATGGTCACGAACAGCAACGCCTTAAGGTTAAATTCCTCCTGTGTGTGCTCATCGCACGTACATACACCGTTTCCATTCCAAAGCTATAAAAGTTCTTCAACTAATGGCCTTAGGTACACATCAATGTCGTTGCCGGGTTGCTTAGGGCCTTGGATGAGAACTGGCATCATAATGAACTTCCGCTTCATGCACATCCAAGGAGGAAGGTTATACATACATAGAGTCACGGGCCAGGTGCTGTGATTGCTGCTCTGCTCCCCGAAAGGATTAATGCCATCCGCGCTTAAAGCAAACCATACATTCCTTGGGTCCTTTGCAAAATCATCCCAGTACTTTCTCTCGATTTTTCTCCACTGCGACCCGTCAGCGGATGCTCTCAACTTCCCATATTTCTTTCGGTTCTCACTGTGCCATCGCATCAACTTGGCATGCTCTTCGTTTTTGAACAGAAGTTTCAACCGTGGTATTATAGGAGCATACCACATCACCTTCGCAGGAACCCTCTTCCTGGGGGGCTCACCGTCAACATCACCAGGGTCATCTCGTCTGATCTTATACTGCAATGCACCGCATACCGGGCATGCGTTCAGATCCTTGTATGCACCGCGGTAGAGGATGCAGTCATTAGGGCATGCATGTATCTTCTCCACCTCCAATCCTAGAGGGCATACGACCTTCTTTGCTGCGTATGTACTATCGGGCAATTCGTTATCCTTTGGAAGCTTCTTCTTCAATATTTTCAGTAGCTTCTCAAATCCTTTGTCAGCCACAACATTCTCTGCCTTCCACTGCAGCAATTCCAGTACGGTACCGAGCTTTGTGTTGCCATCTTCGCAATTGGGGTATAACCCTTTTTTGTGATCCTCTAACATGCGATCGAACTTCAGCTTCTCCTTTTGACTAATGCATTGCGTCCTTGCATCGACAATGACCCGGCGGAGATCATCATCATCGGGCACATCGTCTGGTTCCTCTTGATCTTCAGCAGCTTCATCCGTGGCAGCATCATTGGGCACATCGTCTGGTTCCTCTTGATCTTCACCAGCTCCCCCCGTTGCAGCATCACCGTATTCAGGGGGCACATAGTTGTCATCGTACTCTTCTTCTTCACCGTCTTCCATCATAACCCCTATTTCTCCGTGCCTCGTCCAAACATTATAGTGTGGCATGAAACCCTTGTAAAGAAGGTGGGAGTGAAGGATTTTCCGGTTAGAGTAAGACCTCGTATTCCCACATTCAGTGCATGGACAACACATAAAACCATTCTGCTTGTTTGCCTCAGCTGCATCGAGAAACTCATGCACGCCCTTAATGTACTCGCGGGTGTGTCTGTCACCGTACATCCATTTCCGGTTCATCTGCGTGCATTATATATAATTAAGTGTCCAAATTAATAGAAGTTCATCATCACATTAAAACCAAAGTGCATACATAGTTCTCATCTAACAACATATAGCTCTCCAGAGCATCTAATTAATTAAACCATACATTGAAACTATGTAAAACATTTCAATGCGAAAACAAATGCGATCATAATCGCAACCAAGGTAACAATTGATCCAACGACATAATGATACCAAGCCTCGGTATGAATGGCATATTTTCTAATCTTTCTAATCTTCAAGCACATTGCTTCCATCTTGATCTTGTGATCATCGACGACATCCGCAACATGCAACTCCAATATCATCTTCTCCTCCTCAATTTTTTTTATTTTTTCCTTCAACAAATTGTTTTCTTCTTCAACTAAATTTAACCTCTCGACAATAGGGTCGGTTGGCATTTCCGATTCACATACATCCTAGATAAATAAAATCTATGTCACGTTGGTCGGCATAATTTTCATAAACAATAAATGAACCAATAGTTATAAAGATAATATACATACCACATCCGAATCATAGACAGGACGAGGGCCGACGGGGGCGGATACCAAAACCATCGCACTATATAAGATGCAATAATAAATGTAAGAAAATGATACAAGTATCTATCTAAACATACAAGTAAGAATATTTTTCCTTTCAGAAAGAAGATAAGAACAAGAGGCTCACCACGGTGGTGTCAGTGATGAGATCGGCGCGGGTGATCGACGGCGGTGAAGACGGGGACGGGGCGTGACGGACCGCTAAATCTAGACAAAACTCGAGGAAAATGGAGCTTGGAGGTCGAGCTTCGAGAGGAGAAAGCTTAAGTACTGTGACTCGGGCATTCCATCGAACACCTCATATGCATAGGAGGTGAGCTAGAGCACCACAAAGCCCTCTCCCCATCGGCCAGAAAAAACAGAGCACTGTGCTCTTCTCTTGCGCGAGGGAGTATATATAGGCACCTCATTGGTCCCGGTTGGTGACATGAGCCGGGACTAAAGGGGAGCCTTTGGTCCCGGTTCAAGCCACCAACCGGGACCAATGGTGGTGGGCCAGGAGCGAGGCCCATTGGTCCCGGTTCGTCCCACCAACCGGGACCAAAAGGTCCAGATGAACCGGGACCAATGGCCCACGTGGCCCGGCCGGCCCCCTGGGCTCACGAACCGGGACCAATGCCCACATTGGTCCCGGTTCTAGACTGAACCGGGACTAATGGGCTGACCCGGCCTGGACCAAAGCCCTGTTTTCTACTAGTGTTGCCAAGATACTCGCCAAAATGATGGCCACCTGCCTTGTTCCCCACATGTCATCCCTTGTATCCAATGCTCAAAGTGCCTTCATTAAGAAAAAAAGTATCCATGACAATTTCATGTATGTGCGCAATTTGGCGAGAAAGTTTCATCGCACAAAGACTCCGACCTTGCTATTCAAGCTTGATATCAAGAAAACTTTTGACTCTGTGAAATGGGACTTTCTGATGGATCTGCTAAGGCACCATGGCTTTCCGAGCAGATTTAGAGATTGGATCTGACCTATGTCGTCATTAACCTTTCTAAGGAGTCGTCAGGTACAACATATCCGTGTCGCACGATGATCATCGCATACAGTAGTCAATCTATTCCTATGTAAGGCTTCCAGGAATCACCTGTGTGTATACAAACAATGACAGATTTTTCTCGGGTATATATGTTGAATATGAGTCAAGAAGTTGAGAATATACATTTTGCCATGTTTTTCACTAGCTAGCTAGCTAGGCCGGTTGAGGTCGGTCGCCTTTTATAGGTTGATGACTGGAAGGTTGCTACTACCAACCAACATATTTAGGGGCATATATGTACTTCTTCCGTTCTAAAATATAGTACGCCCGCATTTTCTGAGGTTCTACTTTGACCATAAATTTAAACAACGAGATCAACTACAGCGGAAGAATTTTTTTTATAATTGAAAACTTTTTTTTGAATACGAATTCACTGATATAACTTTTGCTCCCGCCGCAGTCAGTCTTGTTTGTTAAATTTATGGTCAAAGTTGGAGCACGGGAATAGAGGAAACACTATATTTTGGAACGGAGGAAGTACTCCTTTCCAGTTTATAGGGCTTATCTCAAAATTTTAGTTTTTTTTTTCCATTTTATAAGACTCAATTTGGTTGTTCCCCATCACATGTTCAGATTCTAAGCTGCATTAAACCAGTGCATGCAAGTATTAAGAGAAAATTGACCAATGCATGTACTTTATGCATGCATGCATTGCAATTAATGCATTGGTAAACATAATTTTTTTGAGAAAAACAAGAGCATTAATTGGGTGCTTTTGCAAACTATAAAAAATATTCCACCACTCATCATTTACCTTGGTCGGTGAGATTTTTGAATTGAGCCCTATAACCTAGAAAGGAGGGAGTATGTACTTAGAACGAGCATTACACAACCATATATAGCGAGAAAACTGGTCACAATCCATGGCCATGACAATGTAGTACTCACCACCACCGCACATATATGCATGCTTGCATTTTCATTTCTAGAAGTACATGGGCAGCAACAAAGATTGTATCCTATTGGTCCTATTGGCACAACATGGGAGAACTTTCTGTCTGCAAGACGCAAACTAGAAAGGTGTATTACACTCTGACGGTTCTCTCTAGAGATCAAGTTGGGGACACACACACACATATGGCTGGGGCCGGTCATGTGTATTTGTGATGGGACTGGGAAGCAGCGGGAAAGATGGAGTGACACACCTGGTCTCTGTGCCTTGAGTTGATCCAGATTACATCCCTGACTGGATATGTCATCGCAAGATCGGCCAAATCAAGAGGAAGGAAAGTGGCTCAGGAGGCATGCTAAGCTTGTGATGCAGCACATGACGAGGCAAAATTAGGACGACATCCGTAGTTTAGTTATGTGCTTGGCAGCACTTGTTATTTTGCAGGGTGTGCATCAGATTGCTCCTGCGACAAATGTCACGATCAAAGGTTTCCCGTCCAAGACGGATTCAAACTGGCCGCTACTCCATGGACAGACGCAGCAACAGTTTTGCACAGATGGAAAGTGCCAGCCCGGGCTATAGACGTGGACGTGAGTATGTGTTGAATATATATTGTGTAAGCCTATATTGTGATTTGGGTCCACCTCCTAGTTCTCCTGTATAGTTGAGGTTATGACCCCATCTTGTACATCATATATACGTGTCTGGTGCATCGATCAATGCAATTGTGTTGCACAGCCTATTTCAGTCTTCAACATGGTATCTATCGCAGGTTGTTCCTAGACCTAGCCGCTATCATCGCGCCGCCGCCGCTTCCTCCCTTCGCCACCGCCACCCGCTGCCGCTGCCGGTCACCGCCGCCCTCCCACCCGCCGCCGTGCCACCCGCCGCCGCCGCGGCTTCCTCCTCAGCCGCCGCCGCGCCACCCGCCGCCGCCGCGACTTCCTCAGCCGCCGCCGCCGCGCCCCTAAGCTTCCGGACCTCCCTCCCCACCCAGCGCCGCACCTAGCCGCTCCACCCGTGCCGAACCCCAACCCGACCCGCGCCGAACCCTAACCCTAGCCGCCCCACCCGCGCCACGCCTTCCCACTTCCTCCTCGTTGCGCCATGAGTTCCTCCTCCTCCACCATCTGCAACCCCTTTGACGGCCCTGATGTCACCCTCGTCCGTGAGCAGGGACGGCTTTTATCACACTAATAAAGAATAAGGTCAGAAATAATCAGAAAGAGATGAGAAAGAAAGAAAGAGAAATAAAAGAGAAAATCAGAAAGCAGGTCATCTCACATCCAGTCAGAAGTGGAACTAAAGATTCGGATCGCGGGAAATAAACAGAAAGGCGAGAGTGAAGATCTAGTGGGAACATTAGAGGTATCTTCATCAAGAAATATGAAGGAGATCACACGTAGTACTGACGGCAAGCAGCAGATCACACTAGTGCTTGTTGATTCAATCTATTACGCTTACCACAAAACCGGCCAAAAACGAAAGAGATATGGGAATATGAATTACTTATTCAAGAGACGAAGTCTTAGATTCCGGTACTATTGTACTAGTATTCCTCATATTGATACAGGAACTCTCACTGAACTCTGCGAACGTTTCGATCTGATGTCATGGAAATATTATACGGTCAAAGGTATGATTGCGAAATCAAAGCGATTCCTGTTGATGGATGAAAAAAGCAGGGACAGCTTTTATCACACTAATAAAGAATCAAAACACTAGTCGCTAAAGATATACGAGAGTTGCAGCGTTTTATCACGCTATTAGAGGAATACTCATAAGTATGATTGACTAAATCCTATATGAAAAAAAAGTATTCAAGATAAGCCGCGATCAGAAATCCAGAACCGAGAGGTCATAAAAGTCAGCGCAACAGAAACCCAAAGAAAAGAAATCCACTATTTCTCACTATAATTCTCATCCTCTAGTACCAATCAGTACAGAAGTGTAGTGGCACTGACACAAGGGTTTGGAATGGAACAATACAACCATACCATCCCATCACAAAACGGTAGGGTAGTACTAACCACACCGTATATGTTGTTATGCTCTAGTTAGCCACCACTAGAGAAGTGAGGTCATAGGCCACGCGAGGGTATACGGAACAACAATACATACCAATAAATCCCAACAAACAGATAGTAATCCACCGCTAAAAAGGGGAAACAAGGAAAAAACGACACAAAATGAAAGGAGGGACGACTTTTATCACACTAATAAAGAATAAGGTCAGAAATAATCAGAAAGAGATGAGAAAGAAAGAAAGAAAGAGAAATAAAAGAGAGAATCAGAAAGCAGGTCATCTCTCATCCAGTCAGAAGTGGAACTAAAGATTCAGATAGCGGGAAATAAACAGAAAGGCGAGAGTGGAGGTTGGCGGGTCTAAGATCTAGTGGGAACATTAGAGGTATCTTCATGAAGAAATATGAAGGAGATCACACGTAGTACTGACCGCAAGCAGCAGATCACACTATTGCCCATTTATTCTCGAATAATTTTTTTAGGAGGGACAATTTTACATATTTCTGCCAAATCCTTCTATTATTAAGTACGGCTGGTACCATTTTAATGTGTTTCAATTTTTTTCGAAAAGGAGAGGTTTGATGCTTCTGAATTCATTGTGTTAATTCCACTTCCTACTCGCAGTATGTTCTTAATGATCCCGGCTCATGATTTAATTGCCATGTATTTAGCTATTGAGCTTCAAAGTTTATGTTTTTATGTGATCGTATCATCAAAAAGAAAGTCTGAATTTTCCACGGAAGCCGGCTCAAAATATTTGATCTTAGGTGCATTTCCCTCTGGAATATTATTGTTCTGGTGTGACCGGACTACTACCAATCAATTTTTTGGAACTTATTTATAGACTTGTAGAGACCCTCTACGTAGTTGTAATTCTAGGGCAATCGATCCACTTTCCCCATAGCCCTAAGGTTGTGTCTCGATCTCCTACGCGCGAAAGATAAGATACGGGAGACGGCGTCCTATGGTATGGGTCTTCGACCCTTGGTCTAATTCCACGATGGAGAGTCAGCGTGGCGTAAAGTGAAGATTGGGAGAAATAGAGCGAAATCCCCATCTGGAGTATTCCGAAGGTGTAACCTAGGCAACAAAAAAGGGGCCCGATACTTCAACTAAAGGAGCGACCTATTGGTTCACCAAACCCTGACCCAGTGTCACACGTTCTCCAGGTCCAAAGGGATCCAGTGCCCAACTACCGTCTCCTCCCGGAATTGTGTTATCGGAGCCGAGCCAGGAATAGCCGTTAGTGGACACCTACCACTTTTCACCGGTTAGAGAGGCCCTCTTTAATACATTAAGAAAATATGTTCACAGGGGCTAGAAAGACTCGGTCATAGGAACTTAGACCACCTACGCGCTGGTAAACGAAAACCACCTCGACCGGATCTACCGAACCAAGAAGGTCGCCGCATCGAAAGAATTAACACGCCAAAAGGGCCACCAGCTTTCCCCCAAAAAGGGGAGATCCGCTGCTTACTGCTCACGGAAACATCCGACCTTATGGTAAAGTCGTCCGCCTATCTTTCTGATCTCATTCGTTTTCCGATCGCATAAAAAGTCATGAGATCAAAAAAGAAATGTGAGAATGTAACCTTTTTACCTGGGAATCGGTGGAATTGAAATCCTTTCGGACCTTGCTCGACATAGTCCTTAGTATGATGTCGATCTCTTAGGATGGACCGCTTTCTTAACGAGAAAGAGAGCTTAGCCTTACCCCTTAGCAATTGGTTGACTGACTCCTTACCACACAACAATCAAACTTCTATGATTACCGTGACACCTATGTCGGCATGCATGCTTAGAGAAGTGGATTTCTAAGAAATGGAAACTCTGACCTCAAAACTGCCAGTTGAGGAAGGGTTGTTTCGGCAGGCACGAGTGGAGAGTTTGCCCCATCGACGAAGGCCACTATACGTGTTTTCTAAAGAGCAATATTACCCTTTCTTTTCCTCTGGCTACTAAGATGTTTCAGTTTGTCAGGTTGTCTCTTGGCTGCTCATGGATTCAGCAGGTAGTTCAAAAGGTTGACCTATTTGGGAATCTCCAGATCTATGCTTATTTCAACTCCCCGAAGCATTTTTTCGCTTGCTACGCCCTTCCTCGTCTCTGGGTGCCATCCTTTCTCCTGCATTTTCGTGCACATAAGCATAGCTCAAACCACTTTTCATGCTTAGCAAATGCTGTAATGAGGGTGATGAATGTATACGGATATGGCGAAAATCTCTGTCTGCCTTTTCTTTCAGCTGAAATTCTACCTAATGGTTCATATTCCCCGGGTCCATGGGTCCATGGCTGCTTAGCTTAGACATCCTTGTTAGAGACATGAATGCGGGGTTCAGTTTCCAATTGATTTATATTCAACGGGACCTCCCATTATTGTATTTTCTCCACTTTTCTAGTTGTTGTGGAAAGAATGTTGAGCAAATGAGTTTAAGGGGTGGTTTTCTGTTTACTTTTTTCCAGCCTACGTCATCTCTCTTCCAGAACCTCACAATCATCAGTGTCTGAAGTTTCATGATGAATACTGGTTTCACATTTTATTGCTTACATGAGGAAATATCAATTTGGAACTCGAATTTGTATTTGAGTTATGATGAGGAGTGAGGTAGATTCGCAATGTTGAAGAAAACGAAGAAAAAGGATGCTGCTATGCCTTGCTTGTGGCTCTTTCTTCTATTGGCTAGTCTCAGGCATGATAGTTTCAATTTCTTTTGGAAAGCAAGTGTGGCTCAGTCATAAGTGTTAGTAATATCACTATCCAATCAAAAACCAGTCAACATCCACGAGCGCATTTCAGTGGTGCTTGATCAATCCACCGCATCCTACTCCGCTTGGAAGCGGTACTTCTCCTTGGTGTTCCGCGAGTACCTGCTCCACGGCCACGTCGGCGGCACCGTGGACTCGAGCCTCATGATTCACGACGAGGAGTGGATGATCCTCAACGCCACCATCATCCACTGGTTCTACCTCACCATCTCCAAGGACGTCTTCCACATGGTGGTGGATGATGACGATGACGCCTAAGCCATCTGGACCAAGCTCAACGGCCTCTTCACCGACAACAAACTATAGCATAAGGTCCTCCTCTATGACGAGTTTTACGGGTGCCAGCAGCTTGACTCGTCCATCAACGATTTTTGCATGCGCCTCAAAAAGCTTGCCGATGAACTTCGCGATCTCGGCGAGACGGTCGGTGACGAGCTCCTCATCAGCACCCTCACTGCTGGCCTCAACGAGGACTTTGGGAACGCCGCCTCCAACCTCACCCTCATCCCGGAGCCCACCTTTGTCAAGGTGGTGGCGTACCTCAAGTTGGAGGAGCGACGGATGAAGATGGCCCGGACTCGGGCGACCCACACCGCCCTCGTCACCGGCACCCGCGGGCGCTTGGCGCCACCTCCGCCGCATCCCGCGCAGGTCCCACCGGCCTACCCCCAGGCGCCGGCCGCCCCCTTCCCGCCACCCCCGCCCACAGCTAACGGGTGTCGCCGCGATGGCCGTCGTGATGGCCGCAAGCAGCAGTGCTACCTCTTGAGCTTGCGTTGGTTTTTCCCTTGAAGAGAAAAGGGTGATGCAGCAAAGTAGAGTAAGTATTTCCCTCAGTTTTGTGAACCAAGGTATCAATCCATTAGGAGACAACGCGCAAGCCACCGAATACCTGCACCAACAAACACCAACTTGCACCCAATGCGATAAAGGGGTTGTCAATCCCTTCACGGTTATTTGCATGTGAGATCTGATAGAGATGGATAAATGGTAAAGTAATATTTTTGGTATTTTTGGTTTATGGAATGGAAAGTTAAAGATTGCAAAGAAAGTAAATACGAAAATAAAATTATAGAGCGGAAACTTATAAGATGGAAAATAGACCCCGGGGCCGTAGGTTTCACTAGAGGCTTCTCTCAAGATAGAAATTATTATGGTGGGTGAACAAATTACTGCCGAGAAATTGATAGAAAAACGCAAAGCTATGACGATATCTAAGGCAATGATCATGAATATAGGCATCACGTCCGTGTCAAGTAGACCGAAACGATTCTGCATCTACTACTATTACTCCACACATCGACCGACTTCTGCCTGCATCTAGTGTATTAAGTTCATAAGAACAGTGTAACACAATAAGTAAGATGACATGATATAGCGGTATTAACTCAAGCAATATGATGAAAACCCCATCTTGTTATCCTCGATGGCAACAGTACAATACATGTCGGTTCCCCTTCTGTCACTAGGATCGAGCACCACAAGATTGAACGCAAAGCTAAGCGCTTCTCCCATTGCAAGAAAAACCAATCTAGTTGGCCAAACCAAATCGATACTTCGAAGAGACTTGCAAAGATATGAAATCATGCATATCAAAATTCAGAGGAGATTCACATAATATTCATAGATAAGCTGATTATAAATCCACAATTCATCGGATCTCAGCAAACACACCACAAAAGAGTATTGCATCGAATAGATCTCCAAGAACATCGAGGAGAACATGGTATTGACAATCAAAGAGAGAGAAGAAGCCATCTAGCTACTAGTTATGGACCCGTAGGTCTGTGGCAAACTACTCACGCTTCATCGGAGAGGCAATGGTGTTGATGTAGAAGCCCTCCATGATCGAATCCCCCTCTGGTAGGATGCCGAAAAAGGCCCCAAGATGGGATCTCACGGGTACAGAAAGTTGCGGCAGTGGAAAAGTGGTTTCGTGGCTCCCTTGGAAGTTTTCAGGGTATATGAGTATATATAGGAGGAAGATCTAGGTCAGGAGGTCACCGAGGGGCCCACAAGGTTGGGGGCGCGCCCCCCATCCTTGTGGCCGCCTCGTGGCTCTTATAACTTGTAGTTCAAGTCTCCCGGGTGTCTTCTGGTCCAAGAAAAATCATCACGAACATTTTATTCCGTTTGGACTTCGTTTGGTATTCCTATTCTGCTAAACTCTAAAACAAGGAAAAACACAGGAACTGGCACTGGGCTCTAGGTTAGTAGGTTAATGCCAAAATCATATAAAATAGCATATTAATGCATATAAAACATCCAAAACAGATAATATAATAGCATGGAACAATAATAAATTATAGATACGTTGGAGACGTATCAAGCAGCAGGGCGCCGGGGCTCAGGGAGGAGCCGCCCGCCCCCAGCAGCCGTATCAACCAGCCCCGTGGTCCGTCGGCCAGAACCCGTGGACCGGCGTTGTGCATGCCTACTCCATGCCGGTTCCCCATGCCCCTACCCCAGGTATCCTTGGCGCGCGACCTCCTTCTCATCAGGCATTTTACGCCACGCCGCAGCCCTACGGCCCCCTCTCCTACGGACAGCCGCCACAGCTAGGAGGGCTGCCGCTGCTGCCCCTGACGGCGCCGCCATAGCAGCCTGCCCTCCCACCCGTGCCGTGGGACCCGACGCTCCTGGCGACCCAGCACTCTGCGCCCTCTCCGTCCACCTACACCGGCGGCGGCAAATGGTATATGGACACTGAGCTACCGCGCATATGTCTGCTCATCCCTGTAACCTCCACACCTCCTATCCCGTCCACACCTCCGCTCGCATCACCGTCGATGACGGTTCTTCCGTTCCCATTACTCATATAGGACATGCATCTTTTCCATCCACATCTACTCCGTTGTCATTATCTAACACCTTTGTTTCTCTTGATCTTATCAAAAATCTTGTCTATATTTGTTCTTTTACATGTGAAAATCCTGTTACCGTTGAGTTTGATGAGTGTGGTTTTTCTGTTAAGGACGCTCGCACCCGGATGGCACTCCACCGATGTGACAGCCCCTACGAGCTCTACTCGGTCCGATCCACTGCCTCCACCACCTCCGCCGCCCCTGTCGCCCTCGCCACCAATGTGGATCTTTGGCACGCTCGCTTGGGTCATCCCAACCCCGCCACCCTTCGTCATATACTTCAGAGTTTTTCTTTCACGTGTAATAAGATTGATGATCACTCTTGTCGTGCATGTCGCCTCGGCAAACATGCTCGTCTTCCTTTTAGGGCGTCTTCTCATGTTGCATCGTACCCGTTTGAGTTAATTCATAGTGATGTTTGGACCTCGCTAGTTGCAAGTAATACATGCTATCTTTATTACCTTGTCATTCTTGATGATTCTTCGCACTATGTGTGGACCTTCCCATTGAGGCTTAAGTCCGATGTTATATCCACTCTCGCCACATTTTACTCCTATGTTTTAACGCAGTTTGGTCATCCAATTCTTGCGTTTCAGACAGATAACGAGGAGTTCGACAACTTAGCTGTTCGTACTCTCCTCACCACCATGGCATGACTTTTCGTCTCACATGTCTGTACACTTCGCAACAGAATGGTCGCGTTGAGCACGTCCTCTGCACTCTTAATGACTGCGTTCGGACGCTTCTCTTTCACGCCAATGTGCCTCCGCAAATTTGGCCCGATGCTTTCGCCACCGTATCACTCCTCATTAACATCCGCCCCTGTTGTACTCATGGGAACTTTGCACCTCATCATCTTCTCTTTGGTGCACCACCCTCTTATGATGAGCTTCGCATTTTCGGCTGTCTCTGCTATCCTAGCATCGCCGCCACTGCGCCACATAAGCTTTCACCCCGCTCGGTCGCATGCATCTTCCTCGGCTACCCACCTAACACTAAAGGCTACCGTTGCTATACCCAGTCTCCCATCGAGTATTTCACCTCCCGACACGTCTACTTTGATGAGAAGGTGTTTCCTTTTCAGCAGAAGGTACCTCTCGTCGCCCCATCGCCGCCGGCCACTAGCGGCCCTTCGGTGACACCGTCAGGTGGATGGCCCCGCTCAGCTCTCGGACCACATCCGGGCTTTGGCGGTCCCATGCCGTGGGACGAGCTATGCTTCACGCCCCACACCGCCATCACCATCAATGCCGGCCTCGCCGATGGCGCCTTCCCCGGCCACCCTCGGGCGTCGCGCCTTCCCCGGCCGACTCAGGCGCCTTGGGCGCCGCCTCTTCGTCGGCCACATCATCGGTGCCCTCGCCCGTGGCCTCACCGACTGCCTCTTCGAGCCTTGTCTCGGAGTTGCCGTCTCTCCCCCTCACTCGGGCTCGAGCCGACGTTCACCGCCCGAGTCTGCGGTACTCCAGCGACGAGTATCTCCTCGCCACCTCCACCACCGAGCCGTCCCTGATTCATGTGTCCGCCAGAGCAACCCTCTTCGATCCTCACTGGCTTGCTGCGATGCAGCAAGAGTTCGACGCTCTTCAGCGGAACCGTACCTGGACACTGGTTCCCCGGCCTTCTCGCGCCAATGTCATCACCGGCAAGTGGGTCTTTCGTCATAAGACCCGCTCGGATGGTACACTTGAGCGCTACAAGGCTCGCTGGGTGGTCCGTGGGTTTTGACAGCGTGCTGACATCGACTTCACTGAGAAGTTTGCACTGGTTGTCAAACCAGGCATGATCCACACCGTCCTCTAGCTAGCTGTAACACCCCGGATGTAACTTACCATATTTGTACTCCAACTCTTGCCATTTTCGGCTCTAAGTTATGACATTCGTGGTTGGGTTCTTTTCTTTGTTTTGCATTTTTTTCATGTCATGCATTTCATATCTTGTCATCATGTGCATCTCATTTGCATACGTGTTCGTCTCATGCATCCGAGCATTTTCCTCGTTGTCCGTTTTGCATTCCGACACTCCTACGTCTTCCGGCGCCCCCTCTTACCTCTTTTCGTGAGCTGGTGTTAAACATTCTCGGAATGGACCGAGATTTGCCAAGCGGCCTTGGTACCCCACTGGTAGACTGCCTGTCAAGTTTCGTGCCATTTGGAGTCCGTTTGATACTCCAACGGTCAACCGGGGAACCGTAAAGGCCTCGTGTGTGTTGCAGCCCAACACCCCTCCAAAGTGGCCCAAAACCCATCCAAACCCACTCCATCCTCTCGGCCGTTCGATCACGATCACGTGGCCGAAAACCCACCCCATTTGGACTCTCCTAGCTCCCTCTACCTATAAAAACATCTTCCCCTCCGAAATCCCGGATGAAACCCTAGATCTTTCCCCTCTCGCCCGCTGAACATGTTCGTCCCGGACCGGATGTAACCGTGCCGCCGCTCCCAGCCTCTCAGCGCCTGCAACATGGCCCCAGCCACCGCCCGCCGCCGCCGACCCGCTCGGGCCCGAGGCCGGCCCCCACGGCCCGCCCGCGCAGCCGCGTTGCCCCGCGCCTCCTTCGCCGGCCGCGCCGCCCCTCGCCGCCTCCGCCGCTCGGCGCCTCCTCTCCGCTCGCTGGCGACTGTGCCCGCCGCCCGCGCTGCCGCGCTCCTCCGCCGCTGCCTCGTCGCCGGTCGTCGTCCCGCCGCCGCCTCCTCGCAGATCCGTCCGGATCTGGCTCCCCCGAGCCCTCTCCGGTGAGCTGCGGCGTCCCCGGCCACCGTCTCCTCTGTCTCCGGCCGTGCCCCGGCGAGAACCCCGTCCGTGCCTCGAATTCCGCGCCAACCCTAGATCTGGGCGAGGTCTATTTCTTCTAAGTCCCCGGTTTCCCCTAACATTTTCTAGCTCTGTTCATTGCATCATAACTCCTCATCCGTAGCTCCGTTTTGTGCGTGCCATATATCAAAATGTTCATCTTGATGTGCTCTTCATTTTGTTCTATTGTGCCATGCTTGTTCGAGTCCATCTTGATGCCCAAATTGTTGATGAAAGAGTGCTATAAGATGTTAGTTCCTGTTACTTAGCAGATATTGAGCATTTGTCATTTTTGCTACATTTGTTGTGTGCTCCATATGGGCATGAGCTCTACATGTGTTTTGGGCTATGCCATGCCATCTTTACAAGGGTGTATGCCATGTATTTTTGTGATCAATGTGGTGACTAGCACAAGCATGCAAAGTAGCTCTTGTAATATTGCTGTTTTCAGGGACTTAGAATTTCACTGTCATTTCCCTGTTGTTATTTTTATGCCATGTATTCATGTTGCTATAGAGAGATCCATGCTTCTTTTGAGTATGTTCAGTAAGGATGATTTGGACATATGGTTATGCTCTATCCATCCATGTCCCTGTTTGCTTTTATGGAGTACCCTAGCATGACTCAATCTTGCTCTACTTTTGCTGTAAAATGTTCCTGGCAGATTGTTTACGTGTTAATCAATTTTGCCAAGGTTGTTGTAGTTGATCCATGCATGCTATGTGATTGTTCTTGCCATGGTTAGCTTATTAAACATGTCTTCTTGCTGTTAGTATGCTTATTTTATCATGCAATGCCTTGTTATGAGTGAATCGAGCTCGCAAAGAGGCCTTCATAATTCTGTTTTTGCCATGTCCAGTTTTCTGCTAAGTCTGAATCTGTTAACGAAACTTGCTAAGTTTACATGGGTGCCATCATATCTTCTGATCCTTTTTGTCTTATGGTCAGTAAGGGACCTTTGTTATATGTTTTGAATAGATTCATGCCATCCCTTGTATTGCTATGATATATTCCTGTAGCATGTTGTTATCTTTCTCTAAACATTGCTTCCTGATGTTAATTCCTGACATGTTGTTATTTTCACCAAGTCTGTGATGTTGATATCTTTTGCACTTTTGCCATGCTTGTTTGAACCTGCTCTTGTGTGATTTAGCCATATCTTAGTGTTCATCTTTTGTGAAGCATCTTGATTAGATCACTGCCATGTGCTTTGTTTCTATGTTGGAGTGCAGTAGCTTAGTTTATTGTTGCATTCTAGATGGCATCGTGCTGTTAATCGCAGAATTGTGCCGTTCTTGTTTTGCTTGCCATTTGCAAACCGTGCATCCGTTTTCGGCGATCTTTATATCGATTTCGACCGAAATCAACTCATCTTTCCAGCGGCACACTTGGTTTGCCAAGTTGAGGCCTGGTTCAATCTTTTCCTTCCGGAGCACGCATATGCATTACATATCACATCCCGCATATCATGCCATGTTTTGCATCATGTTGCTTGCGCATTGCACTATGATTGATTGTTGGTCCTTTGCTTGTGTTCTTGCTTTGCTTAGAGCCGAGAGACGAGTACGTGATTGAGGAACCCGTCGAGTACGCTTACGAGGATCAAGCTTACGCCAACTCGGAGAACTTTGCAGGCAAGACGACCATACCCTCGAAATCACTTCTATCTTTGCTTGCTAGTTGCTCGCTCTATTGCTATGCCGCGATACCTACCACATGCTTTATCATTCCTCCCATATTGCCATGTCAAGCCTCTAACCCACCTTGTCCTAGCAAACCGTTGTTTGGCTATGTTACCGCTTTGCTCAGCCCCTCTTATAGCGTTGCTAGTTGCAGGTGGAGATGAAGTTTGTTCCTTGTTGGAACATGTTTATTGGTGGGATATAATTATTATATCTTGTTTACTTCAATGCACATATATACTTGGTAAAGGGTGGAAGGCTCGGCCTTATGCCTAGTGTTTTGTTCCACTCTTGCCGCCCTAGTTTCCGTCATACCAGTGTTATGTTCCTTGATTTTGCGTTCCTTACACGGTTGGGTTATAATGGGAACCCCTTGACAGTTTGCCTTGAATAAAACTCCTTCAGCAAGGCCCAACCTTGGTTTTACCATTTTCCACCTAAGCCTTTTTTCCCTTGGGTTCCGCGGACTCAAGGGTCATCTTTATTTTAAACCCCCCCGGGCCAGTGCTCCTCTGAGTGTTGGTCCGAACTGAGTAGACTGCGGGGCCACCTCGGGGCAACTTGAGGTTTGGTTTTACTCGTAGGATGTCTCATCCGGTGTGCCCTGAGAATGAGATATGTGCAGCTCCTATCAGGATTTGTCGGCACATTCGGGTGGCTTTGCTGGTCTTGTTTTACCATTATCGAAATGTCTTGTAACCGGGATTCCGAGTCTGACCGGGTCATCCTGGGAGAAGGAATATCCTTCGTTAACCGTGAGAGCTTGTGATGGGCTAAGTTGGGACACCCCTGAAGGGTTTTGAACTTTCGAAAGCCGTGCCCGTAGTTATGGGCAGATGGGAATTTGTTAATATCCGGTTGTAGAAAACCTGACACTTAACTTAATTTAAAATGAATGAACCGCGTGTGTAGCCGTGATGGTCTCTTTTCGGCGGAGTCCGGGAAGAGAACACGATCTCGTGTTATGCTTGAACGTTAGTAGTTTCAGGATCACTTCTTGATTAGTATAGCTTCTCGACCATGCTTTGCTTCTCTTATCGCTCTCATTTGTGTAAGTTAGCCACATATATGCTAGTGCTTGCTGCAGCTCCACCTCACTACCTTTTCCTACCCATAAGCTTAAATAGTCTTGATCACGAGGGCGTGAGATTGCTGAGTCCCCGTGACTCACAGATTACTTCCAAAACCAGATGCAGGTGCCAATGATGCCAGTGCAGGGGACCCGACCGAACTCAAGTGGGAGTTCGACGAGGATTCGGGACGTTACTATGTTTCCTTTCCGGACGATCAGTAGAGGAGCCCAGTTGGGGCGATCGGGGATCTATTGCATTAGGGGTTGTCTTTCTTTATTTGGTTCCGTAGTCGGACCTCGATTGTATTCTGGATGATGTAATGTGCTACCTCTTGAGCACTGCGTTGGATTTCCCCGAAGAGGAGAGGATGATGCAGCAAAGTAGTGTAAGTATATCCCCTAGTTTTTTAGAACCAAGGTATCAATCCAGTAGGAGGCTACGCACGAGTCCCTCATACCTACACAAAAACAATAGCTCAACGCAAGCAACGCGCTTAGGGGTTGTCAATCCCTTCATGGTCACTTACGAAAGTGAGATCTGATAGAGATGATAAATAATATTTTTGGTATTTTTGGTATAGAGATGCAAAGTGAAAAGTAAAAGGCAAAGTAAAAAGCAAAGCAATAATAAAGTGATGGAGATTGATATGATGAGAAAGAGACCCGAGGGCCATAGGTTTCACTAGTGGCTTCTCTCAAGAGCATAAGTATTCTATGGTGGGTGGACAAATTACTGTTGAGCAATTGACAGAATTGAGCATAGTTATGAGAATATCTAGGTATGATCATGTATATAGGCATCACGTCCGAGACAAGTAGACCGACTCCTGCCTGCATCTACTACTATTACTCCACTCATCGACCGCTATCCATCATGCATCTAGAGTATTAAGTTAAAAACAGAGTAACATCTTAAGCAAGATGACATGATGTAGAGGGATAGTTTCATGCAATATGATAAAAACCCCATCTTGTTATCCTCGTTGGCAACAATACAATACGTGCCTTGCTGCCCCTTCTGTCACTGGGAAAGGACACCACAAGATCGAACCCAAAGCTAATCACTTCTCCCATGACAAGAAAAACCAATCTAGTAGGCCAAACCAAACTGATAATTCGAAGAGACTTGCAAAGATAACCAATCATACATAAAAGAATTCAGAGAAGATTCAAATATTATTCATAGATAGACTGGATCATAAACCCACAATTCATTGGTCTCAACAAACACACCGCAAAAAGAAGATTACATCAAATAGATCTCCACGAGAGAGGGGGAGAACATTGTATTGAGATCCAAAAAGAGAGAAGAAGCCATCTAGCTACTAACTATGGACACGTAGGTCTGAAGTAAACTACTCACACTTCATCGGAGGGGCTTGGATGATGATGTAGAAGCCCTCCGGGATCGATGCCCCCTCCGGCGGAGCTCCGAAACAGGCCCCAAGATGGGATCTCGTGGATACAGAAAGTTGCGGCAGTGGAATTAGGTTTTGGCTTCGTATTTGATCGTTTGGGGGTATGTAGGTATATATAGGAGGAAGGAGTACGTCGGTGGAGCTTCGAGGGGCCCACGAGGCAGGGGGCGCGCCCTGGGGGGGGGGCGCCCTCCACCCTCGTGACCGCCTCGTGGCTTTCTTGACGGAGGGTCCAAGTCTCCTGGGTCTTATCTGATGAGAAAATCGCGTTCCCGAAGGTTTCATTCCATTTGTACTCCGTTTCTCCGAAACACTGAAATAGGCAAACAAAAATCAATTCTGGGCTAGGCCTCCGGTTAATAGGTTAGTCACAAAATAATATAAAAGTGGAAAATAAAGCCCAATATAGTCCAAAACAGTAGGTAATATAGCATGGAGCAATCAAAAATTATAGATAGGTTGGATACGTATCAAGCATCCCCAAGCTTAATTCCTGCTCGTCCTCGAGTAGGTAAATGATAAAAACAGAATTTTTGATGCGAAGTGCTACTTGGCATAATTTCAATGTAAATCTTCCTAATGGTGGTATGAATATTCAGATTCAAAAGATTCAAGACAAAAGTTCATGTTGACATAAAAATAATGATACTTCAAGCATACTAACAAAGCAATTATGTCTTCTCAAAATAACATGGCCAAAGAAAGCTACCCCTACAAAATCATATAGTCTGGCTATGCTCTATCTTCACCACACAAAGTATTTAAATCATGCACAACCCCGATGACAAGCCAAGCAATTGTTTCATACTTTTGACATTTTCAAAACTTTTTCGATCTTCACGCAATACGTGAGCGTGAGCCATGGATATAGCACTATATGTGGAATAGAATGGTGGTTGTGGAGAAGACAAAAGAGGGGAAGATAGTCTCACATCAACTAGGCGTATCAACGAGCTATGGAGATGCCCATCAATAGATATCAATGTGAGTGAGTAGGGATTGCCATGCAACGGATGCACTAGAGCTATAAGTATATGAAAGCTCAACAAAAGAAACTAAGTGGGTGTGCATCCAACTCGCTTGCTCACGAAGACCTAGGGCATTTTGAGGAAGCCCATCATTGGAATATACAAGCCAAGTTCTATAATGAAAAATTCCCACTAGTATATGAAAGTGACGGAATGAGAGACTCTCTATCATGAAGATCATGGTGCTACTTTGAAGCAAAAGTGTGGTAAAAGGATAGTAACATTGTCCCTTCTCTCTTTTTCTCTCATTTTTTTGTTTGGGCCTTTTCTTTTTTTATGGCCTCTTTTTTTTCGTCCGGAGTCTCATCCCGACTTGTGGGGGAATCATAGTCTCCATCATCCTTTCCTCACTTGGGACAATGCTCTAAAAATGATGATCATCACACTTTTTGTTTTTCTTACAACTCAACAATTACAACTCAATACTTAGAACAAAATATGACTCTATATGAATGCCTCCGGCGGTGTACCGGGATATGCAATGAATCAAGAGTGACATGTATGAAAGAATTATGAACGGTGGCTTTGCCACAAATACGATGTCAACTACATGATCATGCTAGCAATATGACAATGATGGAGCGTGTCATAATGAACGGAACGGTGGACTCAACATTAGTCAAAAAGAACTCATATACTTATTGCAAAAATCTAGAAGTTATCAAAGCAAAGTATTACGCGCATGCTCCTAGGGGTATAGATTGGTAGGAAAAGACCATCGCTCGTCCCCAACGGCCACTCATAAGGAAGACAATCAATAAATAAATCATGCTCCGACTTCATCACATAACGGTTCATCATACGTGCATGCTACGGGAATCACAAACTTTAACACAAGCATTTCTCAAATTCACAACTACTCAACTAGAATGAATCTAATATCACCATCCTCATATCTCAAAACAATTATCAAGCATCAATTTTTTTCTTAGTATTCAACGTACTCAAAAGAAAGTTTTACAAATCTTGAATACCAAGCATATTATTATTAAGAAAATTACCATGCTATTAAGACTCTCAAAATAATCTAAGTGAAGCATGAGAGATCAATAGTTTCTATAAAACAAATCCACCACCGTACTCTAAAAGATATAAGTGAAGCACTAGAGTAAAACTATAAAACTCAAAAGATATAAGTGAAGCACTAGAGTAAAACTATAGAGCTCAAAAGATATAAGTGAAGCACATAGAGTATTCTATCAAATTCCAAATTATGTATGGCTCTCTCAAAAGGTGTGTACAGCAAGGATGATTGTGGTAGACTAACAAGCAAAGACTCAAATCATAAAAGACGCTCCAAGCAAAACACATATCATGTGGTGAATAAAAATATAGCTCCAAGTAAAGTTACCGATAGAAGTAGACGAAAGAGGGGATGCCTTCCGGGGCATCCCAAAGCTTTGACTTTTTGATGTCCTTGGATTATCTTGGGGGTGCCATGGGCATCCCCAAGCTTAGGCTCTTGCCACTCCTTGTTCCATAATCCATCAAATCTTTACCCAAAACTTGAAAACTTCACAACACAAAACTTAAAGTAGAAAATCTTGTGAGCTCCGTTAGCGAAAGAAAACAAAAGACCACTTCAAGGTACTGTAATGAACTCATTCTTTATTTATATTGGTGTTAAACCTACTGTATTCCAACTTCTCTATGGTTTATAAACTATTTTACTAGCCATAGACTCATCAAAATAAGCAAACAACACACGAAAAACAGAATCTGTCAAAAACAGAACAGTCTGTAGTAATCTGTAGCTAGAGCAAGATCTGGAACCCCAAAAATTCTAAAATAAATTTCTGGACGTGAGGAATTTACCTATTAATAATATGCCAAAAGAATTAACTAAACATCACTTTCCAAATAAAAATGGCAGCAGTTCTCGTGAGCGCTAAAGTTTCTGTTTTTGACAGCAAGATATCAAGACTTTCCCCAAGTCTTCCCAACGGTTCTACTTGGCACAAACACTAATTAAACACAAAAAAACACAACCAAAACAGAGGCTAAATAATTTATTTATTACTAAACAGGAGCAAAAATCAAGGAATAAAAATAAAATTGGGTTGCCTCCCAACAAGCGCTATCGTTTAACGCCCCTAGCTAGGCATAACAAGCAAGAATAGATCTAGGTATTGCCATCTTTGGTAGGCAATCCATAAGTGGCTCTCATGATAGATTTATATGGTAATTTTATTTTCTTTCTAGGGAAGTGTTCCATGCCCTTTTTTAATGGAAATTTAAATCTAATATTCCTTTCCTTCATATCAATAATTGCACCAACCATTCTAAGGAAAGGTCTACCGAGAATAATAGGGCAAGAAGGATTGCAATCTATATCAAGAACGATAAAATCTACGGGCACATAATTCCTATTTGCAACAATAATAACATCATTAATTCTTCCCATAGGTTTCTTAATAGTGGAATCCGCAAGATGCAAGTTTAGAGAGCAATCATCAAAATCACGGAAATCTAGCAAATCACACAAAGTTTTGGGAATAGTAGAGACACTAGCACCCAAATCACACAAAGCGTAAAACTCATGATCTTTAATTTTAATTTTAATAGTAGGTTCCCACTCATAATAAAGTTTTCTAGGGATAGAAACTTTCAACTCAAGTTTTTCTTCATAAGATTGCATCAAGGCATCAACGATATGTTCGGTAAAGGCTTTATTTTGACTATAAACATGAGGAGAATTTAGCATGGATTGCAACAAGGAAATACAATCAATTAAAGAGCAATTTTCATAATTAAATTCCTTGAAATCCAATATAGTGGGTTTAGCATCATCTAGGGTTTTATTTCTTTTAATCCCACTTTTATCAATTTCACCATCAAGATCTAAATACTCCGAATTTTTAGAACGCCTTCTAGGTAAAGGTGGATCATATTCAGTCGCATCATTATCAATATTAATATTGCAAAACAAAGATTTAATACAGGACACATCAATAACTTTTAGATCTTCATCTTTATTTTCATAGGAATAGGAAGAACACGCTTTAATAAAGGCATCTTTCATAGCACGCGTCCTAGCGGTTCTTTCCTTGCACTCATCAATGGAAATTCTCATGGCTTTGAGAGACTCATTGATATCATGCTTAGGAGGAATAGATCTAAGCTTTAAAGAATCAACATCAAGATAAATTCTATCAACGTTCCTAGCCAAATCATCAATCTTAAGCAATTTTTCTTCAATCATAGCATTAAAATTATTTTGTGAAGAAATACATTCTTTAATATTAGATTCAAAATCAGAGGGAATCTTATTATAATTTCCATAAGAATTCTTGTAGGAATTACCATAATTATTAGAGGGATTACTAGGATAAGGACTAGAGTTGAAATTTCCTCTATACGCGTTGTTACCAAAATTATTCCTACCAACAAAATTCACATCCATAGATTCATTATTATTCTCAATCAAAGTAGAGAAAGGCATATCATTAGGATCAGATGAAACACTCTTAGTAGCAAATAATTTCATAAGTTCATCCATCTTTCCACTCAAAACATTAATTTCTTCTATCGCATGCACTTTTTTATTAGTGGATCTTTCAGTGTGCCATTGAGAATAATTAACCATAATATTATCTAGGAGTTTAGTAGCATCTCCTAAAGTGATTTCCATAAAAGTGCCTCCCGCGGCCGAATCTAAAAGATTTCTAGAAGCAAAATTCAATCCGGCATAAATTTTTTGTATAATCATCCACAAATTCAAACCATGAGTAGGGCAATTACGTATCATTAATTTCATTCTCTCCCAAGCTTGTGCAACATGTTCATGATCAAGTTGCTTAAAATTCATAATATCGTTTCTAAGAGAGATGATCTTAGCGGGAGGAAAATACTTAGAGATAAAAGCATCTTTGCACTTGTTCCATGAATCAATACTATTTTTAGGCAAAGATGAAAACCAAGCTTTAGCACGATCTCTAAGCGAAAAAGGAAATAGCTTCAATTTAACAATATCATTATCGACATATTTCTTCTTTTGCATGTCACACAAATCAACGAAGCTATTAAGATGGGTAGCAGCATCTTCACTAGGAAGGCCGGAGAACGGATCTTTCATGACAAGATTCAGCAAAGCAGCATTAATTTCACAAGATTCAGCATCGGTAAGAGGAGCAATCGGAGTGCTAAGGAAATCATTATTGTTGGCATTGGTGAAGTCACACAATTTGGTATTATCTTGAGCCATCGCGACAAACAAGCAAACAAAAAGCAAACGGGGAAAAGAGGCAAATAGAGAGGGAGGATAGAGAGAGAGAGAGAGGGAGAATAAAACGGCAAGGGTGAAGTGGGGGAGAGGAAAACGAGAGGCAAATGGAAAATAATGTAATGCGGGATATAAGGATTGTGATGGGTACTTGGTATGTTGACTTTTGTGCAGACTCCCGGCAAAGGCGCCAGAAATTCTTCTTGCTACCTCTTGAGCACTGCGTTGGATTTCCCCGAAGAGGAGAGGATGATGCAGCAAAGTAGCGTAAGTATTTCCCTCAGTTTTTGAGAACCAAGGTATCAATCCAGTAGGAGGCTACGCGCGAGTCCCTCGTACCTACACAAAAACAATAGCTCAACGCAACCAACACGCTTAGGGTTGTCAATTCCTTCACGGTCACTTACAAAAGTGAGATCTGATAGAGATGATAAATAATATTTTTGGTATAGAGATGCAAAGTGAAAAGTAAAAGGCAAAGTAAAAAGCAAAGCAATAATAAAGTGAAGGAGATTGATATGATGAGAAAGAGACCCGGGGGCCATAGGTTTCACTAGTGGTTTCTCTCAAGAGCATAAGTATTCTACGGTGGGTGGACAAATTACTGTTGAGCAATTGACAGAATTGAGCATAGTTATGAGAATATCTAGGTATGATCATGTACATAGGCATCACGTCCGAGACAAGTAGACCGACTCCTGCCTGCATCTACTACTATTACTCCACTCATTGACCGCTATCCAGCATGCATCTAGAGTATTAAGTTAAAAACAGAGTAACACCTTAAGCAAGATGACATGATGTAGAGGGATAGTTTCATGCAATATGATAAAAACCCCATCTTGTTATCCTCGATGGCAACAATATAATACGTGCCTTGCTGCCCCTTCTGTCACTGGGAAAGGACACCGCAAGATCGAACCCAAAGCTAAGCACTTCTCCCATGGCAAGAAAAACCAATCTAGTAGGCCAAACCAAACTGATAATTCGAAGAGACTTGAAAAGATAACCAATCATACATAAAAGAATTCAGAGATGATTCAAATATTATTCATAGATAGACTGGATCATAAACCCACAATTCATCGGTCTCAACAAACACACCGCAAAAAGAAGATTACATCGAATAGATCTCCACGAGAGAGAGAGGGAGAACAATGTGTTGAGATCCAAAAAGAGAGAAGAAGCCATCTAGCTACTAACTATGGACCCGTAGGTCTGAAGTAAACTACTCACACTTCATCAGACGGGCTTGGATGATGATGTAGAAGCCCTCCATAATCGATGCCCCCTCCGGTGGAGCTCCGGAACAGGCCCCAAGATGGGATCTCGTGGATACAGAAAGTTGCGGCGGTGGAATTAAGTTTTTGGCTCCGTATCTAATCGTTTGGGGGTACGTAGGTATATATAGGAGGAAGGAGTACATCGGTGGAGCTTCGAAGGCCCACGAGGCAGGGGGCGCGCCCTAGGGGGGGCGCCCTCCACCCTCGTGACCGCCTCGTGGCTTTCTTGACGGAGGTTCCAAGTCTCCTGGGTCTTATCTGATGAGAAAATCGCGTTCCCAAAGTTTTCATTGCGTTTGGACTCCGTTTGATATTCTGTTTCTCCGAAACACTGAAATAGGCAAAAAAACAGCAATTCCGGGCTGGGCCTCCGGTTAATAGGTTAGTCCCAAAAATAATATAAAAGTGGAAAATAAAGCCCAATAAGTCCAAAACAGTAGGTAATATAGCATGGAGAAATCTAAAATTATAGATATGTTGGAGACGTATCATAATGCTATATTTATGTATTGTGTGAAGTGGCGATTGTAAGCCAACTCTTTATCCCTTTCTTATTCAGTGCATGTGATGTGTAAAGATTACCTCTCTTGCAACATGCCTACTATGCGGCTATGCCTCTAAGTCGTGCTCTGACACGTGGGAGATATAGCCGCATCGTGGGTGTTACACTGGCGGTCTCCTGCGGCTGGCCGGTTCATCATATGGATGTCTCCAAGGCCATCCTTCCTGGCCATCTGGAGGAGCAGGTTTACTGTGAGCAGCCCACCGGCTTCGTCAACGCCTCTCTTCTTGGGCATGTGTGTTTGCTGTCCCGGTCTCTCTATGGTCTCAAGCAAGCACCTCGCGCCTGGTACTAGCGTATCACCGAGTTCCTTCAGACACTGGGCTTCAGTGTTACTCGCTCAGATGCCTTGTTGTTTGTCTATCACCGCGGTGACACGACTGCATATTTACACCTCTACGTCGACGACATCATCTTGACGGCCTCCTCCGCAGCCCTTCTTCAACAGATTACTCTCCGACTGCGTGATGAGTTTGCTATCAAGGACTTGGGAGCTCTCCATTATTTCCTTGGCATTGAGGTTGTTCGGCGACCCGACGACTTCTTTCTTCATCAGCAGAAGTATGCGCATGAGCTACTTGAGCGTGCCAGCATGCTCAATTGTCACCTTGTTGCTACTCCTGTTGACACGAAGGCCAAGGTTTCTGCTCTCGAGGGCTTACCCGTGTCAGATGCTCCGTTCTATCAGTCCATCGTTGGTTCTCTTCAGTATCTGACTCTCACCCGGCCGGATCTACAGTATGCTGTTCAACAGGTGTGTCTTCATATGCACGTCCCTCGTGACTCCCATTGGACACTCGTGAAACGGATTCTCTGATACATCCATGGCACGATGTCTCTTGGACTCACTCTCACGGCATCCACTTCTCTAGAGATGGTGGCTTATTCTGATGCGGACTGGGCTGGCTGCCCTGACACCCGTCGCTCCACCTCTGGCTACTGCGTCTACCTCGGCCCTTCACTTGTCTCGTGGTCGTCCAAGCGATAATCCATAGTTTCGTGCTCCAGCGCGGAGGCCGAGTAATGACCAGTGGCTAACGCCGTCGCGGAGTGTACCTGGCTACGACAACTACTTTAGGAGTTGCATCATGATGTCTCCTAGACTACGGTTGTCTACTGTGACAACGTCTCTGTGGTGTACCTTTCCACCAACCCCGTTCATCATCACCGTACTAAGCACATTGATCTGAACATTCACTTTGTGCATGAGCAGGTGGCCCTTGGACGCATTCGGGTCCTCCATGTCTCGACCGCACAATAGTTTGCCGATGTGATGACTAAGGGTCTGCCTACTTCCACCTTCGAGGAGTTTTGTTCCAGTCTCTGCGTCTCCGGTGCCGCTTCGACTGCGGGGGGGGGGGGGGTATTGAATATATTGTGTCTTGGGCCCACCTCCTAGTTCTCATGTATAGTTGAGATTGTGGCCCCATCCTGTACATCTTATATACGTGCCTGGTGCACCGGTCAATGCAATTGTGTTGCACAGCCTATTCCAGTCTTCCACAGTATGCTCTCGTCTTAACAATGAGACAAGATGTTGTACACAAGTGGCTATCCAGAGGCATGGATGGCATGTCAACATGTATGTATCAATGAGCCAATGGGCCAATTGACCACTACACACATGCATTAGCTTATGCTTAGTTTTTAGCTAATATGCAGAATGGAATATTCATCCTTGTTTTGGTGAAGCACCCCATGTGTAGTACTCCATGACTTTTTTAGATTATCATATACTCATATAGCTTTACTAAACAATGTTAATTGGGATACAAGCTATAAGTGGAGGTTAGGTGAGACAAACATGACACCCACTCTCCGAAGAAGCCAACACTTTAAGCGAATTATGAGATTCTACATTGCATTCTCTATGCTCATGACAAAGATAAACATCTTGGAACATAGCCTTCTTTGCCAAGAACTCTATGACAATCACTCCATAAGCACAAGGGTTCTCCTCTTCCAAAATTTTCAACATCACGACAATTAGTATCTATGTGCAACTTTATTAACTTCAGATCAAAGGCGAGAGATAGAGCTTCACTGTGTGCAATCATTGCAAGTACAGATGGGCCCATTAGCCCCTCAATATCTACAACCGAAGATCCCAGATAATGGTTGTCCAAGTTCCTGCACACAACACTAAAGACACCTTTCCTTCCAGCTCGGTCGATAACACTGTGAACATCGACTTCAACAATTTCCACAACAAGAGACTTCCACACTGTGCGAACAGGTCGAGTACCGCAGACCATAACCTTGCCCTTCTTCTCCGGTATCATCTCAAGACCAGCCAGGAAACATAGAATGCAAGCGAAAGTCCACAAGGGACTCTAAAAATGTTCTTCATGCATCGCTTTCCTCCTAAGGGACTCTAAAAATATATTTTCATTGATTGTCACATTTTTTAAAAGTAACCTCCATATACTTTTGGAAATAATTGAATGGCCTAGGATAGTAACCAAACATATCGCTTACAGGCCACGCTATTATTTCCCTGTCTCTACGCCATGGCCAGGCTATGCTTTTCTACTAGGCATGGCATGAAGACTAGGCCTCAAACAAAACTATTGCAAAATCTCGCCCCCCAAAACAAAACTAGCCCTTAATTTGCAGGTAAGAGAGGGAGAAGACATGTGGATGATTAGCATACAAACACATGTTAGATGCAAAAATAAAATAGAACATTAAATGTTGACCGTCAGATCACAAATGAATGTCTCAGATTGGCTGTGCTGGAGTTGCTAGATCTTCTATGTTAATTTCGAGAAAACCACTAACTAGCTAATAGCTATTTCATAACTTGACATAAGATGTTTTTTTTGACACAATGACACTGTCAAAACACATATTTTTTTTGAACAAGGTGGTGGCACCACCGACGCCTTTCATTAATCTCAAGCACAAGATACATTTGTAATTTTACAATGCTCTACATTGAGATTGCCTAGCTTAAGAAGCATAGGACATTGATCAGCTATGTGAGACTTGCTACTACAAACTAAATTGGAGCAACCATTGGAGTCTGAAGAGTAGGCCTTAGCTGCATTAATGTGTGCTCTCCTGTTAAGTTTCCTAGGGATGTAATGAACAACAGTTTGAATATGGCTGGTGGTAGCAAAGAAGCTAGCTATATACTTTCTTATTTCCCAATGTCTAGGGCTGTTATATATATCTCTCGACATTACTGCCTAGGCCAGAGTTCGCTATCCGTGAAGAATGTAACTTCTCCTTGTAGCAATGGCAGCTACTACCTGAGGCGCTACCTGAAGTGCCATTGCTTTTACCTTAAGCGGGGAGCCAACCTGTTCCTCCATAGAAAGTACACAAATATCTATTTCCTGGCTATCTTCCTCTAAGTGAATGGGTATACCAATTCCTGTAGTGTCTTGCTTCTCTGATTTCCATGCCGCATCTGTGTAAACCTTGCATTTTGAATTCTTGGCTTCAGCTGAACCTATATTGCACTGCTGCTTTGAACTTTAAGATACATGATTTTGTAAGTTTTGAATATTGCATTTCTCTGTAAAACTAGTCTGCAATGCTAACTCTTGGTTTTTTAAGATGGCCTGCATTGCTTGATAAACCTGCATTGGATTAGTTTCTTTTCTGCCAAAGAGAGTATCGTTCCTAGCTTTCCGTATGCAGCAAAAAGAAGTCATTAACTTTATACAAAGTACTATATACAAAGCGAGTCTCTCCATCATGTCCCCATGCCCATTTGAGATATCCACCCGTGATGTTACACCCTATCTTTAACATTTTCATTGTTAGGGCATCTCCAATACCGACCCTTAAAACACCTGTAACCATGTAGACCATGTAGTCCAGATGTGTTCTGTTATTCAATGCGGTCTTGCATCGGTCTGTAGGCTGGTGTGGACGTGCTTTTTCCCGCAAACCGGAGACTGGAGGGGGGGGGGGCTTTGCGGGCGTCCTTACTAGTGCCACGCTCGCGTCTGACTAACCCAGCCCACCAAAAACTCTCCCTCGCCCGCATGCTTTCTTGCTTGAAGCCAGCTGGCCGCATTAACGCCGGCCCAAAACGGATGTGATCGCTCGCTGGTGCCAAAATTGAAGCGAGTCGCCAGCCGAGAACGTTGCCCGCACCGCATCCCCAGTGTACGCACCTATTCAATGCTGGAGAGACGTTTACTGGACAGGGCAGAACGGATATCTACCACGCTCATTCAATCCCCATCCCTCCGTCTACCACCACCAAACAGTCTCGCTGGCCGAGGAACCAATTCCGGCCCCGCGCATTAACGCACCCAAACGCTTTGTATCATAGGAAACCGCTATTTAAGAGCAGCCACACCCGGATCACAACACATCCGCTCCACATCCTCCTCCCGTGCACCACATCTGACTGCAAGCGGCAGCGCTTTGTGGGACAGTCTGCCGATGGAGCAAAGGCACGAGGTTGCAGCCTGTTGCGAAACCCAACTTCATCATCGAGCGGCACAAACTCTACGAGGCTGCCCACACTCAACCGCCGCTCGCACCACATAGGCGCCCTATGAAGGAAATATGCCCTAGAGGCAATAATAAAGTTGTTATTTTATATTTCCTTATTCATGATAAAGGTTTATTATTCATGCTAGAATTGTATTGATCAGAAACCTAAATACATGTGTGAATACATAAACAAACACCATGTCCCTAGTGAGCCTGTACTTGACTAGCTTGTTGATCAAAGATGGGTAATGTTTCCTAACCATGGACATGAGTTGTCATTTGATAACGGGATCATATCATTAGGAGAATGATGTGACGGACAAGACCCATCCATTAGCTTAGCATTATGATCGTTTAGTTTTATTGCTATTGCTTTATTCATGTCAAATACATATTCCTTCGACTATGAGATTATGCAACTCCTGGATACCGGAGGAATGCCTTGTGTGCTATCAAATGTCATAACGTAACTGGGTGATTATAAAGATGCTCTACACGTATCTCCAAAGGTGTTTCTTGAGTTGGCATAGATAAAGATTAGGATTTGTCACCCCGAGTATCAGAGAGGTATCTCTGGGCCCTCTTGGTAATACACATCATAAGCTTGCAAGCAAACGACTAAGGAGTTATTCATGAGGTGATGTATTACGGAACGAGTAAAGAGACTTTCTGGTAACGAGATTGAACTAGGTATGAAGATACCGACGATCGAATCTCGGGCAAGTGACATACCGATGGACAAAGGGAATTACGTATGTTGTCATAACGGTTCGACTGATAAAGATCTTCGTAGAATATGTAGGAGCCAATATGATCGTCCAGGTTCCTCTATTGGTTATTGACCGGAGAGGTGTCTCGGTCATGTCTACATAGTTCTCGAACCCATAGGGTCCGCACGCTTAACGTTGGATGATGATATAGTATTATATGAGTTATGTGATTTGGTGACCAAATGTTGTTACGAGTCCCGGATGAGATCACAGACATGACGAGGAGTCTCGAAATGGTCGAGAGGTAAAGATTGATATATTGGACGATAGTATTTGGACACCGGAAGTATTTCGGGGGGTACCAGGTACTTATAGGGTCAACGGAAGGGGTTCCGGGCACCCCCGACAAAAGATATGGGCCTTATGGGCCAAGAGGGGAAACACACGAGCCACAAGGGGCTGGTGCGCCCCCCATATGGGCTGGCCAAGGAGGAGAAAGAAAGAGGGGAAGGGACATGAAAGAGAGGAATAGGATTCCCCCTTCCTTCCGTCTCCCCGTCTTTCCTTCCCCCTCCGACATATATGGAAGGGGGGCGGCTAGGGAGGAGAACAAGTAGGATTCAGTCCTACTTGGGGTGCCTCTTGGCCTCTCCCCTCCCCTCCCACCTATATATATATATAGGGGTCTATTCTACAACTGATTGTAGAATAATATTCTACAATAGGCAAGCCCCTATATAAGGTAGTTTTGAATCGGAGACCGACCCGACCAGGCAACACCTGCCCAGATCCCAAAAACAGATCCCCCAATCCCGCCGCCACCTCCCCACCCCTGATCCCATCCTCTCCCTCCCCCGCCGTGCGCACCTCTCCCTCCCTAGCGAGCCATCCCACCCCCGCCACGCACCTCTCCCTCCCCGGCGAGCCATCCCACCCCCGCCGTGCACCTCTCCCTCCCCCAGCGAGCCATCCCACCCCGCCACGTGCACCTCCCTCCCCAGTTAACCACCTTCTTCCCCCGGTGAGACTGCCCCTGGTTCCCCTCCGGCGGCGAGGACAGAGCAGGATGCGGCGGCGGTGCTGGGCGTGGACCCAGCGCCGCTGACGGCGGTGCTGGGGGACCTGGCGTCACCGACCAATGAGGCGTGGTCGCGGGTTGATCGACCAGACGTTCCATGCCCTCCGCGCCTCCCACACGTACGCCCTCGCGCTGCGCCTTGCGCACCTACTGCTCTCCCCGGCGCACCCCGCAGCGCCCATGGCCGCGGTGCTCCTCCGCCGCCTCATCTTCCCGGGCTCCCAGGCCTTCGTCTACCCGGCGCTCGCCTCGGCTACGCAGTCCTCGCTCCACGCGCTTCTCCTCTCCGCCGCCTCCGCGCCCGGCCTCTCCAGGTTTCATTATTCTCCTCTCGCTGGCGAGGAGATTGAACGAAATTTTGACCCGCTGAGTGGCGAATTACGGGAACTACAAGGGTAGCAGTAATGAGAAGTACATACAATATTTAGGTAGAAGTACAGAGCAGTACAACATGCGAGCGAGGAAGTACCTACTAAGAATTATTCCTGCTAGGGAGGCAGCACCATAGTTACACTGAGAGAAGTACCGAGTAGTTTGAAGTAGCAGTACAGGGTGTCCTTTATGCTAATTTGGTACTCATCTTTTGCAGCTGCTACTTGGAGCTGTGGAATTAGCAAAGCTTAGGGAAGTGCAAAAAGGTTCTCTATAGTGAAGAGTAGCAGTAAAGAATATCTTGAAGCAGCAGTGCAGATAAAAATGCAAAACTAGCCTTAATAAAAATTGTGTAATTGAGAAGTACAAACCCTATAAGATCAAGAAGTATGAAAACTGATATTCCCAAGAAGTACAAGATACATGTCGAAGGAAACTGACGTATGTAAAATAATTTATGAGCAATACAAATTAATCATTTTGAGTAATACAAAAAATATATTATTGCAGAGCAGTACGAAACTCGTATTCTACGGGTGCGGGGTTATTACGGGTTCCAACATCGAGCACAAGCACGAGATCCTTCTCCAGTGAGAGGTGTGAGGGTAAAATGTACTTCTCTTCATCGGCATTCTGTGGCATTCTTTTTACTTTGGCGGGCGGCGAGTAGATTGAATGAAATTTTGACCTGCTGAGTGGAGAATTACGGGAAGTACAAAGGTAGCAGTAATGGGAAGTACATACAATATTTAGGTAGAAGTTCAGAGCAGTACAACATGCGAGCGAGGAAGTACCTGCTAAGAATTATTCCTGCTAGGGAGGCAGTACCATAGTTACACTGAGAGAAGTACCAAGTAGTTTCAAATAGCAGTACAGGGTGTCCTTTATGCTAATTTGGTACTCATCTTTTGCAGCTGCTACTTGGAGCCGTGGAATTAGCAAGCTTAGGGAAGTGCAAAAAGGTTCTCTGTAGTGAAGAGTAGCGGTACAAAATATCTTGAAGAAGCAGTGCAGATAAAAATGCAAAACTAGCCTTAATAAAAATTGTGTAATTGAGAAGTACAAACCCTATAAGATCAAGAATTACGAAACTGATATTCCCAAGAAGTACAAGATACATGTCGAAGGAAACTGACTTATGTAAAATAATTTACGAGCAATACAATTTAATCATTTTGAGTAATACAATTTTTTTTATTACAGAGCAGTAAAAAATTTGTATTCCACAGAAGTACAAGGCAAAGTTGTGTTCTTTTTTTAAAAATCCAAGCAGTACAATTTATTTATTTCGAGGAGTACAATTATTATTATCATTAATGGGCAGTACGAAACTCATATTCCACAGAAGTACAAGGTACATGTGGAGGGAATTTGAGTTCTCTGGAAAAACAATTATTGGCAGTACAATTTAATCACTTTGAGAAGTATAGAAACTTCTTTATTGTCAGGTAGTATGAAACTCATATTCCACATAAGTACAATACTATGTTTCCTTGTAACATGAAAAATCTTGGTATTTTGAATATTGTTCAAAAACCGTGAAGAATTAGAAAATGTTAAAACACAAAAATTTGCTAAATTTCAATACCTTTCCAACGCCATATCATTTGCATCATTCCGAGGTCCAAAGAACATCAATGATCATATTTTAATAGATCTAAAATTTAGTGTTTTCAAAACTGTTTCAAAACTATGCATAATTTGAAAAAACTTAAAAAAAACGTTTGTAAATTTCAGTAGCTTTCCAACGGTATATCATTTGCGCTATTCCGAGAAGTGGTTAAAAAATTAATATATAATTACTGTTCGTCTATTTTGAATGCATCTCGGTATTTTCAAAACTGCTCAAAAATTATGTAAAATTTGAAAAACATTAATACACGAAAAAGATGGGAATTTCAGTACCTTTCCAACGCCATATCATTTGCATCATTTCGATATCCAAAAATGATCCATGATCATCTTTTAATGAAAACAAATTTTTAGTATTTTCAAAACTGTTCCAAAACTATGCAAAATTTGAAAAAACTTAAAACATGAAAATGTTTGTAAATTTCCGTAGCTTTTCAACGGTATATAATTTGCTATATTCTGATAAGTGGTTAAAGAATTTCATTCAAAATACTTTTCATTCAGCTTGTGATGATTTCTGTTTTTTGAAAATTCATAATAAAAAAAATAAAAAAGTGAAGCAAGTTACAATATATAAGAGTTGAGAATTTTCTGTAGCTTTCCAACGGTATATCACTTGCGCAATTCCGGTTAACGGTTTAGAATCTATTAGTGAATTACTACGCAAGTACAGAAGAGCAGTACTGACTTTACGAAAAAGAAGTGCAGTTGTGTTATGCAGAAGCAGTACCAGATCTTTATTCCGGGCAGTACGAGATTATTGCAGAATATTATTCTATCATCGATTGTAGAATAGACTGCATATATATATAGGACAACACTATTCTGATCCTGGGATTAGAATAGTTATTTGGATCACAGCAACCCCTATATAGGGCCCGACAGGGCCCTCCCGAACTTCTGAACTGCTGCCGGCCCGACAGAATCCACTGGATCCCGAGGCTCCCCGACAGGATCCACCTGATCCCGATCCCGAGCCGCCCCAGCCCCCTCCTCCCCTCGATCCCCCGACCTCCCCCCGTGGTCGCCGCCGATCTTCGCCGGATCCGCCGCCTCCCCCCCGTCTCCAGCTCCTGGCCGGCCGGATCCGCCACCTCCCCCCCGTCTCCAGCTCCTGGCCAGCCGGATCCGGCCCCTCCCCTCCTTCCCCAGATCCTGGCCGACCACCGACGCGGGCGAGCGAGCGACGGTGGATGCCGGCGCGAGGGAGCCCGCGTCGCCTGGACGCGGCAAAGCCGCCATGGACTTCCGGAAGCCGCATCCTCCTTCCATCTTCACCGCCCGACGCATTGGCAGAGAAGATGACGGCCCCGACGCAAGCTATGGCGAACGATGCGGCCAACGGGGCAACTCCGCGGCGAAGGCGGCATCGGAGGTGCCTTTAAATCCAGCAGCGGTACATGAACTTCCTCCCACTTGTCGCCTTCTTCTTCAATCGTCCCTTGCCTGACCTTCTTGCTTCGTGCAGATGAACTTCGCGCCCTATGCAAGTCATGGATTGCCATGCGGTTCCTCTCCTAGCTCTCCGACAAATTGCTCACAAGGTGGCCTATCAGCTGCTGGAAAAAGGTTGGCTGAACTTCTAGCCAGGGTATGGTTGAACTTCTTCCCTCTGCTTGTTATTTTCTTACTGCCATGAGAAGTTCAGGTGGTGTGTAGCATCAGTCCATAAGAAGTTCAGGATGCCAAAAATAGTAGTAAATCTGCCTGAACTTCACATCCATGAGAAGTTCAGGTACATCTCTGAGCATCAGTCCATGAGAAGTTCAGGCTGCCAAAAATAGTAGTAAATCTGCCTGAACTTCACATACATGAGAAGTTCAGCTACATCTGTGAGCATCAGTCCATGAGAAGTTCAGGCTGCCAAAAATAGTAGTAAATCTGCCTGAACTTCACATTCATGAGAAGTTCAGGTACATCTGTGAGCATCAGTCCATGAGAAGTTCAGGCTGCCAAAAACAGTAGTAAATCTGCCTGAACTTCACATCCATGAGAAGTTTAGGTACATCTCTGAGCATCAGTCCAGGCTACAAAAGCTTTTTTTAAATCTGCCTGCTGTAACATGTGAAGTTCATGTAGTCTGTGAGCATCAGTCCAGGCTGCAAATAGTAGAAAATCTGCCTGCTTACAGCCATGCGAAGTTCAGGTAGTTTATGAGCATTAGTCCAGGCTACAAATAGCTTTATATATGAGAAGTTCAGGCTGTGAATAATGCTAAGTTCAGTTAGAAAGGTATAGGCAGATGTAACTTGTGTGCTAATATTTTTTTTCTTTTTTGACAGGAAGACGAGAGACGCATGAAGAAGCTCAGAAGTTCCCAGCAACAAGTACTCAATCCCAAGCCCGTACACGTTGCACCACCCCCTCAATGGGTCACCCCTCAAACGCACCAACAACATTGCCAAACTGCTCCAGACCAAAAATGGATGACACCCGAAGCACATGGAGACTTCCAAGATGCTGGATGACACCTGAAGAACATGAAAACCAGAAGTTCAACCATTAATTAGAAAGAAGTCCAGCATCTACTGAAGATAGTGGATCATCAAAAATAACAAACCATCGACTGAAGTCAAGCATCTACTTACAGCACAGAAGTTCAGGTGCGAAAGTTCTAGTAGTCCAGCTTGTACAACAGAATGAAAATTGATTGAAACAACAACCCCGATTAAATTTGGTTCCCAGATTTAATCATTTGGGTCAATTCTGACACGTCAAAAGCCATTTCGAACGTCGTCGTACTCCAGATAAAACATCCAAAAAAGATACACCATCAATTAGTGCGCTCGAACAACAAACCGCGACGGGAGGCAGAAAGTGCAATCCGCAATTTCGGAATGAATGAGCCAGCCAAATCGAATTAACAAAATGGGGAGGATTCAACCGCCATTTCGAACGTCATCATGATCTGGATAAATAAGAAAATGATCGCCATCATACTGTCCCTCGAATAAAAAACCACGGCGGGAGGCAGAAGATCCAATCGCCGGATTTCGATTTGTATGAGCTCGCATATTCAAATTAACAACATGGGCAGCATTTTGTCTCACTAATGCACACAAATCCACACCCAATTTGAACAGAAAACCTACAAATCTACAATAGTGGCCGAAACCAATCCCGCAGACGAAGAACAGAGGTGGCGGAACACCAAATCGAATTCGTTTGAAAATAACAACAAATCATGAAGTAAACTTGTACCTAAACCCAATTCTCATCCTATTAGGGATCCTAGAACATCCAGTACATGCAAAACACTTGTGACAGACCCATGTTCATCACCGCCCGAGAGCAAATCCGCCAACGAGCTAGATTCCTAATCAAAACAAGCATTTAGATTCTAAAAACCGTGTAAACATTATACTTACATCGCCAACAACATGAACGATCAGAAAAACTCGCGGTAGAAGGCACGGTTGAGAAGATAGCCCGAAGGTCGGGTTCGTACAGAGGGAAGGTCAGGCGCGTTACTCAGGCAGTTCAGGTTGTGATCAGAATATTATTCTGATCCGGTGATCAGAATAATGTTTTTATATATATTATATGGGGGGGGGCTAGCACACCCAAGATGATTGTTTAGCCGTGTGCGGCGCCCCCCTCCACAGTTTACATCCCCGGTCATAGTTTCGTAGTGGTTAGGCGAAGCCCTGCGAGGATCACTTCACCATCACCGTCACCATGCCGTCGTGCTGATGGAACTCATCTACTACCTCGACGTCTTGCTGGATCAAGAAGGTGAGGGATGTCATCGAGGTGAACATTTGCAGAACGCGGAGGTGCCGTGCATTCGGTACTTGATCGGTTGAAGCGCGAAGAAGTTTGACTACATCAACCGCGTTGAGAAGCACTTCCACTTACGGTCTACAAGAGTACATAGACACACTCCCCCTCGTTGCTATGCATCTCCATGGATATATCATTGAGTGTGCGGCAGTTTTTTTTGTTTCCATGCAACGATTCTCAACAGTGGCATCACGAGCCAGGTCTATGCATAGATGATATGCATGAGTAGAACACAAAGAGTTGTGGGCGGTGATAGTCATACTGCTTAACACCAATGTCTTATTTTGATTCGGCGGTATTGTGGGATGAAGCGGCCCGGACCAACCTTACATGTCCACGCACATGAGACCGGTTCCACCAACAAACAAGCAACTAGTTTTGCATAAAGGTGGCTGGTGGGTGTCTGTTTCTCCTACTTTAGTTGAATCGAATTTTACTGCGGTAGGTCCTTGAAGAAGGTTAAAACAACAAACTTGATGAAACACCGTTGTGGTTTTTATGTAGGTAAGAATGGTTCTTGATAGAAGCCCGTAGCAGCCACGTAAAACTTGCAACAACAAAGTAGAGGACATCTAACTTATTTTTGCAGGGCATGTTGTGATGTGATATGGTCAAGAAATGATGTGATATACGTTGTCGTATGAGATGATCATGTTTTGTAAGTTATTGGCAACCGACAGGAGCCTTATGGTTGTCTCTTTATTGTATGAAATGCAAACGCCATGTAATTACTTTACTTTATCACTATGCGTTCGCGATAGTTGTAGAAGCAATAGTTGGAGAGATGACCACGATGCAATGATGGATATCAAGGTGTCGAGCCGGTGACGATGGAGATCATCACAATGCTTTGGAGATGGATATCAAAAGCACAAGATGATGATGGCCATATCATGCCACATATTTCGATTGCATGTGATGTTTATCTTTTATGCATCTTATTTTGCTTAGTGCGGCGGTAGCATTATAAGATGATCCCTTCACTAAATTTCAAGGTAAAAGTGTTGTCCCTGAGTATGCACCGTTGCTACAGTTCGTCGTGTTGAGACACCACGTGATGATCGGGTGTGATAGACTCTACGTTCACATACAACGGGTGCAAGACAGTTTTGCACATGCGGAATACTTGGGTTAAACTTGACGAGCCTAGCATGTACAGACATGGCCTCAGAACACTGGAGATCGAAAGGCCGAACGTGAATCATATAGTAGATATGATCAACGTAGAGATGTTCACCATTGATGATTACCCCATCTCACGTGATGATAGGACATGGGTTAGTTGATTTGGATCACGTATCACTTAGATGACTTGAGGGATGTCTATCTAAGTGGGAGTTCTTAAGTAATTTGATTAATTGAACTTAATTTATCATGAACTTAGTCCTGATAGTATTTGCATATCTATGTTGTAGATCAATGGCCCGTGTTACTGTTCCCGTGAATTTTAATGCGTTCCTAGAGAAAGCTAAGTCGAAATATGATGGTAGCAACTACACTGACTAGGTCTGTAACTTGAGGATTATCCTTGTTGCTGCACATAAAAAATATGTCTTGATGCACCGCTAGGTGAAGGGCCTGCTGCAGGAGCAGATGCTGATGTTTTGAACGTCTGGCAAGCTCGATTTGATGACTACTCGATAGTTCAGTGTGCCATGCTTTACGGCTTAGAATGAGGACGTCAAAGAAGTTTTGAACGTCATGGAGCATATGAGATGTTCTAAGAAGTGAAGTTAATATTTCAAGCAAATGCCCGGGTTGAGAGATATGAAGTCTCCAACAAGTTCTATAGCTGCAAGATGGAGGAGAATAGTTCTGTCATTGAACACATACTCAAAATGTCTGGGTATCACAATCACTTAACTCAACTAGGAGTTAATCTTCCAGATGATAGTGTTACTGACAGAGTTCTTCAATCACTGCCACCAAGCTACAAAGGCTTCGTGATGAACTATAATATGCAAGGGATGGACACGACAATTCCCGAGCTCTTCACAATCCTCAAAGCTGCGGAGATAGAAATCAAGAAGGAGCATCGAGTGTTGATGGTTAACAAGACCACTAGTTTCAAGAAAAAGAGCAAGGGAAAGAAGGGGAACTTCAAGAAGAATGGCAAGCAAGTTGCCACTCCTGGAAAGAAGCCCAAAGCTGGACCCAAGCTTGAAACTGAGTGCTTCTACTGCAAAGGGACTGGTCACTGGAAGCAGAACTTCCCCAAGTATTTGGTGGATAAGAAGGATGGCAACGTGAACAAAGGTATATTTGATGTACATGTTATTGGTGTGTACCTTACTAATGCTCGTAGTGGCGCCTGGGTATTTGATACTGGTTCGGCTGCTCATATTTGTAACTCGAAACATGAGCTACGGATTAAACGAAGATTGGCTAAGGACGAGATGACGATGCGTGTCGGGAATGGTTCCAAGGTCGATGTGAGTGCCATCGGCATGCTACCTCTACATCTACCTTCGGGATTAGTTTTATACCTGAATAATTGTTATTTGGCGCCATCGTTGAGCATAAACATTATATCTGGATCGTGTATAGTGCTAGACGGTTATTCCTTTAAATCGGAGACTAATGGTTGTTCTATTTATATGAGTAATATCTTTTATGGTCATGCACCCTTGAAGAGTGCTCTATTTTTGTTGAATCTCGATTGTAGTGACACACATATTCATAATATTGATGCCAAAAGATGCAAAGTTGATAATGATAGTGCACCATATCTGTGGCATTGCCGTTTAGGTCATATTGGTGTAAAGCGCATGAAGAAACTCCATGCAGATGGGCTTTTGGAATCACTTGATTATGAATCCTTCGATACTTGTGAACCATGCCTCATGGGCAAGGTGACTAAAACTCTGTTCTCCGGAACAATGGAGCGAGCCAATGACTTATTGCAAATAATACATACCGATGTATGTGGTCCAATGAGTGTTGAGGTATGCGGCAGGTATCGTTATTTTCCGACCTTCACAAATGATTTGAGCAGATATGGGTATATCTACTTAATGAAACACAAGTCTAAAACATCTGAAAAGTTCAAAGAATTTCAGAGTGAAGTGGAGAATTATTGTAATAATAAAATAAAGTGTCTACGATCTCATCGTGGAGGCGAATATTTGAGTTACAAGTTTGGCCTTCATTTTAAACAATGTGGAATAGTTTCACAACTCACGCCACTTGGAACACCACAACGTAATGGTGTGTCCGAACGTCGTAACCGTACTTTATTAGATATGGTGCGATCTATGATGTCTCTTACCGATTTACCACTATTGTTTTGGGGTTATGCATTAGAGACAGCTGCATTCACATAAAATTGGGCACCGTCTAAATCCATTGAGACGACATTGTATGAACTATGGTTTGGCAAGAAACCTAAGCTGTCATTTCTTAAAGTTTGTGGTTGTGACACTTATGTCAAAAGGCTTCAGCCTGATAAGATCAAACCCAAATCGGAGAAGTGCATCTTCATAGGATACCCTAAGGAAACAATTGGTTACACCTTCTAGCACAGATCCTAAGGCAAGATCTTTGTTGCCAAGAATGGAACATTTTGAGAGAAGGAGTTTCTCTCGAAAGAAGTGAGTGGGGGCAAAGTAGAACTTGATGAGGTAATTGTACCTTCTCTCAATTTGGAAAGTAGCACATCAGAGAAATCCGAGAGGAAGCTAATGATGATGATCATGAAACTTCGGATCAAGTTACTACTGGACCTCGTAGGTCGAACGGAGCACATTCCGCACCAGAGTGGTACGGTAATCCTGTCCTCGGAGTCATGTTACTAGACCATGACGAACCTACGAACTATGAAGAAGCAATGATGAGCCCAGATTCTGACAGATGGCTTGAGGCCATGAAATCTGAGATAGGATCCATGTATGCGAACAAAGTATGGATCTTGGTGGACTTGCTCGATGATCGGCAAGCCATACAGAATAAATGGATCTTCAAGAAGAAGACTAACGCTGATGGTAATGTTACTATCTACAAAGCTCGACTTGTTGCAAAAGGTTTTCGACAAGTTCAAGGGGGTGACTACAATGATACTTCTCATCTATAGCGACGCCTAAGTCTGTCTGAATAATGTTAGCAATTGCCGCATTTTATGATTATGAAATCTAGAAAATGGACGTCAAAACTACATTCCTTAATGTATTTATTAAAGATGAGTTGTATATGATGCAACCAGAAGGTTTTGTTGATCCTAAAGGTGCTAACAAAGTGTGCAAACTGCAACAATCCAACTATGGACCGGTGCAAGCATCTCGGAGTTGGAATATATGCTTTGATGAGGTGATCAAAGCATATGGTTTTATACAGACTTTCGGTGAAGCCTGTATTTACAGGAAAGTGAGTGGGAGCTCTGTAGCATTTCTAATATTATGTGTAGATGACATATTGTTGATTGGAAATGATGTAGAATTTATGGATAGCATAAAAGGATACTTGAATAAGAGTTTTTCAATGAAAGACCTCGGTGAAGCTGCTTATATATTGGGCATCAAGATCTATAGAGATAGATCAAGACGCTTAATAGGACTTTCACAAAGCACATAGCTTGACAAAGTTTTGAAGAAGTTCAAAATGGATCAGTCAAAGAAAGAGTTCTTGGCTGTGTTTCAAGGTGTGAAGTTGAGTCAGACTCAAAGCCCGATCACTGCAGAAGATAGAGATAAAATGAAAGTCATTCCGTATGCCTCAGCCATAGGTTCTATCATGTATGCTATGCTGTGTACCAGAACTGATGTGTGCCTTGCCATAAGTCTGGCAGGGAGGTACCAAAGTAATCCAGGAGTGGATCACTGGACATCGGTCAAGAACATCCTAAAGTACCTGAAAAGGACCAAGGATATGTTTCTCGTTTATCAAGGTGACAAAGAGCTTGTCGTAAATGGTTACGTCGATGCTAGCTTTGACACTGATCCGATGACTCTAAGTCACAAACCAGATACGTATTTATATTGAATGGTGGAGATGTTAGTTAGTGCAGTTCCAAGTAGGGCGTCGTGGCGGGATCTATGTGCGAAGCGGCGTACAAAGCTGCTTTGGAAGCAGCAAATGAAGGAGTCTGGATGAAGGAGTTCATATCCGAACTAGGTTAATACCTAGTGCATCGGGTCCAATGAAAATCTTTTGTGACAATACTGGAGCGATTGCCTTGGCAAAGGAATTCAGATTTCACAAGAGAACCAAACACATCAAGAGACGCTTCAACTCCTTCCCTGAACAAGTCAAGGAGGGAGACATAGAGATTTGCAAAATACATACGGATCTAAATGTAGCATACCCGTTGACTAAGCCTCTTTCGCGAGCAAAACACGATCATCACCAAGACTCCATGGGTGTTAGATTTATTATAATGTAATCTAGATTATTGACTCTAGTGCAAGTGGGAGTGAGGGAGTCCTGGATTAGGGGGTCCTCGGGTGTCCGGGCTAGGTGATATGGGCCGGACTGATGGGCCATGAAGATACAAGGTAGAAAACCTTTGCCTGTGTTTGGATGGGACTCTCCTATGCGTGGATGGCAAGGTTGGCGTCTGGATATGTAATTTGCTTCTTCTGCAAACCGACTTTGTACAACCCTAGGCCCCTCCGGTGTGTATATAAACCGAAGGGTTTAGTCCATAGAGGCTACCAGAATTCATATAGGCTAGACATCTAGGGTTTAGCCATTATGATCTCGAGGTAAATCGACTCTTGTAACCCCTATGCTCGTCAAATACAATCAGGCAAGACGTAGGGTTTTACCTCCATTAAGAGGGCTCGAACTTGGATAAACATCGTGTTCCCTGTGTCCCTTGTTACCTTTGATCCTCAGACGCACAGTTCGGGACCCCCTACCCGAGATCGGCCGGTTTTTGACACCGACGTTGGTGCTTTCATTGAGAGTTCGATTGTATCGTCGGCAGAAGGTTCGATGGCTCGTTCGATCATCAACAACGATGGCCCAAATATTATCCCTGCCCTGGCCTTAGATCCGGAGCAGATATCCTCATACGAAGATGGGAGTTCGGTACCCACCGGACTCGCTCCTACTACGGAGCTCTCTACCGAAGACCCAGAGGCGACTATGTTTTCGGCAAACCTGGAGTCAAACAGGACTCTCCCTGTCATCGGAGGGCCGAACTCACCCCCTGGAGGCTAGCTCCAAACTCTCAAAGTCTGCGCCCATTGAGCACGGACAGGTGTCATGTACCATGCCCAGCTCCGCAGGACCTCAATTCCTCATCCGACCTTCATTGCTAAACGAGGCCCTGGGCGTAATGCGATCTCTCGCAATTATGGAAGTATCACCTCCGAACTACGCCCAGCCCGGACTAGGGGCTAGGAGCATGGAATTTTCTTCCCACCCACTACCCACTTAATAGCTACTATCGAAGACTTAACCGACATGCTAGATTACGCCTCTGAAGACATCGACGGTATGGACGACGATGCCGGAGATAAACCAGGCCAAGACCAGCCATCTACCGGGCGCTGGACGGCCACCTCCACATATGATGTGTATATGGTGGATACACCTAAAAAGGATGACGACGATGGTAGAAAGGATTCGAGCGAGGACAAGCCTGCCGAGGCACCCCCAAAACGTCGATGGCAGTGGTGCCGCTCAAAATCGCCTCGCGAAAAGGATAGCAATACCGGCACCAGAGACTAATGGCGCTTGAAGCTACGTCGGTATTTCCCCAAATAGGAAGGGATGATGCAGCACAGCGGCGGTAGGTATTTCCCTCAGATGTGAAACCAAGGTTATCGAACCAGTAGGAGAACCAAGCAACACAACGTAAACATCACCTGCACACAAATAACAACTTCTCGCAACCCGACGTGTTAAAGGGGTTGTCAATCCCTTTCGGGGTACGGCGCCTCAAGATAGGCAAACGGACGTGAGGTAAATTTGTAGTAGATTGATAGATCGAACGCCAAATAAATAAATAAGAATAAATTGTAGCAAAGTATTTTTGGGTTTTTGGTTTAGTAGATTTGAAAATAAAATCAAAGGAAAATAGATCGCAAAGGCAAATAATTATGAGAAAGAGACCCCGGGCTGTAGGATTCACTAGTGGCTTCTCTTGAGAAAAATAGCAAACAGTGGGTGAACAAATTACTGTTGGGAAATTGATAGAACTTCAAATACTCATGACAATATCGAGGCAATGATCATTACATAGGCATCACGTCCAAGATTAGTAGACCGACTCCTGCCTGCATCTACTACTATTACTCTACACATCAACCGCTATCCAGCATGCATCTAGTGTATTAAGTTCATGGAGAAACAGAGTAATGCAATAAGAACGATGACATGATGTAGACAAGATCTATCTATGTAGAGATAGACCCCATCGTTTTATCCTTAGTAGAAATGATACATACATGTCGGTTCCCCTTCTGTCACTGGGATCAAGCACCGTAAGATCGAACCCACTACAAAGCACCTCTTCCCATTGCAAGATAAATAGACCAAGTTGGCCGAACAAAACCCAAGTATTGGAGAAGAAATACAAGGCTATAAGCAATCATGCATAAAAAAGATCAAAGAAACTCAAATACTTTCATGGATATAAAAAGATAGATCTGATCATAAACTCAAAGTTCATCGATCCCAACAAACACATCGCAAAAGAGTTACATCATATGGATCTCCAAGAGACCATTGTATTGAGAATCAAGAGAGAGAGAGAGACCATTGTATCTAGGTCACCTATTCCTCAAAACGGCGCCGAGCGGCCTGTTCGGCTGTCAAGTCCGCAGCTGCCTTATCGGCAGCCGCCTTGCTTACGCTTGCTTGCTCCTTGGCTTGAGCAAGCTCTCTTCTGAGGGTTTCCACTGTGGTGGCACCATCTGTACAAACACGCACATTACAGCTCTTGAATTTCCATAGAAAACACGGACATAAAAAGGCATACAGTAAGATGTATCTTCTACCTTGCGCCTGGTCATGCCGCGTGTTAACAAGGACTAGGTCCTCCTCGGGTCGCTCCAGTTTCCGCTTGAGTTCAGAAACTTCTGCAGATTGGGCAGTCGCCGCTAACAGCAGAGTGATACGTCTCCGTCGTATCTATAATTTTTGATTGTTCCATGCCAATATTATACAACTTTCATATACTTTTGGCAACTTTTTATACTATTTTTGGGACTAACATATTGATCCAGTGCCCAGTGCCAGTTCCTGTTTGTTGCATGTTTTTTGTTTCGTAGAAAATCCATATCAAACAGAGTCCAAACGGGATAAAAACTGACGGATATTTTTTTGGAATATATGTGAATTTTGGGAAGTGAAATCAACGCGAAACGATGCTCGAGGGGCCCACGAGGCAGGGGGCCGCGCCCCTGACCCTCGTGGCCACCCTATAAGGCAGTTGATGCCCTTCTTTTGCCGCAAGAAAGCTAATATCTGGATAGAAATCGTGTCCAAAATTCAGCCCAATCGGAGTTACGGATCTCCGGGAATATAAGAAACGGTGAAAGGGCAGAATCAGGAACGCAGAAACAGAGAGACAGATCCAATCTCGGAGGGGCTCTCGCCCCAACCACACCATGGAGACCATGGACCAGAGGGGAAACCCTTCTCCCATCTAGGGAGAAGATTAAGGAAGAAGAAGAAGGAGGGGGGCTCTCTCCCCCTCGCTTCTGGTGGCACCGGAGTGCCACCGGGGCCATCATCATCACCGCAATCTTCACCAACAATTTCACCTCCGTCATCACCAACTCTTCCCCCCTCTATGCAGTGGTGTAATACCTCTTTTACCCGCTATAATCTCTACCTAAACATGGTGCTCAATGCTATATATTATTTCCCAATGATGTATGGCTATCCTATGATGTTTGAGTAGATCTGTTTAGTCCTATGGGTTAATTGATGATCGTGATTGGTTTGAGTTGCATGTTTTATTATTGGTGCTGTCCTATGGTGCTCTCCGTGTCGTGCAAGCATGAGGGATCCCCGCTGTAGGGTGTTGCCATACGTTCATGATTTGCTTATGGTGGGTGGCGTGAGTGACAGAAGCACATACCCGAGTAAGTAGGTTGTTTGCATATGGGAGTAAAGAGGACTTGATACTTTAATGCTATGGTTGGGTTTTACCTTACTGATGTTTAGTAGTTGCGGATGCTTGCTAGAGTTCCAATCATAAGTGCATATGATCAAAGTATAGAAAGTATGTTAGCTTATGCCTCTCCCTCAAATAAAATTGCAATAATGATTACCGGTCTAGTTATCAATGGCCTAGGGACAAATAACTTTCTCGTGACAAAAAGCTCTCTACTAAATCTAACTTAGTTGTGTCTTTGTCTAAACAACCCCTACTTTTTATTTACGTGCTCTTTATTATCTTGCAAACCTATCCAACAACACCTACAAAATACTTCTAGTTTCATACTTGTTCTAGGTAAAGCGAACGTTAAGCGTGCGTAGAGTTGTATCGGTGGTCGATAGAACTTGAGGGAATATTTGTTCTACCTTTAGCTCCTCGTTGGGTTCGACACTCTTACTTATCGAAAGAGGCTACAATTTATCCCCTATACTTGTGGGTTATCACAGAGCCTGTTTTAATCCAAATAAAACAGTGTGTTACCACCTAATAATTGATTATTGATATTCTGCTCGCTTTTCTTTCAAAAACCGAACAAAGTCTTAGGGGCTACTATCTGTGTACTCGCATGTAGTCCACAAAAATAATCAAAAATGTTACATTGCGTACCTCAAAACCTGCTAGAAGACTGGAGAAGGCTTCATTCAGCCCACTCTTGGTGGACTGAATCTTCTCAGACACCGTGCCCATCAGGGTGCGGTGCTTGTCTAGGACGACCGCACTTTGAAGTGCACCCGCCATTGTATTCGGCACCCTCTGGCGCCGTTAAATCACCTCTCCGCGTCTCTTCAAGGCCTAGGGAGGGCCTATGAGACGACACCTCGGCGTCATCCGCCCTAGACGGTGGGGAGGCTAATGGAGGCGACCCGCTCTCCATCATCTCTGATGGCAAATCCCCCAAGGCCGAAGATAGTGGGGGAAGATCACAGGCCGGACTGAAAGATAGAACTTAGAGTTACCATCATAGTTTATTGAGTGAATAAGTGCGAAAAATCCCGGACCACTTACGAGTCGGCTTGGGGCTTAGTCTGGCGCCAGTGCCTTGGGGCAACCTCGGCGTCTGACCCTGAGTCATCGGGGAGGGTAATTTTGTCCCTCTTGGATGCTTCGGCTTCCACGTTTTCGGAGGCCGCTCTCTTTTTACCCTTGCGGAGAGGATCTTCCTCCTCCTCCTCCTCCTCGTCATCACCCTCGTGAGAGGACTGGGCATCAGCGTCTCCAGACATTGCGTCCGAAGTGCTCTCCTCCCTTTTCTTCTTCTTGTCCTTCTTTGTCAGTGCATGGTATGGCACTAGGACCAGCATCCTCATTAGAAGAGGATTGGATGGATCTTCGGGGAGCAGAGCCGGACACCGGATCTGCTCCACCTTCTTAATCCAGACATGTAAAGGGATGGACTACTTAGCACCTCTCCCTCGGGTTGTTGAAGCCTATTGGTGTTCGGAGTTTTTAGAATTTGCCTCAGAGGACGGATGGTTAGAGTCAAGGCCGGTGTCGTCTGAGGACCTTGGCCACGATTTCTGCTTCTTAAAAAGCAGCTTCCAGATCCCCTTATGCGTTTTGCCGTGGAACCGTTGTAGGGTCCACAGCCCTTCCAGGTTGAACTCCTACATCTTGAGGGGCCGCCTCTAGTAGGGAAAGTGCTCGGCGGATCAACATCATTTGGACTACGTCAGCAAGGGTAACGTACTTCGCTATCATGCTCTTGACGCATTTCTGCAGCAGCAGCACCTCAAGGACCAACCCCTAGTCCGGACCCTTGTCGGTCCAGGATGTAAGCCTCAGCGGGGGTCCGGATCTAAAGGCTGGTGTGGCTACCCACTTGGAGCCGCGGGGTTTTGTAATATAGAACCATTCCTGTTGCCATATTTTGATGGTGTCCACAAAGACTCCCTTTGGCCAATTAACTTTGGGGAGCTTGCTCACCATGGCGCCACCACAGTCCGCGTGTTGCCCATTGACCACCTTCGGTTTCACATTAAAAATGTTGAGCCATAAGCTGAAGTGTGGAGGGACACGAAGGAAGGCTTCACACACGACGATAAACGCCGAGATGTGAAGGAATGAATTTAGGGCCAGATCATGAAAATTCAGCCCGTAGTAGAACATGAGACCCCTTACAAAGGGGTGAAGGGCGAACCCGAGTCCACGGAGGAAGTGGGGGATAAACACCACCCTCTCACCGGGCCCCGGAGTGGGGATGACCTGCGTCGGATCGGGAAGCCTGTGCTTAATTTCCACGGTCAAATACTATGCTTCCCGTAGCTCCTTGATGTTCTCCTCCATGGCGGAGGAGGGAACCCACTTGCCTTGCCATGGTCGGAGGGGTTTTTGGGAAGGGAAGAGCTTGGAGTTTGGGCGGTGGAGCTCGGAGACGGAGAGGAAAAGAGAATGAGGCATGGGGTGGAACAGATGGGTTCCATCCACTTATATGGACTGCGAATATCAAGCGTCCCCTCCTTCGAGCCTTAAAACTCACCTGTTCCCAAGGGGTCACACGAACCGCATGGATAGGTTACCAAAACTCGTATTAATGAGAATCCCGTAATAAGGGGGCGTGATCTCTGCTTTGACAAGATGTGTCGCCAGAGGTTGCGTATCGAAGTGCGAAATGGGAGGCCGAAAAACGGTTCGAAGTAATAAAACGCCTGGACGTAACATCTCACCAGTGAAATCTTCGGAGGACATAACTTATCTGTATTCTAATTCAGAGGTATGACTGTTGTACAGAGTCGGATATAGTACTGACGATCAACTGCTTTGAAGAATTCGGAGGAGGAACCCGCCTTGCAATGCCGAAGACAATCTGCACGCCGGACACATCGTCATTGAAGACTGGTTCAGGGGCTACTGAGGGAGTCCTAGATTATGGGGTCCTCAGGTGTCCGGGCTAAGTGATGTGGGCCGGACAGATGGGTCATGAAGATACAAGATAGAAGGCCTTCCCTCATGTCCGGTTGGGACTCTCCTTGGAGTGGAAGACAAGCTTAGCTTGCGGATATGAATATTCCTTTATTTGTAAACCGACTCTGTACAACCCTAGCCCCCTCCAGTGTGTATATAAACGGGAGGGTTTAGTCCGTAGAGACAATCATAATGATACGGGCTAGACATCTAGGGTTTAGCCATTACGATCTCGTGGTAGATCAACACTTGTAACCCTTATACTCATTAAAGTCAATCAAGCAAGACGTAGGGTATTACCTCCATCAAGAGGGCCCGAACCTCGGTAAACATCGTGTCCCTTGTCTCCTGTTACCATTGATCCTTAGACACATAGTTCGGGACCCCCTACCCGAGATCTGCCGGTTTTGACACCGACAGAAGCCATCTAGCTACTAACTACGATCCCGAAGGTCTACAAAGAACTACTCACGCATCATCAGAGAGGCACCAATGGAGGTGGTGAACCCCATCCGAGATCGTGTCTAGATTGGATCTGGTAGTTCTGGACTCTGCGGCGGCTGGATGAATATTTCATCAACTCCCCTAGGGTTTTGGGAATATTGGGGTATTTATAGAGCAAAGAGGCGGTACGGGGGTGATGGCCCACAAGTATAGGAACCCAACGAGGAGCATAAGGAAATGATAAGCGGTTTTCAGCAAGGTATTCTCTGCAAGCACTGAAATTATAGGTAACAGATAGTTTTGTGATAAGATAATTTGTAACGAGCAACAAGTAACAAAAGTAAATAAAGTGCAGCAAGGTGGCACCATCCTTTTTGTAGCAAAGGACAATCCTGGACAAACTCTTATATAGAGAAAAGCGATCCCGAGGACACATGGGAATTATCGTCAAGCTAGGTTTCATCACGATCATATGATTCATGTTCGGTACTTTGATAATTTGGTATGTGGGTGGCCGGTGCTTGGGTGCTATCCTTACTTGGACAAGCATCCCACTTATGATTAACCTCTATTGCAAGCATCTGCAACTACAACAAAAGTATTAAGGTAAACCTAACCATAGCATGAAACATGTGGATCCAAATCAGCCCCTTACGAAGCAACACATAAACTAGGGTTTAAGCTTCTGTCAATCTAGCAACCCATCATCTACTTATTACTTCCCAATGCCTTCCTCTAGGCCCAAATAATGGTGAAGTGTCATGTAGTCGACGTTCACATAACACCACTAGAGGAGAGACAACATACATCTCATCAAAATATCGAACGAATACCAAATTCACATGACTACTGATAGCAAGACTTCTCCCATGTCCTCAGGAACAAACGTAACTACTCACAAAGTATATTCATGTTCATAATCAGAGGAGTATTAATATGCATATAGGATCTGAACATATGATCTTCCACCAAATAAACCAACTAGCATCAAATACAAGGAGTAATTAACACTACTAGCAACCCACAGGTACCAATCCTAAACTTGGAGACAAGAATTGGATACAAGAGATGAACTAGGGTTTGAGAGGAGATGGTGCTGGTGAAGATGTTGATGGAGATTGACCCCCTCCCAATGAGAGGATCGTTGGTGATGACGATAGCGATGATTTCCCACTCCCAGAGGGAAGTTTCCCCGGCAGAACAGCTCCGCCAGAGCCCTAGATTGGTTCTGCCTCGTGGCGGCGGAGTCTCGTCCCGAAAGCTTGCTTATGATTTTTTCTCAACGAAAGACTCCATGTAGCAGAAGATGGGCATCGGAGGGCCACCAGGGGGCCCACGAGGCAGGGGGCGCGCCCAGGGGGGTAGGGCGCGCCCCCACCCTCGTGGCCAGGGTGTGGCCTCCCTCTGGAACTTCTTGCACTTAGTACTTTTTATATATTCTGAAAATGACTTCCGTGAAGTTTCAGGACTTTTGGAGCTGTGCAGAATAGGTCTCTAATATTTGCTCCTTTTCCAGCCCAGAATCCCAGCTGCTGGCATTCTCCCTCTTTATGTAAACCTTGTAAAATAAGAGAGAATAGGCATAAGATTTGTGACATAATGTGTAATAGCAGCCCATAATGCAATAAATATCGATATAAAAGTATGATGCAAAATGGACGTATCAGGGGGGCACCCGAGGTGGGCACAACCGACCAGGGCACGCCTGGGCCTCATGGCGCGCCCTGGTGGGTTGTGCCTCTCAGGGCACCCCCCAGGCGCAGCCAGGGCCCGTTGTGTTCCTTCTGGCCCATAAAAATTCTCCGTAAAGTTTCGTGGCAGTTGGACTCCGTTTGATATTGATTTTCTGTGATGTAAAAAACATGGAAAAAATAGCAACTGGCACTTGGCTCTATGTCAATAGGTTAGTACCAAAAATTGATATAAAATGATTATAAAACATCCAAGATTGATAATATAACAGCATGGAACAATCAAAAATTATAGATATGTTGGAGACGTATCAGCATCCCCAAGCTTAACTCCTACTCGTCCTCGAGTAGGGAAGTGATAAAAATAGAATTTTTGATGTGGAACGTTGCCTAACATGTCATATCATATTTCTTTCTTTATAGCATGGACATTTGTTCTTTTATATTGTTCAAAGCAATAGTCTAGTTTTGACATGATAATTAAAATACTCAAGCATATCAACAAGCAACCATGTCTTTCAAAATACCAACGCTAAAATAAGCTATCCCTAGCCCATCATGCTCAACCATTGATCCATTCATGAAACACACTCGCATATTAGCTACACCCAACACTCAAGTATGATCATATTGCCTCCTAGTTGGTGCTTTTATAAGAGAAGATGGAGACTCAAATTCAAAATAAAAATTGCATAAAGTAAAATAAAGGCCCTTCGCAGAGGGAAGTAGGGATTTGTAGAGGTGCCAAAGCTCAAAGCTAAAAACTTAGAGATAAAAACATTTTGGGAGGTGTATCCATCCCACCAACGAAAACGACTTAGAGTTCCCAACACTTTCCATGCTAGATATATCATAGGCGGTTCCCAAACAGAAAATAAAGTTTATTCCCTTTTCCACCATACTTTCACTTTCGATGGCTAACCGTATCCACGGGTGCCCTCCATACCAACACTTTCCAAGGAATTTATTATTTGACAACATAAAGTAAATTCATTTTTTTCATTTCGTGACTGGGCATCCCTAATACCTTTGCCTTACTCTCATGCAATGACAAGTGAATAAACACTCATCTTGAGAATAACACATGTAGCATGGAAAATATTAGCCACCCCTCACCGCTCCGCGTGCGAAACGAACACACAAAAGAGAAGTTTATTTTTGAAAATTAGAGATGGCACATGCAAATTTTCTTAGAACGGAAAAAGAATACCGCATATAGGTAGATATAGTGGACTCATGTGGCAAAACTTGGTTAAAGGTTTTTGGATGCACAAGCAGTGATCATACTTAGTGCAAAATGAAGGTTAGCAAAACATTGAGAAGCGACCAACCAAGAAACGAATAGTATCATAAGCGAGCATTAAGCATAACTAACACCGAATAATGCACCACAAGTAGGATATAATTTCATTGCATAACTATTAACTTTCGTACTTGCATAGGGAATCACAAACCTTAACACCAATATTCTTACTAAAGCATAATTACTCATCAAGATGCCTCACATATCACATCATCATATCTCAAAACTATTACTAAGAATCAATTTTATTTTGTCCAATGATCTTCATGAAAGTATTTATTATATCCTTCTTGGATATCTATCACTTTGGGACTAATTTTCATGTGTTGCTTTTGACAAGCTCAAACAAATATAAGTGAAGATCATGGGCATAATTTTTCTTTCTCTCAAATTAATTTAAGTGAAGCAAGAGAGAATTTCTTGAAAGTTTTACTAACTCTCAAATAAATCTAAGTGAAGAAAGAGAGTAATTCTACTAAGCACACCGTTCTCAATAAGATATAAGTGAAGCACTAGAGCAAGTCAATAGCTCATAAAAATTTAAGTGAAGCATATGGAGCAATTCTAACAAGTCATGACATAATTTTGGCTTTCTGAAATAGGCGTGTCGAGCAAGGGGTCAAGACGTAAAACACAAAATAAAACAAGCAAAGAATCATATCATACAAGACGCTCCAAGCAAAACACATAGTATGTGACGAATAAAAATATAGCTTCGAGTAAAATACCGATGGTCATTAGAAGAAAGAGGGGATGCCACTCGGGGGCATCCCCAAGCTTAGTTGGTTGCTCATTTTTGGATAATAGCTTGGGATGCCGGGGCATCCCCAAGATTAGGTTCTTCTACTCCTTATTCCTTCATCCATTGTAAGCTAACCCAAAACCTGAAAACTTCATTCACACAAAACTCAACAAAACCTTCGTGAGATCCGTTAGTATGAGAATAATAAATCACTACTATAAGTGATGTATAAAACCAATTCTTATTTTGTTCTTGCATTATATGTACTGTATTCCAACTTTTCTATGGCAAAAACTCATCAAAGAAAACCATAGAGCCATCAAAATAAGCACACAACACAAAGAAAACAGAATCTGTCAAAACAGAACAGTCTGTAGCAATCTGACTATTTCGAATATTTTTGTAACTCCAACAATTCTGAAAAATTAGGACAGCCTGAGCAATTTTTGTATTGATCTACTGCAAGTGGAATGGGTATTTTATCACTCTCTGGTATAAAAAGAAAATTATTTTCGTGAGCGCAAAAGTTTTTGTTTTTTCAGCAAGATGAAACAACTATCACC